>NW_004444101.1:3619081-3722701 GCF_000243295.1 Trichechus manatus latirostris | reverse complement strand
TTTGGAACCACAGAGTATGCCCTTGTTCCATTTGAATGACTGCCTCTTGATCCATGTACAGGTTGCGCATGAGCACCAATAAGTGTTCTGGGATTCCCATTCTTCGCAACGTTCTCCATGATTTGTTATGACCCACACAGTTGATTGTCCATACTGCTGCAGCTATATAAAGGTACTTTGTGCATATAAGCAAACTGCCTTCTAGAAAAGCTGTGCAAACTTACACCACCAGTAGACCACAAGAGCTTCTTCACTTCCTTATCATCACTGTGAGTCATTTTTAGAAATCTTCGCTAATTCAGCAAATGACAAATGACAAACTTGTCATCGCTTGTGAGGTAGAACATCTTTTTCATCTCTGTAGTGTGCATTTATATCACTTCTTTAAGGAATTGCCTATTTACATATGCTGCCCATCTTTTTAGAGGGATGTTCACAGTTTCTCTTAGCAATTTGTCATGGATTTTGTGATAGCTTTATGTATGAGTTTATTTCTTTATTTGGTACATTGTGAAAATGTCATCCCAGCATCTTCATTGTCTTCTAATGTTGACTGCAGTGTTGGTGGTGGTGCTGGGCTGTCCAGATCCTTCAAGGTCGAGAGCCCTCCGCTGTCAGGAATTGCCATGTCTGAAGGAAGCAGCCTCCACAAGGTCTGTCCCCTTCAGGACTCACGGGATGACAAGCAGGTGCAGGGGTATGAAGCCCCACTCCTCACCCCAATTCAGGCCAATTCTGAAGGACCCCTGGCTTCAGTGCTCCCGTTGGCTGGGCCGGGCCTTCGTGGAGACTGCATCATGGTCCGTGTTCTCCCTCTGCCCAGCTCTGCTTCTTCCCTTCCCTTCCCTGGGTGTCATCCCAAGAGCTCTACCAAATAATCTCCTGCAGCTCATGGTTATCTCGTGGTTGCTTCCTGAGAGCCCGACCTACTGTAGTGTTTGCAGGTAAAGATGCTGATGCTGTCAAATCGACTACAGTGTTTTTACATAAGTAACGTTTAACTTCTTCGTTTATTTGCCAACAGTGCTCTCCCTCCTCTTCCGCAAGGTATTTTCATAAGCGCCACTATGCCAATTTTTTTACATGTTGCTGTTAAAAAAAAAAAAATAGCATAGCACACTTACAAAAATCCTTGCAGGGCGGAGGGTAGCATGGGCAAACAAATGTAGAAGGTGTGCGTTAGTTGCGCGAAAATATGGCAGTCTTATGCTTTTTTTATTCTGCATTTGCTGAACCTTTAGGGAGTTTTTCCGCACTCCCAAGAGTATGTGAATATTAAATATTTAGACTCAGAGCGTTAACGCCTCTGAAATATACGTGATATGAGGTGTAAAGTAGAGGATCTAGCTTTATTTTCTTTCCCAGAGTCTTAGGTAGGAGTCGCAATATCACTTATTGAACAATCAATCCTTGTGCCACTGCTTTGAAATATCACCTTCATAATATAGTAAATTATTAAGGATACTTGGATTTGTTTCTGGGCTTCCGAATCTATTAATCTGAGCTGTCAGTCTGTCCCTGGGCCAGTCAACATTATTTTAATTATAGTAGTGGTAATCTCAACCTCTGACAGGTCAATACCCCTCATCACTCTTCCTTTTTAACAACAGTGTTCATCCTGCTACACATTCACTGATGTGCACCTTACTCCTGCTATTTATTGTCTTAGTACACCCATCCCCTTGTCATCTCTTCTGAGCATCATCAGTCAAGCAAATCCCCCGATGACTCTACTGGGTAATGACACCTGGGTGTCTCAGGGCTCCAGCACAATGCCTGGTACGGAGTAGCAGTCAGTCTACACTTGTTTCTTAACCAAGTGGGGTGAATTAACTGGTTCTTCCCTCCCAGGCTCTTCCCACTACAGCACACAGCCCTCCAAGCAGGCAGATCTTGGTGTCAGGATTGATTGCAGAGAAAGGTTCTTCTTTGTCTTTCCACAGTTGCTCAAAATCCATGTAGTTAGTACAGCATCTTCATCAACTAACTATATTTTTTTTTTAACTTGAATTACACTGTTGAAGGATTCTATGTGCAAAATATTGAACCACATAGGAAGCATCAAAAGAAGATGGAAGGAATACACAGAGTCACTGTACCAAAAGAATTGGTCAACCTTCAACAACTTCAGGAGGTAGCATACGATGAACAGCCAATAGTACTGAAAGAAGAAGTCCAAGCTGCACTGAAGGCACTGGTGAAAAACAAGGCTCCAGGAATTAATGGAATACCAATTGAGATGTTTCAACAAGCATATACAGCACTGGAGGTGCTCACTTGTCTATGCCAAGAAATTTGGAAGACAGCTACCTGACCAACCGACAGGAAGATATCCATATTTGTGCCCATTCTAAAGAAAGGTGATCCAATAGAATGTGTAGATTATTGAACCATATCATCAATATCACAAGCAAGTAAAATTTTGCTGGAGGTCATTCAAAAATGGTTGCAGTAGGACATCAACAGGGAGCTGCCAAAAATTCAAGCAGGATTTAGAAGAGGACATGGAGTGAGGAACATCATTACTGATGTCAGATGGATCTTGGCTGAAAGCAGAGATTACCAGAAAGATGTTTACCTATGTTTTATTGACTATGCAAAGGCATTTGACTCTGTGGCTCATAACAAATTATGGATAACTTTGTGAAGAATGGGAATTACAGAACACTTAATTATGCTCATGAGGAACCTGTGCATGAATCCAGAGGCAGTCATTCAAACAGAAAAAGGGAATACTGTGTGGTTCCAAATTGGAAAAGGTGTGTGGCAGGGTTGTATCTTTTCACCATACTTATTCAATCTGTATGTTGAGAAAATAATCTGAGAAGCTGATGAAGAAGAACGTAGCATCAGGATTGAAGGAAGACTCATTAACAATCTGCAATATGCAGATGACACAACCTTGCTTGTGGAATGCAAAGTGGACTTGAAGCACTTATTGATGAAGATCAAAGACTACAACCTTCAGTATGGATTACACCTCAACATAAAAAAAAAAAAAATTTTCACAACTGGACCAGTAAGCAACATCATGATAAACGGAGAAAAAAATGAAGTTGTCAAGGATTTCATTTTACTTTGATCCACAACCAATACCCATGGAAGCAGCAGTCAAGAAATAAAACTACACATTGCATTGGGCAAATCTGCTGCCGAAGACCTCTTTAAAGTGTTAAAAAGCAAAGCTGTCACTTTAAGGACTAAGGTGAACCTGACGCAAGCCATGGTGTTTTCAATCTCCTCAAATGCATATGAAAGCAGGAGAATGAATAAAGAAGACTGGAGAAGAATTGATGCCTTCGAGTTATGGTGTTGGTGAAGAATATTGAATATACCATGAACTGCCAGAAGAACCAACAATTCTGCCTTGGAAGAAGTACAGCCAGAGTGCTCCTTAGAAGGGAAGATGGTGACACTTCATCTCAGATACTCTGGACATGTTGAGGGACCAGTCCCTGGAGAAGGACATCATGCCTGGTGAAGTAGAGAGTCAGTGAAAGAGAGGAAGTCCCTCAATGAGATGGATTGACACAGTGGCTGCAACAATAGGCTCAAACACAGCAAGGATTGTGAAGATGGTGCAGGACCAGGCAATGTTTCATTCTGTTGTACATAGGGTGGCTATGAGCTGGAACAAACTCTTCAGCACCTAACAACAACAAGGGAAGGGGTGGCCAAGGTTCATTTCCCCCATAGATGAAAGTGAGCTCTTAGGCTGGTGGCCGTGGACTCTCAGCCCTGAGGTCCATCCCAGCTATGCCTTCAGTCCTCCCCTGGGCATGAACCACCAACGCCCTTTGGGCAGACAGGGTTGGCTTGAATAGGCCCTGGGACTCATGCAGCTCCACGACAGGCCTGAACGCATCACCTCCCAGCTGGGGTCACTAGAGCTCACTTCCTCTGTGATAAAAAATGGCACAGAGCAGCCTCGGGATAGAGTGAGGGCTACCTGAGACTGTTTTTATGTATTATCAGTGTCGCTGACGTGACTTTCTTTTTTAATCTTTTTGTTTTGAAACAATTCCAGACTTATAAAAATTATTGCAGAAATAGTGCATTGAGTTCCAGTATACCCTTTGCCCAGCTCTCCCTAAAGCTAACATCTTGCAGAACCATGGTCCGACGATCAGAGCTGAGAAACCAACATTAGACAGCACTATTAGCTGAATTATGGACTTCATTTTGGATTTCATCAGTTTTCCTGCAAATATCCTCTTTTGGTTCCAGGATCCAGGCCAGGATCCCACACTGTGGTAATTTGCCGTCATGCATGGCTTTTTTTATATGCCCTACAGAACTTTTGTGGGTTTTTTTTCATGGTGTCTTTTAGAGGACCTCATCTCACCTCTATGACAAAGAAGGGAGCAATGCAGGTGTCCTTTGGGGACCACCAGTTACACGGTATGGCAGATGTCCCTCCTGGTATATGCTGAGAAATGTCCGAGTCAGCGTCTGTACAATAGCTAATGGACACATGTAGCCAGGCCGTCAGAGGGCAGCTGCAGGTGCCTATAGTCCGCAGAGACGCCGAGTGCCCGGGCGGACAGCTGTCTCCTCAGCACACGTTGTACCACGCAGCCATTTGGAAAGGGTCCTAAGTCTGTCCCTCGCTCAGGAAGCATGACAAATGCAACGTGGAGCCCATTAGGGTACAAGCAAGTGTTGAAGGCCAAGTTGGACTTTCCCCGGTCCATCACTGAAACGGTAAACCATCTGCTGAAGAGGTAGAGAGCTCCCAGCGTTGCCAAAGACATGGCGGCACTTCCACGTGCTCTGCAACACCACGGAAGGTCTTTCCATAATTGACGTCTCCGTGTGAAACTTACAAACAGAGTGCTGCCAGCCCAGCTGCTTCCAGCTTCCAGAGGGGTCAGAAATAAAAGGTACAGCCCTGGCCTTCAAGCCTCTGCCCTACCAGGGTCATGGGGTAAAGACAGTCATTATTTATGGCCTGGAAAAGCGTACGCACACGCTCGCAAAGACTTGGCCAGTCTAGGCTAAGAAAGTCAGCAGGCAACTCAGAGGAGATGGAGAAAACCAGGTTCAGTTTGGTACCTTCTTTGGCTGCCTTGCCAGTGGGTGGACATGTCCACATAGACCAGCCCTCCCAGCCCTCCACACTGTACTTCTGTCACCCCTCACCCACGGGTCCTGGTCCTGGTCCCCTGGCTCAAGGGTATCCCACCTACCACCCTGCTGCTCCTTCTTAGCTGCTGTCCCCTGCCCAAAATGCCCTTCCTCATCTCTGCTACCTAAAGAACTGCTGCTTGTCCATCAAGTCCAGCACCATTGTTAACTTCCATCACCCTACCTCAGAGTGATGTACTGTCTGTCCTCGCAGCTTATTGTCCAGGCCTCCACAAGGCTGTATTTCACTGAAAGTCTGTTTCTGCGTGTGCATCTCCATTGTATTCCAGATGGGCAGGGTCCGCTTCCTGTTCACATTTGTGTCCCCAGTCCCCTTGCCTGGGACTGAGCAGTGTTCCATGGAAGATCATTGGATGAAGGGAAAGAAGGAGGGAAAAGGGAAGCAAGAGGAACCACGCTGTTTTCCTCGGAAATAAGACAGGTCAATAGTAGACAGAGAGGCTCATTGCAGAATTTGAGGGGCTCAGACCAAAAGCCTCAATAAAACTTGGCTTTCACAGTAAGAAATTACAGCCGTTTACTACTCAGAAGTCCTTTACTATCACTAAAGGATCTCAGAAAATATCTAGCTCAACTGCCATGTTGTCAGATAAGGAAGGTAAAGACCTAAAAGGAAAAATGGTGCAGAGAAGCTAAAAGCTGTACGTACAGATGTTTCTCTTAACAATCAGGAGCATGATCCTAAAAATTAAAGGTGCCCTGAGCACCCATTTGGGTCTGAAAGTGAATGGCCAAGACTTAAATCAATGCTGAGCCAAAGCCAAGGCCAAAACCCCATCATAGAACGAAATGTCCCATCACACCTTTGGACCAAACGCTCCATCATAACTCCATCATCAAAGCCCCATCATAAAACAAAACTCTCCATCATAGCTCTGCACCAAGTGCTCTGTCATATCTGCATCATCAGAGTCCCATCATAAACCAAAGCACTCTATCATAGCTCCGGACCAAAGGCTCCATCATAGCTTCATCATAAAACTAAACTCTCCGTTGTAGCTCTATCACCAAAGTTCCATCATGGAACAAAACAACCTCTGGGCTAAATTGCAAGCTTTCTCAGAAACGATTTTGTAATTATTAATATCATTAAATATTAGAGTGATTAATTTTCAAAACTTGACATTGTGGTGCAAAAATTTATTCCATTCATACAACAAGTATTTGTTGCAAACCCAGTACGTACCTGGCACTGTTTGGGTGCTTTGTGTACATCAGCGAACGAAACAGCCAAGACCTCTGCCCACAGGGCTGACTTTTGGGCAGAAGCAATGCTTCCTGGGTGCTGTTAACGACAGGGTTACATCCATGGTCCCGCAGCACACACTGGGATGCCAAAGGGTACTTGCCTTTTACTGAGATAGGTAGGGTCTACAGCGTATTGGGTACCTCATTATTCTCAAACATTCTCTTCTCTTCAAAATCTTTATAATGTTTGTTAAATCTGGACCGAAGACAATTTACTATACATGTTGTTGGACATGATTTTGGATTTTCTTCCCCATAAAATGTTGAGATGGCAAAGTTGACATTTCGTTTTTAATTCCACCTCACAAAATGCAAAGGATGCCACATAGGGCTTTGCTTAAAAGACTAAAAAGTTAAATATAGCTTGGAAAGGTCATTCTGATTAATTTTTTTTAAGCTAGTACACTTTAAAAAACTACAAAGACTAGAATTATGATGGAATCTATTGTCTATTATTCTGCCTTGCTGTTGTTGTTGTTGTTAGGAGCTTTCGGGTCGGTTCCGACTCATAGCGACCCTGTGTACAACAGAATGAAACACTGCCCAGTCCTGCACAATCCTCACAATTGTTGCTATGTTTGAGCCCAAAGGAGCTTCCTCTTTTTCACTGACCCTCTACTTTATCAAGCATGAAGTACTTCTTCAGGGACTGGTCCCTCCTGATAATATGCCCAAGGTAAGGAAGATGAAGTCTCACCATCCACCCTTCTAAAGAGCATTCTGGCTATACTTCTTCCAAGACAGATTTGTTCATTCTTCTGGCAGTCCATGGTATATTCAATATTCTTCACCAACACCATAATTCAAAGAAATCAATTCTTCTTCAGTCTTCCTTATTCATTGTCCAGCTTTCACATACATATGAGACAACTGAAAACACCATGGCTTGGGTCAGGCGTACCTTAGTCCTCAAGGTGACATCTTTGCTTTTTAACACTTACAGAGGTCTTCTGCAGCAGATTTGCCCAATGCAATACATTGTTTGATTTCTTGACTGCTGCTTCCAGGAGCATTGATTGTGGATCCAAGTAAAATGAAATCCTCGACAATGTCAATATTTTATCCATTTATCATAAAAATGTTGCTTATTGGTCCAGTTGTGAGGATTTTTGTTTTCTTTATGTTAAGGTCTTTGATCTCCTTCAGTAAGTGCTTCAAATCCTCTTCACTTTCAGCAAGCAAGGTTATGTCATCTGCATATTGCAGGTTGTGAATGAGTCTTTCTCCAATCCTGATGCCCCATTCTTCTTCATATAGTCCAGCTTCTCAGATTATTTGCTCAGCATACTGATCAGATAAGCATCTTTCACCATAAATGAAAGAATACAATCCTGAGGCACACATTTCCTGATTATAAACCACATAGTGTCCCCTTATTCTGCCTTGTATTGTTATTGAAATGTGTATTTGGAAAGAATGTGTTCTTCCCAAAGCTCTCCAGACGATGCACTCTCTAAATAAATGTTCATAATAACTGTCAATCTCATTTGCTATTTATTTAACTATTTGAAAGTTCTTAATAATGTTCATACAATTACCAGTTTTCCCAATCATCATTAATTACTGTGGTATTTTACTGACAATAATAAACACACATCTAGACTTCCAATGACGTGAAACTTGAACCTATGAAACACACTAGGAGGTTTCCACCCCAAGATGCAACCCGAGTACTCCCTATATCAGAGAGTAAATACCTGAGTATGAACACATCATGCTCTTTTCATGGCACTGATGCTGCCGTGACTTGACGGGTTCCTGACCCTTGGTGGCTCACTAGTTCAGGGAGGTTGTGGTGACATTGACTTTCAGCTGTTTGACAGGCCAACCCAAAGCAAAAGACAAGTTTTGGTTGAAGACCAAGGCCAAGGCTTGTCTTGTGTGCCTCTGTATGAACGGAGATAAACGAACGGGAAGAAACTTCATCACAGGGCCTTCGTGAAAGCACTCGTGGTTTTTCACCTTCTCTGAAAAGAGGACAACAAAGATAATCTATCAAATGAAGAGACAACCCTTGACAGTGAACAGGTTGTCCATCGAAAATCCTGGGCAATTTGGTCTTCTCTGTGAACCCGAGGTGACTTCCTGAGATACCATGGAGGTGAGGTAGTGTCTGCCAGGAGGACAGGGATGGCCCCCCTGGGGGTGGGCAGTGAGGAGGTGGTCCCTCCACCCAAGAGAAGCCCATGGACACTCTCTGTCCTCTACCTAAGGATCACTACACTCTCGAGAGCCTCCCAATTTGACTCAGAAAGTTGGATCTTGACCTTGAGACTTCATCAATGTCATCATCTCCCAGAGCATTTGGCAAGCAGCCTCAGGATGTGTACGTTTTTAATTGAGATAGATACCCGTAAACCTGTTGCCATCGATTCTGACTCATGGCGACCCTGTGTGTTACAGAGTAGAACTGCTCCATAGGGTTTTCTTGGCTGTGATCTTCATGGAAGCAGATCACCAGGCCTTTCTTCTGTGGCACCACTGGGTGGTTTAAACCGCCAAACTTCACATTAGTAGCTGAGCGCAAACCATTTGTGCCACCCACGGACCCCCTTGAGGCAGATACAAGCTACCGTATTTGGTGAATTAAGTGGCCGAGTTGGCACAGAATTCTTCTGGGTCTCTGCTCTTCCCGTGGAGGGCTTCTCCTCCACCCCTTTGAAGAAACAGCAGAGCAGGCTGAGCCATCCTGAAGATTTTCTTAACTCTTTTTTAGATTGTAACAAATAGTCAACCTTTGGTTGCAGTTTGTTCTTAAAACTTTGCCTGCACACCTGCTCAGAGCTGTCATTACTTGATTTTTGTAAAGCCACTGTTTTCCTCACCACCTTCTGCAGAACGCTGGCTGCCCGGCTCCGCTGCCCACGAGTATTAGCCCTCTGAGCCCAGCACGCTGTGACTGCCTCTCTTTGGCAAAGGCACTCTCTGGCACAATCTGCCTTCTGCTCTGTGGCAGCTGGCATCCATCCTCAGGCCCTGGCGGCGGGCACTCAAGGGCAGTTGTCAGGCCGTGTCCAAAACTGTGCGAGTCACACAAGTTCAGTAGGAGAATGTGTGCACCCGGAGACGGAACACAGCTGACACTTATGGGAATGTGTCTGTGTAACGAGAGAACAACAGGTGGAAAGGTGGGCGCCAACACGGGTGACCCTGGGGATCTAGCCCCTGTCTGGAGACAGGGGTGATATGGCGACAACTCGAAGGACATGGGCATTCTGATCCACTGTGCAAAGACTCCCAGAAGTGTGTCTGTACACACCCTGGTTTCCGAGGCGGTAAACGCCTTCTCGGATGCCTGAAATTACTACAGTGGGCTCCACCCTATGGGGAGTGGAGGGTGGGGCCGGAAGGATGGGGGCTCCTGTGAGGTTGGGGAAGGGGTTTATGGCCGCAGCTCCCTCTCCTGCCTCCAGAGCACAGAGGAAAGAGTCCAGACAGGGGAAGGAGGAAGGCCTCACTGTTCAGATCCAGCTCAGCAAATGCTGGACAGTCTCCCTCCTGTCTCCCTGTCCCTGAGGCCCAGTGACCCTGGTGACACAGACCCCCAGCTGGACGCCTGGCCTGGAGCAAAGGAAGGTGGTCAGCTTAGGGAGCGGCCAGCAAGAGCAAATCCCAGAGGTCGTGTCTGCCGTGCCAGCCCATGCTTCCTGCAGGGTGAGGGAGAGTCCGGGAGCTATCGATCCACCAGACACCCTGACAACAGGGCCTGGCTTCCTTAAGGCCAGGCCTTGTGCCTCAGGGGTGCCAGCCCAGGCCTGGCTGCCATTGGCCCTTGGAGTAGCTGATGGAAGCCTGTCCGCATGCCCTTACAGCACCTGCTGTGAGGGTGTTATTAGTTGCTGTCCAGCGGATTCCTACTCACTGTGAGCCCATGAGTGCAGAGGAGAACTGCTCCGTAGTGTTTTCACGGCTGTGGCCTTTCAGAAGCAGATCACCCGGCCTGTCTTCCCAGGTGTCTCTGGGTGGGTTTGAACCGTCAACCTTTTGGCTAGTAGTTGAGAGATAAACTGTTTGCACCACCTAAAGGGGATCCCGATAGGACGCTCTCAGCATCCACCACACCTGTGGTCCATGGAAAGCCTGACGACATCAAGAAGGCCCTGAGATCATGTACAAGTGGGATTTCATGGAAGATGGCCCATTGCCTTCATCAGTCTCCAATAGATCAGAGCTAAAACTCAGGTGTAAGCCCCTGGCTCCATCCTCAGACAGGCCACTCTGCCCAATGTCCCCACCAGCCTCTGCACCAACCTCCCCAGCAGCCTCCCACCAACGTCCCCACCAACCTTCCCAACCAACCTCCCCACCAGCCTCCCCACCAATCTTCCCACCAACCTCCTACCAACATCCCCACCAACATCCCCACCAACCTCCCCACCAACCTTCCAACCGGCCTCCCCACCAACCTCCCACCAACCTCCCACCAACATCCCCACCAACCTCCCCACCAGCCTCCCCACCAGCTTCCCACCAACCTCCCACCAACCTCCCCACCAACTTCCCATCAACCTCCGCACCAACTTCCCATCAACCTCCCCACCAACCTCCCCACCAACCTCCCCACCAACCTTCCCACCAGCCTCCTCACCAACTTCCCATCAACCTCCCCACCAGCCTCCTCACCAGCCTCCCTACTCTCGGTGCCATGTTTTGAGAAAAGAATAGTGCTAACGTGTGAGGTTGTGGACATGTGGCGTGGCCTTCCCTGGAGTCGGCAGGGAGGCACTTGGACACGTCCAGGCAGGGCTGGAGCCTAGACCTCTGGGAGGGCAGAGAGCAGGCTCTACCTGAAGTCAGCCCAAACCTCAGGGTCCAGCTCAGAACTCGCAGCTGGTGTGTAGAAGGACAGTCAGGGTGTATGATGTTAGGGAGACCAAGGAGGGGCAAGAATGGATCTGGCTGCTCCCAAGAGGCCAAGCCGTGGGCTGTGGCCACGTGCAGGCTGCTGTGGCTGTGAGCAGAGCCAGTCCATGGGTGGGTGGGACAGAAGCCATACAGAGAAGAGACGAACATGGAATGAGAGTGAGGACATGGAGCCGGGGGAAGGGACCACAGCTGGAAGGTGATGTGGAGGGTCCTGAAAAGGGGAGGGGGAGACAGAGGAATGATTGCCAAGAAAAAAAGAGAGCATGGGCTCCACAGGACAGTGGAGGTCTGCTTTGTCAGGAGCAGGGACCCCCACACTTGTAACGAAAGGCTGGGGGAAGACGGCAGGTAGGGCTGTAGGTCTGGGACAGGAGGGATGAAGGAGCGTCTGGAAGTTCCCATGTCCTCAGTGACAGAGGAGGTGAGTCCATCTGGAACTGAGGGGTGGGGGGCAATGTGAGGAGCCAGGTTGTTGGTGTTAGCTGCCGTGAAGTCGGCTCCGAGTCATTTCCACCTTCTGAACACTGAGTGCAATGTTGCCCGGTCCTGTGCCGTCTTCCTGATTGCTGGCTCACTTTTGCAGCTGTTGTGCCATTCCCTCTCACTGAGGGTCTCCCTCGCCCTTGCTGGCCCTCTGCTTCACCAAACATGATGTCTTTCTCCAGCTATCATCTCTCCTGATGACACATCCAAAGTAAGCAAGACGAAGTCTCTGGCAATATTGTGTGAGCTGTAGGGTTTTCATGGACTAATTTTCAAAAGTGGATTGCCAAGCCTTTCTTCCTACTCTGTCTAAGTCTGGAAGTTCTGCTGAAACCTGTCCACCAGGGGTGACCCTGCTGGTATGTGGAATACTGGTGGCACAGCTTCCAGCATCACAGCAACATGCAAGTCACCGAAGTACCGCAGACTAACAGATGAGGGAGGCGTGGGAGGGGTGAGGAGAAGAGGTGAAGTGGGCATTTCACAGAAACAGGTTGAGGGAAAGAACTGCTGGCAGGCCTGTTGGAGGTTTATGGTCATGAGTTTAAGCTGCTTAAGTTGCTGTAGCCAGGAAAAGGTGATGAGTTGGTTTCTCTTGGGGTCGTGGTTTAATCAGTAGGTGAAATCAAAGGAAGAATTGGGAGAAAGAGTGGAAGACTTTGCAGGAGGGTAACCATAGTGTGAAGGAGCTCTGGGTGGTGCAAATGGTTAAGTGCTGAGCTGCTAACCAAAAGGTCAGTGGTTCAAACCTTCCTAGCAGCTCTGTGGGAGAACAGACCTGGCAATCTGCTCCCATAAAGATTGTTGTCGTTGTTAGGTGCTGTCGAGTTGGTTCTGACTCATAGTGACCCTCTGTACAACAGAGCGGAACACTGTCAGTCCTGTGCCATCCTCACAATCGTTGGTATGCTTGAGCCCATTGTTGTAGCCACTGTGTCAATCCACTGTGTCAAGATTACAGTCTAGGAAACCCTATGGGGCAGTTCTACTCTACCCTACAGGGTTGCTGTGAGTCAGAATTGACTCAATGGCACATAACAACACAACCATAGTGTTGGGTTACACAGTCGTGGCTGGAGAAGGAGGAAGGTCAAGACAGGAAGTGGTGGAGGGACTCATGGGCCTCCTGAGAACAACCCACACTACTCAGAGGCGTTCTAACTTGGCAACCCAGGGTCCACGCGATACAAGGTCCCAGACTCAGGGAAACCTTGCCTGTGGAAATCTATGTCTGTGTGGAGGAGTTTCCTTGTAGGAAGGAGTAAAGAGAGAGTTGATCAGGCAACTATGTCTTGTGACCCTGAGAAATTGAGTCTCAAAGGAGGTTGTTATTGTCGCTGTTAGTTGTTGTCAAGTCGGCCGGATTCATGGCGACCCATGCACAACAGAGCAAAACGCTGCCCAGTCTTGCACCATCACCATGATTGGTTGCAGACTGGACCATTGTGATCCACAGGGTTTTCACCGGTTGATTTTCAGAAGTAGATCACCAGGTCTTTCTTCCTAGTCTGTGCTGCTTTGTAATGTCACCCACACTTGCTTGCATGATACACCATCTTCCCTAGATGTCAATATGGACTGACAGCCCCTATTGAGTCCCACGATGCGTCCACCTAAGGCTGCCCAGCAGCCCACAGCAGGGTTGACCTCACCAGCCTCTCAGGAGGCTCTGCCAGCTCAGCATCGTGGCCAGCATGCCAATCCAACAAGAAACAGCCAACTGATCACCCTTGACTTTCCTGAGAAGGGATGATACCCCAGGAAGGAGCCTGAGCCCCAAATTGTGGTAGGAGCCCGTGCCTAGGCCCAGAGTTAGACAAGACCATCTGGCACAGCCAGCACCCTGCAATGGCATGGCTGTAAAAAATTGCCAACTACTACCAGCTCTGTGCTGATTGGTAATGATGTGTTTAATTGAAATTTCAAGGTTCATTACTGAATGTGAATTAATTAAATTGAGAGAGAAGATAATGAAAAATATTCCCACTGGACACATAACAGCGTGCCTGCTGCGGTGGGAGGAGGGAGTTAAAATGTATGGACCTGCCAGAACGCTCCGAGTTTGCCCATTTGGAAATGAGTGAGGTCTTTCTGCTGCGTCCTCTAAACAAAGATGGCGGCACCTAGTGAACTGAACGGCAGGGTGGCCGTGGAGCCAGACCGGCTCTCGTTTGTGATTTGGGGCGAGTTGTACTTGCTCCCCGCTGGCTCAGGGATCTCCTCGGAAGGCTTCAGTTAATGTCCTCGCAGGACCTCGGAGCTGGCCAGGCTCACACTACTTCCACACTGTGCCTCCTGACCAAGGGCTCTGGGTAGGAGTCGGGGGTGGAAATGTGTATGTTGGAGTTCATCTCGATACAGTAGCTCTCATGGCCAAGGAGCGCAGGAGAAGCGCAGCGGAGGCTCATGGCTCCAGGGGTTCTGCCACGTCAAGGAACTCTGGAAGGTTTCCCAGAGTCCCCTGGGGATGCTGGTGAAGTCTCCTCCAATCTTACTGAGGAACCAGTTGGAGTACAAAGGACATGGTTGAGTTTTTAAAAACCTAAACACTAAGGCCTAAATCCCAGTCTCCACGTGATTCAGGACAGAGGGTTCGTGAGTGCGCTAGGCCCTCGGAGCGTGGTGCTTGCTGGCCTCTTGTGGTGCAAGCCCTCCATCAGCGCCTCCAGGATCTTACCTAATCCATCCTCACCTGAACTCCACCTGTAAGTGCTATTGTGTCCATGGTACAGAGACACACCGTGGAAAAAAGACTGCTACACACAACATAGTAAATCTCACAAGAGCAAAATGTAAATGGCAAGTGCCAGATTGTAGTGCGTGGTACCATTTATACAAAGTTCATAAAAGTGTTGAACAGCAAGATAGTCGTTACCTTTGGGGGAGGGGTAACTGGGAAGGGGCTTCACGAAGGAGCTTCTGGACCCCAGCAATGATCTATTTCTTGATTTAGATGGTGGCTGCATGGAGGTATCCATGGTGTGATGCTTCATTGACCTGATGCTTATGATTTGAGCACTTTTCCATTACTCTTCAATTAAAAGTATCTATTTTGAAAATTATATAGGGTTGCTATGAGTCAGAATCGACTCAACAGCAATGGGTCAGGTGTCCACTAAAGGAGTCTCTGGGTGGCAGAAACACCGAAGCACTCAGCTAACTGAAAGGTTGGCAGTTCAGATTTACCCAGAGGTGCCTTAGAAGAAAGGTCATTGAAAACCCTGTGGAGCACAGTTGTCCTCTGACACACATGGGGGGTGCCATGAGTCGGAATCAGCTTGACAGCAACTGGTTTGGCTACTGGTTTTGTGTCTACTAAGTTATCCTGCAGAGCCTTGGTGGCACAGTGGTTAAGAGCTTGGCTGCTAACCAAAAGGTTGGCGGTTCGAATCCACCAGCCGCTCCTTGGAAACCCCATGGGGCATTCTACTCTCGCCTGTAGTGTTGCTCAGAGTCAGAATCGACTCGACGGCAACGGGTTTTAAGTTATCCTGCAGACTTTGAATTCTTTCATCCATTTCACTATTTATCCTTCTCACTGTACCCAAAGTAGTAAGGATTCATGTATTATTTAAAAAAATGTGTTTCTCTTACAAATGGGCTGAAGTGTTTTATAAAAATTCATACAGACTCAGAGAGAGTAAGTGGCTTTGTTGTGGTCCCAGAACAGGACCGATGTGGGTCTCTAACCCAGGTCCCTAATGGCATATACTTGGGGTCCTTTCTGCCTCTTCCTACCAGACTCAAGCCCTCCTTTCCCAAAAGTGGACTAAGGACACAGGTTGTTGGCTGGGCTGTCACTGCCTGCGGCAGAGTTATTTTGGAGAGGAGATCCATGTGGTTCCTGAGAGCCTCAGAGCAGGAATAGAAATTACAAACATGTCTCAAGAGAGTTAATGGCAAGGCCAGGTAGAAACCTCCACCCTTGACTGCCGACCTATTGTGCTGACCAAGTCTATTTTCAACACATCCAATTATCCCTACATTTTCCTTCATCCTCCCAAATCAGTAGGATTTGCTGGGAGGCATGAAGGAGGTTAGGATTCCTTTTCTATGCAGCAATTATTCACACCAGCCAAAGTCCATTCATAAGAGATGAACTTTCATATCCAATTTACAGTTCCTAACTCAGCCCTCCTTAACCCGTTGCCATCAAGTTGATTCCGACTCATAGAGACCCTACAGGACAGAGTAGAACTGCCCCATGGGGTTTCCAAGGCTGTAGTTTTTACAGATCAAAGACTACAGCCTTCAGTATGGATTATACCTCAATATACAGAAAACAAAAATCTTCACAACTGGACCAATAAGCAACATCATGATAAAGGGAGAAAAGATTGAAGTTGTCAAGGATTTCATTTTCCTTGGATCCACAATCAAGACCCACGGACACAGCAGTCAGGAAACCAAATGACGTATTGCATTGGGCAAATCTGCTCAAAAGACCTCTTTGAAGTGTTAAAAAGCCAAGATGTCACTCTGAGGACGTAGGTGCCCTTGACCCAAGCCATGATATTTTCAATTGCCTCATATGCATGTGAAAGCTGGACAATGAATAAGGAAGATGGAAGAAGGATTAATGCCTTTGAATTACAGTCTTGGTGAAGAATATTGAATATCCCATGGACTGCGAGAAGAACAAACAAATCTGTCTTGGAAGAAGTACATCGAGAGTGCTCCTTAGAAGCGAGGATGGGGAGACTTCATCTTATGCACTTTGGACATGTTATCAGGAGGGACCAGTCCCTGGAGTAGGACATCATGCTTGACAAAGTGGAGGGTCAGCAAAAAAGAGGAAGACCCTCAATGAGATGGATTGGCACAATGGCTGCAACGATAGGCTCAAACATAACAACGATTGTGAGGGTGGCGCAGGACCAGGCAGTGTTTCATTCTGTTGTACACGGGGTCGCTGAGTCGGAACCGACTCCATGGCACCTAACAACAACAAGCCTACAAGACTGTGAGAGAATAAACTTCTGTTTGTTAAAGCTGTCCACTTGTGCTATTTGTTACAGCAGCACTACATGACCAAGACATTCTTTAACCCTGTACCTCTTGTGGGTTTTATTTGATGTGTTTGTTTTTTCTCCCTCACTGGGCTCATTATGGTGTTGGCAGAGAATATTGAATATCCCATGGACAGCCAGAAGAACAAACAAATCTGTCTTGGAAGAAGTACATCCAGAATGTGCCGTAGAATCAAGGATGGTGAGACTTCGTCTCACATACTTTGGACATGTTATCAAGGAGGGAACTGTCCCCGGAGAAGGACATCATGCTTGGTAAAGTAGAGGGGCAGCGAAAAAGAGGAAGACCCTCAATGAGATGGATTGACACGGTAGCTGCAACAATGGGTTCAAATATGCCAATGATTGTGAGGATGGCACAGGACCTGGCAGTGTTTTGTTCTGCTGTACATAGGATTGCTATGAGTCAGAACTGACTCGACAGCACCTAACAACAGGCTGAAAGCAACTTGCAGGTATACATTATAACTTATTTTAATGAACTTCCTTGTGTCTCATTTTCCCCGTTTGTAAAACTGGGACTAAAGTAATACCTACCTAACTGAGAAGATAAGATGAGATTAACTTGTGGAAGATACCTTGCGTCCACGAAAGCATTCACCTGGCCTGGCATCAGCAAGGGCTCACTGAAACTTCCCTGTAGGTATTATTCCCCTTTACAGCTGCATGGGACAGAAGTGTAGTACACATTTCCCAGGATCAGAGAGCTTAAAGATCTCTTTCTTAAAAAAGGGAAACCAAGTCTAGTGTAAGTTCAATGGCAGAGATGCACATACAGCAATGTTTACCAGGCACCCAGCTATGTACCTTGTTATGGCAGAGACACTCATACAGCAATGTGTACCAGGCACCCAGTTATGTACATTGTAATGGCAGAGACGCACATACAGCAACGTGTACCAGGCACCCAGCTATGTACCTTGTAATGGCAGAGACGCACATACAGCAATGTTTACCAGGCACCCAGTTATGTAGACTGCATTGGTTTCCTGGGGCTGCTATGACAAATTGCTACAAACTGGGAGCTTAAAACAACAGACATTTAGGCTCTCACAGTTGAAGAGGTTGGAAGTCTAGAATCTATCAGGGTTATGCTCCCTTGGGGGGCCCTGGGGGGAAATCTGCCTCTGTGGTCACATGGCCCCTTTTCTGTGGATTTCAAATTTCCCTTCTGGGTCTCTTATAAGGACACCTGTCCTTGGATGGAGGGCCGCCCACATAATCCAGGAGGACTCCTCATCTCAAGACCCTTCACTCAATCACATCTGCAAAGCGCCTTTTTCCAAATAAGGCCACACTCACCAGTTCTGGGGTTTGGGATGTGGACGTATCTTTGGGGGACACCATTCAACCCACTGCATGGATGAAGCCATCTGCACCCTTGACTTTGAAGACCCCAGAGAGGGTGGGACTCCCCTCTCCATCTCCACCTCGTTAAGCAAAGAAAGCTCTGTGGCCTGGGGAAAAGTCTCAGCGCCCCCACCCCACCTCCATGTGGATACGGTCAGGTCTCAAGGGGAGGCTAGCTGGTCCGTGGGCTGGGGGCCTGGCTTACCTCTTGTTGGATGCGAAGTTGCCCCTCTGGGCCCCGCAGGACGACCTCCTCTCCTGACGTGCCCTGGGTTCTCATTGCCAAGTCTGCAGGAAGGGAGGGCATGCTGGTCTCGGATGGCTGCTCCTCTGACGACCTGACGCAGAGGAAGACATGCATTTGCCCTGGGTGAGTAGACTCACCTGCTCTGTGCACGTAGTTGCTGACAAAGGTTCTCGGAACACATAGCTTCTCCAAGGGATTTCCAAGAGCTGGCCTAAGCCTGCGGAGGTGCACGGCACCCTGAACTTAAACTGCAAGTGAGGAGCTAGCAGGCATTTGGGGGAGTTCAGCATCTAATCACTCCAATGAGAGCTTGTTGCACTGCGGGGACTGCCTGCCCTGTGGTTCTCTGTGAGCAAACAGGTGGCTGGACAGCCGGAGCAGGTGGGAGCTGGAGACCTCTGCCGGGGGACAGCATGGGCATCGGGGGCCCAGGGGCCAGTCTGCACGGCCTCTGCCTCCCAGTTCCCTGGTCCCTCCCCCCACCCCTGCCTGCAACCAAGTCCTTCATCTGCTCTGGAACAATTTCCCTGTTCTGAAACATTATGTCCTGTCCTACAATACCTCTGCTTTCCTCATTGGCACCAGATTCCTCATTGCTCCTAGACATACCACACACCTGCATGGCCGCGCACCAGCCTGCCTAGTTCAAGTTCGTGGCCTTATTGACGTCATTATATTCCGTTTTTCCATGTGTATTCAGTTGCTTGAAGAACCTGAGGTGTGGAAGGATGGATGATTCTTTCCACATGCTGGAGATAATTTTTTTAAACCCTGGAAAGTGTGTCCTGGAAATGGCTTGGCTGGACAGGTGGACGAGGCAGGGAAGATACAGAGCAGGGGTGAGGGCTGGCACACAACCCCAGAAGCTTCCAACACAGGCAAGTCTGTGCCTCGTGCCCAGATGGTGCGAGGTTGCTGGAAGCTGGCTGGTGGGCTTCAAGGGGCGCTGGCAGAGAGGAGGCATTGAGCACGCTCTGCTCGGCCCCGGGTGCCCTCCTCTCTCTGCCCCCCAGCCAGGAGGAGTTGAACTCCTTCAGCCCTCGCACGGGGCTCCCTGCCCACTGCAATACGTCCTCCCCTTCCAACCGACCCCGCCCATGTCCAGGCATCCTCCGCTCTGTGCTGAGACGGCACTTCTTCCAGGAAGCTGCTCTGAGCCCTCGGGCCCTCCTGCTGCGCCAGTCTTTACCCATCTGTGGTGGTGTTGTTTTTGGGTGCTTTCAAGTCCATTCTGACTCACAGTGACTCCATGTGGCAGTAGGACTGCCCCAGAGGGTTTCCTATGCTGGAATCTTCATGAGAGCAGACTGCCAGGTCTTTCTCCCTCAGAGCTGCTGGTAGGTTTAAACCGCCGACCTTTCGGCTAGCAGCCAAGCACATAACCACTGCGACACCAGGCCTTCTCTCTCCATCTATGGCTCCTGGCAACTGTAGACCAAGCCCCACGTGCTGAAAGTGCCATTCGGGCAGGAATGGAGCCACCTCATTCACCACCCACCCTCCAGAGCCTGCCACCAAGCCTGGCTGTGGGCGAGTGATGGTTCATATTTCCTGCACGAATAAATGCATGCATGCTTGTTCTTTCTGTGTGGATAATGCAGCTGCTCATTTTCCTGCCCAAGGCCACTCGCTGGTTTTCTAGACATGCGTCTCCATTGTGTCTGAGATTGGAGTCACTGGGAGAACCTCAGCATGGTCCTCCTCACCTTCAGGACACCTCAGACCAAGACTGAAGGAATCCATTGATTCAGTTCCTCATCTGTCCTTTCAACTCTGATCAGCCAGTAACCCACCACCAGGGGCTCTCCATCCTCCACCCCAGCCCTTCTTGCCTATCCTGCCCTCTTCCCCCCTCCCCTGACGTACAAACACACGCAGTCCCTTCCACGTCCCAGCTCTCCAGAGCGCGCTGCACAGATGTACCCATACTATTCCTCCTGCCTGCAACGCCTTTCCCTCCACCGCCTGCGGATCGCCTGTCTATCCAGAAAAAGTCCACTCTGGCATCCTCCTCCCTGACTCTCCAGACAGGGTAGGCTCTTCAGGAAAACTCTTCACCCCTCCTGCAATCATTCATTCATTCATTCATTCAAATAATATGTATCAAACACCTGCTCTGAGCCAGGAACTGCTTTGGCCACTGGGATTCGGTGGTGGACAAAATTCCCCGCCCTCTTGTAGCTGTTAACAATGAACCAGTAGATCAAGAATTCCCACACTGCCTCCCTGAAGTGCCATGGGGACTAAGGCAGAGAGGAGGGAGCTGGGAGCTCAGCAGGTGGGGCCCCTACCCAAGCTCCACCAGCCCAGCTCCACTGTGATCTACTTTGTATATAAGGCTCTGCACAAGCTCTCATTTGGAAGGGGCGAGATTCTACCGCTAAGGAAAAAGAAATAGCGTTGGACCCGCTGCTCGGTGCAGCTCCAACCCTCCAACCCTCCCTGACCCTCTGACCTCTGACCCTCCGACCTCCGACCTGCCATCCCTTGAGGCCACCTTCCAGTCAGCATGTCCCTCTCTTGGTGAAACGAGAAGGCAAGCGTGGCTGGGCAGGTCGATAGAGATGCATAATTCAGCATGTGCCTGGGGGACGACTGATGGAGGGGCTGGGCAGAGGGGAGGCGGGTTTTCAGCTCCGGGGGAGGCACTGAGCCCACCTGCAGCGCCCACTCATGGCAGAGGCCCAGACACATGTCCGAGCTTGGTCACCAACATCAAGCTTGTGGGGATGGCCAGCCTGGGCCTTCCAGCTCCCAGCACAGTGGTTGCCTGGCAACGAGATGCTTTCTGCCAATGCTGCCAGAAAAGGGACCTGAAAGCAGCATTATTTATCGTTTCTTCTGGGTAATCAAACCAGCCTAAAAGTCGTTGGTGTCACCCGGTCACACCAGGACAACCCTGGTCCCTGCATGCCCCTACCAGCCCAAGGCTGGGCCAGGGAGCTCTGGGCCTCCCCGGGGCATCTGCAGAGACTCTGGAATGAGGCGGGCACCATGGGCCGTGGAGAGAGCAGGGACCCTGACCCTGACCCAGCCAGCTCTGAGCTTGGGGGGCTTCCATAACGGCCCTGCCTCCATCTGTCTGCTGTAAACTAGGAGGCTGATGTTACCTGCCTCCCTCCCCATCCCAGAGTGATCGGTATCAAATGGGTCGATTCCGAGCTACAAATGCTTCCAGAACAAGGAATGCTGGCCTTCTCCTGGCTCTGTGCCTTACAAGGCTGCTTCACGGCATCGCCTGGTGGGGCTGCCCCATGCATGCCTCCCCAGCAGGAATCACAGAGACGGTGGATCTTACCAACCGGGATGCTCTGCATCTTTCCTGCCACTTGTTTTAGTCCACTAACCACATATTTTGATGTCACTCCGTGTCAGTATATGCATATAAACCCATTACAGTCAAGTTGATTCCAACTCATGGTAACCCTATAGGACAGAGTAGAACTGCCCCATAGAGTTTCCAAGGCTGCAAATCTTTATGGAACCAGATGACATCTTTCTCCCAAGGAGCAGCTGGTGGGTTAGAATCGCTGATCTTTTGGTTAGCAGCTGAGCACTTAACCACTACACTTCCAGGGCTCCTTATATGCGTATAGCTTTATTTTTTTATTATTGCATAGATAGCACAGTAGTTGCCAATTCAACATTTTTCACATGTACAATTTACATAGCTTTATTTTTATGATCTACACAGTTGAATACCTTTGTATAGTCAATAAAACACAGGTGAACATCTTTCTGGTATTCTCTGCTTTCTGCCAGGATCCGTCTAACATCAGAAATGATATCCCTCGTTCCACGTCCTCTTTTGTATCCGGCTTCAATTTCTGTCAGTTCCCTGTCGACGTACTGCTGTAACCACTTTAGAATGTTTTTCAGCATAATTTTGATTATATGTGATGCAATGATATTGTTCAATAATTTCCACATTCTTTTTGAACACCTTTCTTTGGAATGGACACAAATACGGATCTCTTCCAGTTAGTTAGCCAGGCGGCTGTCCTCCACATTTCTTGGCATAGACGAGTGAGCACTTCCAGGGCTGCTTCTATTCGTTGAAACATCTCAATTGGTATTTTGTCAATTCCTGAAGCCTTTTTTTTCGCCAATGCCTTCAGTGCAGCTTAGACTTCTTCCTTCAGTACCATCAGTTCCTGATCATGTGCTACCTTCTGAAATGGTTGAACATTGACCAATTCTTTTTGGTACAGTGACTCTGTGTATTCCTTCCATCTTATTTTGATGCTTCTTGTGTTGTACAATATTTTCCTCCATAGAATCCTTCAATATTGCTCCTCGAGGCTTGAATTTTTTCTTCAGTTCTTTCCACTTGAGAAATGCTGAGCACATTCTTCCCTTTTGATTTTCTAACTCCAGGTCTTTGCACATGTAGTTATAATACTTTACTTTGTCTTCTTGAGCTGCCCTTTGAAATCTTATGTTCAACTCTTTTACTTCATCATTCCTTCCATTCATTTTAGCTACTTGATGTACAAGAGCAAGTTTTAGAGTCTCTTCTGACATCCATTTTGGTTTTTTCTTTCTTTCCTGTCTTTTTAATGATCTTTTGGTTTCTTCATGTATGAAGTCCTTGATGTCATTCCACAACTCATCTGGTCTTCGCTCATTAGTGTTCAATGCATTAAATCTATTCCTGAGATGGTCTCTAAACTCAGGTGAGATATACTCAAGGTCATATTTTGGCTCTCGTGGACTTGCTATAATTTTCTTCAGCTTCAACTTGAATTTGTATAGGAGCAGTTGATCATCTGTTCTGTAATTCGCCTCTTGCCTTGTTCTGACTGACGATATTCAGCTTCTCCATTGTCTCTTTCCACAGATGTAGTCAATTTGATTCCTGTGTGTTTCTTCTGGCGAGGTCCTAGTGTATAGTCGCTGTTTATGTTGTTGAAAACATGTATTTGCAATGAAGAAGTCTTTGGTCTTGCAAAATTCTATCATGTGCTCTCCAGCATAGTTTCTGTCTTGGTTATCTAGGGCTGCTATAATAGAAATACCATGGGTGGATGGCTTCAACCAACAGAAGTTTATTCTCTCACAGTCTAGGAGGCTAGAAGTCCGAATTTAGGATGTCTGCTCCAGGGGAAGGCTTTCTCTCTCTGTCGGCTCTGGAGGAAGGTCCTTGTCATCAGACTTCCCCTGGACTAGGAACTTCTCTTCACAGGAACCTCAGGTCCAAAGGAAGTGCTCTGCTCCCAGTGCTTCTGTCTTGGTGGTATGAGGTCCCCCTGTCTCTCTGCTCCCTTCTCTCTTTTATATCTCAAGAGAGACTGGCTTAAGACACAATCTAATTTTGTAGATTGAGTCCTGCCTTATTAACATAACTGCTGCTAATCCCATCTCATTAACATCATAGAGACAGGATTTACAACACATAGGAAAATCACATCAGACAACAAAATGGTGGACAATTCTCACAATACTGGGAATCATGGCCTAGCCAAGTTGATGGGTATTTTGGGGAAACACAGTTCAATCCATGACAGTTTCTATCACCAAGGCCATAGTTGTCAACTACTGATCCTTCTTCTCTGTTTCCAACTTTCACATTCCAATCACCAGTAGTTATCAATGCATCCTGATTGCATATTCGATCTATTTCTGACTGCAGAAGTTGGTAAAAATCTTCAGTTTCTTCATCTTTGGCCTTAGTGATTGGTGTGTAAATTTGAATAATAGTCGTATTAACTGGTCTTCCTTGTAGGCATATGGATATTATTCTACCACTGACAGCGTTGTACTTCAGGATAGATCTTGAAATGTTCTTTTTGACAATGAATACGATGCCATTCTTCTTCAATTTGTCATTCTCAGCATAGTAGACCTTATGATTGTCCAATTCAAAATGGCCAGTACCAGTCCATTTCAGCTCACTAATGCCTACCATATGGATCTTTATGCATTCCGTTTCATTTTTGATGACTTCCTAGATTCATACTTTGTATGTTCCACATTCCAATTATTAACGGATGTTTGCAGCTGTTTCTTCTCATTTTGAGTCGTTTCATAGGGTGAATGTACCAAAAATTTATTTCTTTTTCTTTGTAAATCAAATATGTGTTTGGGCGTGTTTCTCTTTTTACCAGTGGTGCTCTTTTCAGATCTGCATTCACCGACCTTTCTGCAGCTTGGGATATTTTCTTTCATTATATCTTTGACTTTTGTTTCTGGTCTCTTTATTAACATTTTGTTGTTGTAGCTGTCGACTCATGGCTTCCAACTCATGATGACCCCATGCACAAAGGGACCAGACCATTGTGATCCACAGGGTTTTCATTGGCTGGTTGTCAGAAGTAGATCACCAGGCCTTTACTCCTAGTCTGTCTTAGTCTGGTGTCTGTGCTGAAACCTGTTCAGCATCATAGCAACACACAAGCCTCCACTGACAGACGCGTGGTGGCTGCACATGAGGTGCATTGGCTGATAATCAAACACAGGTGTCCCACATGGAAGGTGAGAATTCTACCACTAAACACCACTGCCCTTTACTAACATTAACAGCTGACATTTATCGATACTTAGTGTCTGTCAGCAACTGTCCTAAGCTCTCTATAGGCATTATTTTGTGTACCTCTCACAGCAAGCCTAAAGGATGGCCATTATCCCCATTTTACAGATGATACACGTGAGGCACAGAGGGGTTAAGTAACTGGCTTGAGATCACACAAAAAGCAAGTGATAGAACCCAGAATGGAATCCAAGATCCCCAGCCTCTTAGCCACAGCACTGTGCTGCCCTGTCCTGGGGAGAAGCAAGGAGCCCACACAACCACAGTCTCTGTTCCCATCGCTGGCACCTTCCCTTTCTCATTTTAATAATGTCTGCTGTCAACTTCACAGGTCCCTGGGTGGCGCAAACAGTTTGTGCTCAACTATTAACCTAAAGGTTGGCGGTTTGAACACACTCAATGGCACCAGGCTTGGGCTTAGGCAGTGAACTTCCTGAGAGTCCCCTCCACGTCTCTGGTGGCTCTGCCACACTCTGGATCCTCTTTGTCAGCACCATGTCTGTCTTTCACGCCTCCTCTGAGATCTTACCTTCCAAGTCCATAGCCATCCACATTCCCTGTACCAGTGCCTCCTTTCTCACCTTGTACCTGCGGGAGCACTCTGAGGATGTAGCCCACATTGAAAACCACATTCCCAGCTACCCTGCTCCAGCTTCTTCCTGTCCCCACTCCACTCCACCCTTTATCTGGAGACCACCCTTCCTAGTTCTTCCTGCTGACTGGTTTCTGTGTGGATATAGGAAGATGGCAGGTAGGGTGGTATGAGTGGAAGGGGGCCACTGCAGGTGGAGAAATGTGTGGGCCACTCCACTGCAGGGCCAGGTTAGATGCAGGTCACTGTGGGGCAAGTGCGGCGTCTCTGCATCCTGGGGCTCTGTGTGGGTGAAATTTTCCACACAGTGACATCTCCCTCCTCCAGGGCCTGAAGCCCAACCCACCTCTCTTCCTTCCTCACCTCTACCAGGCGAGTCTTCACATGTCCCATCCTCCTAGGCATGTGAGTGGGCATTTGCATTCACCAGCAGGAGGATGGCTGGCTGGGTTCCCTGGGTCACCTTTGGGGCAGATGAGACATTCTGACTGCATGGGCATGGAAGGGTCTCTGGGGCTTCCTGTACAGGAAAGGAAGGTTGCTCATGAGCACCTGCTATCTGCAGATTTGTGCTGGATACTTTGGTCCAAACACCCTGAGTGGCACCCAGGTTTACAGATGAGGAAACAGATCCGATGGTATCAGCCTACTTCCCCAAGGCTCCATGGGATCCCTGCTAGGGACTGTCAGCCCTGTCAGGAGCAGGCCCCTCTGCAGGGCCACCTCAGCCTGGCCCCTGCCCTCCCACCTAAGCCCCTTGCCCCGCACACACTCAGCCTTCCTTCCGTGACACCCTGGTCCTGCCCTCAGGAAGAGGTCCTGAGGCTGGGGGCCGGAGCACCCACCACCCTCCTCCAGCTGGCAGAAACATGGCCGGGGTGGACAGCCAGGCCCACACCCTCAGGGACACAGTGACTTGCAGTAGGAAGGCAGGAGCAGGCAACTTGCAAGTGAACCTGGAAGGCCAGCACCCCAGTTCTCCTGCTCTTGGAAAATCTAGATTCTGAGGTACAAATGGTTAGGGAGAGGAAGGCACAGTACTCCCCAGTGACGGTTCCTCTGTCAAGTGGGCAAATGCCCCCAGAGAGATTTGGAATGAGCAGAGGCCTGCTTTCTATGCTAATGGCCTCCCTCCTAGGCTGCGCCGTGCAATGCACCGTCTCCGTTCTAATGGGGATCACGCTGGTTTCCAGCTAAAGACAGACAACCAGGAGGGCTCGAGCTCCCTGCTGGAATCACTCATGAGTCAAGGAAGATTCAGGAAGGCTCTCAGCTGCCAGCGCACCCACAACTCCCAACTTCCCATATCTGCTGGTCCTGCCTGCAGAACTGTCCTCCCCGGTGCTGGCCCAGACGCACCACCAGCATCAGACGTCTCTGGTGGCTCCCAGGGCAGCATCCCCTGAGGGACCCCTCCTCAGTGATGCCTCTGACCCCTTGAAGTCGCCAACGCCGTGGGACCCACTAACGGAGGACACAAACTCCTTCCTGGAGTTTCATCTCCTTTCTGGAATGCCATCTCAACTTCATCTCTTAAGCTTACTGTTGAGTTTTTATTGATCCATTTGTGCTCTTTAATTCCCCAAATCTGATTTGTATTTCAAATTTATTGTATTTATTTTCTTATAAACACAAAACCCATTGCCGTCGAGTCTATTCCCACTCATAGAGACCCTATAGGACAGAGCAGAACTGCCCCATAGGGTTTCCAAGCAGTGGCTGGTGGATTCAAACTGCCAACCTTTTGGTTAGCAGCCACTGTGCCACCAGGGGATGCAACCTCATCTCTCATTTTACAGACTGTTGGACATTTCCATCTTTCTCTGCATTGTCTCTCCCTCTGAGCTCCTTTTCTTGGCTGTTAAAAAGTTTTTGGATTTTGATTGCTCAAAATTTAGAAACATGCAAACAGTGAAGGATATGATAAACAAATGCTTACCAAATGATAAAAAAATGGATAATTAATTAACAGCTAAATAATAGAGTTCAGAGAAACAGAAGAGAGAGAATGGAGGGAAGAGATTATCAAATAAAATTTTCTCTAGGAAAATATCCCAACACGAAAGGTCATGAGTTTCTGGATTGGAAGAGCCACCAAGCACCCAACATAAAGAGCACTAAAGTACATTTTCATGGAACTGAAAGCTGAAATTCTCACGCAAAAGCTGGACAATGAATAAGTAAGACCAAAGAAGAATTGATGCATTTGAATTATGGCATTGGCGAAGAATATTGAATACACCATGGACTGCCAGAAGAACAAACACATTTGTCTTGGAAGAAGTACAGCCAGAACATTCCTTGGAAGCGAGGATGTTGAGACTTTGTGTCACATACTTTGGACATGTTATCAGGAGGGACCAGTCCCTGGAGAAGGACATCATGCTGGTAACGTAGAGGGTCAGTGAAAGAGAGGAAGACCCTCGAAGAGATGGATTGACACGGAGGCTGCAATGATGGGCTCGAGCATAGCAATGAGTGTGAGGATGGTGCAGGACTGGGCGCTGTTTCTTTTTGTTGTGCATGGGGTCCCTATGAGTCGGAACTGACTCGATAGCATCTAACAACAACAAACGCAGGAATAAAGACAAGCTCTACGGGCCTCCAGAGAGACAAAAACAGTTCACACAAAGGACGAGGAGTCCGAATGCCACCTGACTTTGCAAGAACACAGGGAGCTGGGGGGTAGAGGAGGACATATTAATCAACATTTTGATTAAAATAATCATTAACACAGAATTCTATATTCAGCTAATGTACAAATCAAAGATAAGAGGAAAATAAAGACATTTCACCCATGAAAGTTCTCAAAAATTAGATATGTCCTACCATGCTAAAGGCATAAACCCAGAGAGAAGAAGCCATGGGATCCACAAGAGAGTGGTCCCAGATGCCCACTCTGGCCCTGGGATGGGAGGTCAGGGGGTTCCAGCCACATGAAGGAGGACAGAGGGCTGGGGAGAAATTCCTGTGAAGGAAAGAAAAAGCCACAGGGGAAGACTAGCAGATGCCTGTGACAATTTGGTGGGCAGTGCCTCAGGTACAATTTAACAGAAATAAAGATACAAACATGAAAAATCAAGTAAATGGGGTAGGGTGAAGGAAGCCACTTAGAAATTATAAGGAAAGTAAAAATTTATTCAAGGAGCAAATGTCACCATTCTATACTACTTGATTCGACTATGAAAGATTCCTAAATAGACATAATGTAAATGTGTGTCTTGGTCATCTAGTGCTGCTGTAACAAAAATACCACAAGTGGATGGCTTTGACAAAGAGAAATTTTTTCTCTTACAGTCTAGGAGGCTAGAAGTCCAAATTCAGGGTGTCTGCTCCAGGGGAAGGCTTTCTGTCTCTGTCAGCTCTGGAGGAAGGTCCTTTTCATCAATCTTCCCCTGGACTAGGAGCTTGTCCACACAGGAACCCTAGGTCTAAAGGACATGCTCTGTTCCCAGTGCTTCTTTCTTGGTGGTATGAGGTACCCCCTTCTCTGCTCACTTCCCTTTCCTTTAATCTCTTGTAAGATAAAAGATGGTGCAGGCCACACCGCAGGGAAACTCCTTTTACACTGGATCAGGGATGTGACCTTAGTAAGGGTGTTACAATCCCACCCTAATCCTCTTTAACGTAAAATTACAATCACAAGATAGGGAACAATCACACAATACTGGGAATCACGGCCTAACCAGGTTGACAGATATTTTGGAGGTGCACAATTCAATCCATGACAACATGTAATATATTACTTTAAAATTTTGGTATATCTACATCTACAGGATAAAAGGTATAGTGGGTTGAATGGTGACTCCCAAATGATATGACCACCTGGAACCTCAGAACGTGACCTTATTTGTAAAAAACAAGATGTGACTAACTTACGGGTCTTGAGACGACATCATCCTAGATTATCAGGGTGGACAATGAAATGATAGTGTCCTTGAAAGAGACAGAGAAGGACAAGATATAGAAAGACAAAGATGGTCATGTGAAGACGGAGGAAGAGATTGGAGTGATGCATTCACAAGCCAAGGAACACCTGGAACCACCAGAAGCTGGAAGAGGCAAGGGCAGATCCTCCTCTAGAGCCTCCAGGGGGAGCACAACCCTGTCTACACCTTCTAGCTTCCATAACTTAGAGAATAAAGTCCTGTTGTTTGAAGCCATGCAAACCAAACCAAACCCACTGTCGTTGAGTGGATTCCAACTCATAGCAACCCTATAGAACAGAGTAGGACTGTCCCATAGGGTTTCCAAGGAGTGGCTCGTGGATTCAAACTGTTGACCTTTTGGTCAGCAGCCATACTCTAAACACTGCATCACCAGAGCTCCTGAAACGACGCAGTAATTTGTTACAGTTGCCCTAGGAGACTCATACAGGAGATGAAGGGGATATGTTGTCATCGTTGTTGTTGGAACTGCCATCCAGTCAATTCCAACTCATGGTGGCCCCATGTTTAGGAGGGCTGAGTCCTCACCCTCTACAACAGGAAGTCAGCTGATAATATGTGTGGCAGAAGCTGGCCAGGTACTCAAACAACCTGCCCTCCTCTTCCTGGGCCCACCAACAGACCACTCTTCCCAGCCTCCCTTGACAGTTAGCTGGGAGTCACATGACTGTTTCCAGCCAATGGAATGTACTCCTGTGGGTTATTCCAAGTAATCTTCCTGTAACCCTCTGAGTACTTTATCTTCTGCATTTTACAGATGAACGATCTGAACTAAAGGTTAAGCCACCTGCCCTGCCTCGCTTGGCTTGTAAATGGGGAGCAGGGTTGGCACCCTAGCCGTGGAGCCCACAGCCACCTTCCTCACCTCCTCATCCTTCTTCCCCTTGAAGGTGCATGTGCGCCTGATTGTCTCAGCAACCTGACGCAGACAGGTGTGTCTGGTCTCCTCCCAAGTGTGAAGAAACTAGAGTCCAAGAAGTATGGCGGCTTGCTGGAGGGCCCACCGGAAGGCCTCTGGCCCAGCATTCTTCTCACCAACCAAGGGGCTTCGTGCCGTCTCCTGGAGGCAGAGACTGGAGGGTCCCTCTCTGCGTTAGCTCCTGTTGGCCCGAGGGCTGGTTTTCCTCATTCTTCCCAGCTTCGTGCATTTCCAGGAACCAACAGTGCTTGGGGCGTCTCTTCTTGTCCTTATCAAGACAGTACAGTTACCCTCAGAACTGGCAGAGTTTGACCTCTGCTTCCCATTTGAGCCCCTCAGTTCCACTGAAACTAGGTACCTGGGATGTGTTGGCACCCCGCACGTTGAGGACACAATACGCGTCTCGCCAGGCTTGGAATCTGCCAACTTAACAAGTCTGGAGTTTGTGACTTACAGTTTCTATGGAATAACTTTGAAACTCTGTGATCCCGTGATAAAAAAAATCAACTTCTCGGCTATATAAAGATTTGTGGCCACTCTGCAGGTTTTAGTAAACAGTCTTGCTAATTTAAGCATAAATTAATTGCATGTGGCTGGCAGAAGCACAAGCTGACTCTTTATGTGCCTGAAACCCTGGGCTGTGAGTCAGAGCGTTTATGCAATCGGATCAGGGCGCTCACTTGTGGATTATCTGCTGCGCGTCTTTTTATTCTAGGCTGGCCTTCCTCTGCCACCTAACACAGGTTCTCCCAGCTCTGGAAAAGGAAAACGGGGCTCTGGAGCTGGGGAGACTCAAGTTCAAACAACCACACCACCACCGACACTATCTCGTCCCCACCTGTGGCCCTGTGACCTTGGACGGTCCCTCAGACGCCCTGCTCCTCAGACTCTGGGATGATAAGACAGACTCTGCGGGGGGCAGTGAGGGCTGGAAGGGCGGTGGAGGCGAGGGGGCGGTGAGGGCCGGAGGGGCAGTGGAGGCGAGGGGGCGGTGAGGGCCGGAGGGCGGTGGAGGCGAGGGGGCGGTGAGGGCCGGAGGGGCGGTGGAGGCGAGGGGGCGGTGAGGGCCGGAGGGGCGGTGGAGGCGACGGGGTGGTGAGGGCTGAGGGGCGGTGAGGGCTGGAAGGGCGGTGGCTGTGAGGGGGCAGTGAGGGCCGGAGGGGCGGTGGAGGCGAGCGGGCGGTGAGGGCCGGAGGGGCGGTGAGGGCTGGAAGGGCGGTGGAGGTGAGGGGGCAGTGAGGGCCGGAGGGGCGGTGGAGGCGAGCGGGCGGTGAGGGCCGGAGGGGCGGTGAGGGCTGGAGGGGCGGTGGAGGCGAAGGGGCGGTGAGGGCTGGAAGGGCGGTGGCTAGTTTGTCCCAGTGCCTGGGACGGGGAAGCACTGGATGCACGTCTCCTCCTCGTCACAAAGACTTGGCAGACGGCAGAGGAAACCTCAAGGCATCAGCTTGGGAACTGACCACAGCATGTCGCCTGCTTCGGGGATCCTTCCAGAGGGAGAGGAGGCGGCTCACTGTCCATGTTGCAGGTTTGGTCTCCTGGGGCTGCCATAACAGAAATACCCAAAAGGCGGGAGCTTTGAGGAGCAGGAATTTATTCTCTCACAGATCTGGAGGCTTGGCGTCCAAATCAGGGTCTGGGCCATGTGGATATTTTCTGCGGCCTCTCGCTTAGTTTCTGGTGTCTATCAGCAATCCTTGGTGTTCCAGGTGGATCCAGAACCTTCCTGCAGCCCTGGGTGCACCATGGGCCATTTCTAGGTGGCTGGTCGACCTCATCGCAATGGGCTGGCGTCCAGAGCCTAGACCTTGTTTTACGTCCCAACCCCCACAGCCATGCTGCATGAGCCCAACGGGCAGGGGCGGATTGACCAGTAAGCACAGCACACACTGGTTTGCATTGAGCAAGGTACGCACGGGCTTAATTGTGTTTACTTCCTAATCCGGGGTGAGCAATTTCACATGGGTTTCACTATGTGTTTGCTATTGTGCGGGGCAGGTGAAATTGTGTGCTGCAGGTTGGTGGGAAGGCATGATTGGGCCCATGTGTACCTTGCTCATTGGGTAGTCCAGCCCTGCCGCTGGGCAGCACAGAGGTCTCCATAGAGAGAGGACACCCCTCCCTTGGCTATGTCCCCAGCCCCTCTCCTTCTCCACCACCAGCACGGCCAACGTGTAAATACAAGTAAGCTGCGCTCATGCGATAAGCTGCTGCCTGACCTCGAGTTTTCTCTCCTGAAAGGAAACAACTTCCTCGCAGCCACCTGCCTGATCAGAATCCTTACACCATATATTACCGTCAGAAGATATTAGAGATTTAGCCTAACACAGTCAAGACGTGGCTCTCTGGGAGCGGGCGGGGAAGCAACATTTTGAAGAAACTGTCGTTATATCTTTCTTCTTGACAATAAGACAGGCGGCGTGGGGCAGAGCAAAGCTGCTCGCGCCTCCCGCCTAGATGGGCCCTGACTATTCCCTTAAAAGGTGTTGGATGCTAAACAATAAGACAAAGACTTCTGCCATTGTTTGGTAAGGGTTTTTCGAGATCATTGCAAATGAAGGAAACACAGCCAGGTATTATCAGGGCTCCCTAAGCACCTCATCACGAGAAAACCAGGGCTCTGAGGCAGGGCCGCCTTCTCTCCACCTCATCTTCTGTTGGATGGATCCCGGAGTCCCTGGGTGGTACAAATGGTTAATGCGTTCGGCTGCTAACGCAAAGGTTGTAGGTTTGAGTCTGCCTAGGGGCACCTTGGAAGACAATCCTGGCAATCTACTTCCCAAAACTCAGGCATTGAAAGGCCTATGGAGCACAGGTCTACTCTGACACACGCGGTGTCACCCTGAGTGGTGGTCCACTCGATGTCCATGGTTTGGTGAGGGCTGGGTTTGCCCAGCTCCTCGCTGCACCCGGAATCCACCCGCCTCTGTCGGGAGCTGTGAAATCAGGTCACACGGCTGACAGGTGGACTTGATAGGGCATGCGAAAGGTCGGGCTGAGAACAAAGTGAGGAGGGTGTAAGATAGTCACCCAACAGCGAGTAGACAAGCAACAGACAGCAGAAACAGGGTCCTGGGGGCAAGCCCGCTTCCTGGCGGCCCGCCTCCTGGGAAATATCTGCTCCACCCACAGGCAGGACCGCCATCCCAAACCCCTGTTGTTGTTGCTAGGTGCCCTGGAGTCGATTCTGACTCATAGTGACGCCATGTGGGAGTAGAACTGCCCCATAGGGTTTTCTAGGCTGTAATCTTTAGGGGAGCAGATTGCCAGCTCTTTCTCCCAAAGAGTCGCAGGGTGGGTTCGAACTACCAACCTTTCTTTTAGCAGTCGAGCTGTTAACCATTGCACCACCAAGGCTCGTTCCAAAGCCCCTGTTAACCCCTTATGCAGGGCTGTTGGGAGGAGATTTAAATATGGAGAAATAAGCGCGCAGATCTGGCACTGGACGTCTCTGATGTTCCCATCATTACTGACTGGGTCTGGTCTACACACCCCCGCCCCACCCATGTAGGAGAGGAAGTGAAGGCTGGGGGACTGGGTGGGAGGGCAGAGGTGGCCAGCCCCCTCTAGGGGGCGCCCACAGACCCATGCTCAGCCTCGCTTGCCCTTCACAGCAGGCATGCTCTGTGTCTTCTTGGACCCCAAAGCTCCTCTCTCCACAGCTTCTGGTCCCCTCTGTGGGGTCTGCGTGGACACTTATGTCATGAGGAGGCTCCTTCTCCAAACCACTCCATCTACACACACACAGAAGCTTCCAGAAACAACCTGTGTATTGGGTCTCCAACTGGGACCAAGATGCGCTGCCCAGAGCCCCTGTCAGGGCTGGCTGTCCCTGCTGCCAGGAGCAAGCTGGCCAGCGCCTGCGACAGTGCCCTCCAGCATGCCTCAGGAGCAGGTCCTTCCCTGGCTGCCTGGTGACGAGGGGTGCGAGGCCCAGCCATCTTGCCTGATCCCGGCTGGGCTAGCCCAGAACCGAGGCGGAAGCTGGACCTTCACTATAGCCTGACTTCTTTCTTCCTCTCCCTCTCACAGGTATCAGTGCCAAGGGCCCTCCTTAGCGCACATTGTGCACTCCAAACTCTGTCTCAGAGGCTGCTTCCTGGGGAGCCTGGCCTGTGGGGTGCCCCTTCCTCACTCCTGCTCACCAGCATGTGCACCAAAGACCTCAGGACTTTTCAAGTGAGAAGTGCCACGTGGCTCTCCGTACACAGAGCTCGGAGCCCAGGACAGAGAGGTGGCCCCGGCCTCATCTTCCTCTCCTGACCAGTGTGGGTAATCACACCAGCCTCGTGGCATTTGGGGGAGAGTTCAGTGAGCTAAGGCAATGTGCTTACCCTCTGTTGGGGTACTCTCTGCCAGGGAAGGGTGTGCTCTGGGTGAGCCCTTCCCAGCCTCGAGGCCGGCATCCTCCCTGCAAACTCATGAGCATCCATTCTGCCCTCAGTTCCACATGCCCATGGGTGGGTCCACTCCGCCCCCAGTTCCCACATGTCCATGGGTGGGTCCACTCCGCCCCCAGTTCCCACATGTCCGTGGGTGGGTCCACTCCACCCCCAGTTCCCACATGTCCGTGGGTGGGTCCACTCCGCCCCCTGTTCCCACATGTCTGTGGGTGGGCCTGCATGAGAACAATGCCTGCCACGTTGAGGTCTTGATTCCTGGGCGGTGCTTGAAGCAATGGCTCTTGTTTTCGGAAAGTTCTGGAGCCTAGTGCAGGGGCCGGCAGAGCAAGGCTGAGGGACCTCTGTCAAGGGATGTCCTCTGTCAGGAGGAGCTTTGTGGGTCATTCTAGGGCCCATCACCTGCCCACCCCACTGCCGTCCCCAACCCTGGGACACGGTGGATGGGGGTCTGAAACAGGAGAGGGAGGACAAGGGAGCTCGGGCAGACCCCCTGCAGCCAACGTAGTAATTTAGCATATAAACCAAGCTGATCTGGCAAACACAGGCAGGGGAAGAGAAGCTGCACCACACGACGGTCGCCAAGGAACTGAGGACAGAAGCTGAAAAGAGACAAGGACCCTCCCCCAGAGCTGGTGCCCTGCATTCGGACTTCCAGCCTTCTAACTGTGAGAGAATAAACTTCAGACCATGAGAGAATAAGTTTCTGTTTGTTAAAGCCGCCCACTTGTGGTATTTCTATTACAGCAGCACGAGATGACTAAGACACAGTGTACGACAGAATGAATGGCTGCCCAGTCCAGTGCCATCCCCATGATCAGTTTCAGATCGGACCATTGTGATCCATAGTGTTTTCATTGCCCGATTTTCAGAAGTTGATCACGAAGCCCTTCTTCCTACTCTGTCTTAATCTGGAAGCTCTGCTAAAACCCATTCAGCGTCATAGCAACATGTGCCTGTAATTCACTATTTATCCCTTTGCCAACTCATCCGTCAGGGCAAAGGATCATAAATGCCTTAAGCGTCCAAGAGCAGCACTTGTATTCTTCTTAGAAAAGTGCACTAGCAGAATACTGAGCCCCGCTAGGGATCAGAAAAATGTAAACTCCAACAACACATTTTAATGCAAGGATTACTAATATCTGCCTCAATCAAGCACCGAGTATTAACAACATAACCATAACTTGGAACCTAACTGAGCTACACTAGTTCATTCAACAGCTATTTTTGAACACCCGCTCTGTATGGATCAGGCTTATGTTCTAACAAGCAAACAATCAAGAAAATAGGAGCGTGTGCTGAGAGCTGTGAGGACAATGAGCCTGAGGTGGGAGCCGGGACAATGTCACGGGGCAGCCACCAGCTGAGGAGGGGGGACGTCGACCACTTTGGTTTTGGGATACGTTATCTCTCGCCGCTCCCTGGCAGTCATAGGCAGTAGGGGAGGCCCTCTGTCGAGCCACTTCTAGGTGGAGAGGGAGACAGACTCCCCCCAACTCTTGTGATAGAATTACACTTTGGTCCACCTGGAGGTCTTACCGCTCATTTCATAATCAATTATAATCATAATAAAACTTAAGCAGCCATGGCCACCCATCTCACATTTTTCTCAATCTGTTGCTCCACAGTGTGGTCTGTGGTTGAGTGGCCATTTCTGCAATCTAAAAAGAAATGTCACCCTGGGGACCACCCTTGCATTGCCCACTTTGGGTGGAATGTCCAATAAAGACCAAGTACAGGTCCACAGAGCCCTGGTGGCACAGAGCTTAAGACCTGGGCTGCTAACTGAAAGGTAGACAGCTCAAATCCACCAGCCACTCCTTGGAAACCCTATGGGGCAGTTCTACTCTGTCCTATAGGGTCACTATGAGTTGAAATCGATTTGATGGCAACAGGTTTGGTTTTTGGTTACAGGTCCATATAGGGAGAAAGAAAATGTTGTATTGGGGGCTAGTAGAAAAATCCAAACTCCTTGCAATTGCAGATAAGACTTTTGCTTCAGGCCAAGTTTGTGTGATAGGAGTAGAATTACCCTCCTACCTGAAACACCAGACAAATTTCATGAGACAACAGTTTTTAGACTTTGGACATCAGGCAACTCAGGGCAGTGACCCTTGAGATGGAAACAAATGAAGTGAGTCGTAGCAGAGTCCCCAGGCCCTGGCACAGGGAGGGGACAGGGTGGGCTGTCTGAACTGAGGGGCTGAGTATCTGGGCAGACCAAGGTGGCCAGTTCTCACATCAGGGTAGTGGAGAGGAACTGCAAAGACAGGGAACCCCAGAGATCTGCAGAGGCCCCCCTCAAGTGTGCTGCTGAGTGCTGACAAGGGCATACATGTGAGTAAGCAACCCCAAATCAGGGAAAGAACCACCTGCATGGGCTGGAGGCGTACTTTCTGTTCCCACCAAGAGAGTGGAAAACCTCACAGCGAACATGTCACAGGCACAGTACTCGGATGGGTTTTGTCTGAGTAATGGGGCCAAATCAGCCCTAGATTAAATGCAGCTCGGGTCCCACTTAACAAAGCTTAAGAGAAAGACCCAAACGGATCGAACTGTTTCCAAGTAATTTCACTTTATCTCAGAACAACACTCAAGAATATTCACAGGAATACAAAGCATCTAGCAGCCAAGGCAAAATTTGCAATGTCTGGCATGCAACCAAAGATTACTAGACAGGCAAGAAATCATGGAAATAGGACCCATAATGAGGAGAAAAATCAACTGAAACCAACCCAGAAATAATACAGATGATAGAATTAGTGGACGGGAATAGTAAAAGGATAACTGTACGTTGAAGAAATTAGAGGAAACTTTGAGCATGTTGTGTAAAGACAGAAGATTCAAAAAACAACCAATTGAACTTCTAGAGATGAAAACAACAATGTTTGAGGCGAGAAATACACCGGATGGGATTAACAGCACATTATACATTGCAAAAGAAAAGACTGAACTTGAAACCATAGCAATAGAAACTTTCCAAAATGAAACACAGAGGAAACGAGATTGGGAAATACATGAACAGAGCTTCACTCCATGTCCAGGACAACATGGGCTCCTCCTCACCATCCACCTGAGAACCTGCCTGGAGCAGAAGGTAGATTCCAAGCAGAAGGCAAACAAGGAGGAGGGAAGGGCAGGCTTAGAAAGCACAGCACAGGCCTGCCCTAGCACGGAGGGTGGCACGGGCCAGCTCGGCTACAGTGGGCTTTTCTCACTGCCCAGCTCCTCTCGGAGCAGAAGAGTCTGGCCACCCACCCACACATGCACTCTCACACTCCTGCGTGGGATGTGGAAGACCCTCAAGCAGGGGAGGCTGTGTTCCTAGACATCTGGCTGCCAGAGCCACTGCAGAGCACTGGAGGGGGTCACAGTCAGGACACCCACCCTGCAGCTCGTGGGTTCACCCAACCCGAGAAAGAGATGGAGGCAAGTGTCAAGGGTGGTGCTGGACTGGCCAAGTCAGCAAATGCCGACTGGGTTTGGGCGCCTGCTGTGTAGAGTGGCTCATAGAGGTCTCGGAGACCAGCCAGAGGCTGTACCCACCTAGGGGAGGGTCAGGAGGGGTGCCACCACTTGGGGGAATCAGGAAATGGGAGCAGGGAAGGAAGGAGCCAGACAAGGGACCAAGCTGGGAGGGCCACGCTTGCCCTGTGCGTTCTGAGGGCCCTTTGCCGGCCAGGACATGGAGCATGCCCTCTGCTGCATTAAAAAGAGAGGATCCACTTCTCAGACCCACTCCAGTGTCACACGGCTCCATTTCCTCCATTATCCCTGCTCTAAATCATGCTTAACATTGTGCCCTAGGACAAGAAAAGAATTCATTTCCAATTTCATTTCAAGAGCAACACACAATGTAAAATAGAGAAAGAAATGAATCAGTAATTAAACCCTCTTTAAATTTAGTGTAAGATTACACACAAACTTATGGAATCTACAAGTTGGCACGCAGCAGCTTCTTTTCCGTGTAAAATGCTCCTCTCTACATGATGGACTTCCTTAGCCCAACCTGATATCACCCTTCTGAATGACATGCTCTTAGGGAGCTTTGGAGAGGCCGGTGTGGGAGCCCTATTCCTGGATATGCCTGTCTCTTCTGAAAGCAAGGGAGGCAAAGGAGGGAGCCAGGATGACCACAAGCTCCCCGCACAGACCCTTTTGCCCTGGAATCCCGAGTCTAGACATTAAGCTGAGGAACTAAGCCTAAAGAAGGGTGGGCAGGCTGGACCTCTGCACCAGAGGCCGGTGGGGCATTGAGATGCACCCAGCGGGAGAGGCAAGGTGCTGGGCACATCCACTCAGGGCACTGACCCAGCCCCGCAGCAAGATTGCAGCATGGAAAAGGAGATGGTCTTCCTCCGCTCCCCGTGGTCTGTCTCAGGGGCACGACCCTGACCGCAGTTACATTTCCCTGACTCCTTTCTCCACTCCCCCAACCCTCCTGCACCCCGGAGCTGCCGGAACTCCTCCTGCCCTGAGTCCTGCATTCTCCACCTTCTAGTGTAGGCCTTGTGTGCACATGCCTTTGAGTGTGTGCACGTGTTTGGTGTGCACACGCATGCAGATGAGTGTGTGGCCACATGTGCCCATGAGCCGGATGTGCGCGTGTGTGTGTGAGTGTGCACCTATGTGTGCATGTGTGTGCCTGTGTGCCTGTGTGTGAGCATGTACGTGTACATCGGGTATATGCCCACGCGGTGTGAGTGTGCATCTATGTGTGCACATGTGTGCCTTGTGTGAGCACTGCATGTGCATCTGGTGTGTGCATGCAAGTGTGTGTGCGTATACTCATGTGTGCTGTGTGAGTGTGTCACACACTCACAGGCCGTGAACTAACCTCTGCAGGACCCACAACGAGAACACAAGCAGAGACTCCATCCAGGCCTGTTGTTTTATCAATGATTAGATCTTCACCAAGGGAGGAATGTGAAATGGCAGCTCTCTGTCCCAGGTGCGGATTGGACCAGGACCTTTTCCTGGCGCACTTGCATCGCTGTGATCAGTGATTAAATCTTCGCTGAGTAAAGAATTGGCAGCATCCTGTTTGCAACTTCTACGGGACTCATGCTCATCGGCTCACTTTCATTATTTCCTGTTTGTTAAACAATCTGGCAGCCTACCTCTTGGAAGAGGGCTTCAGTTTTTATTTTGTTTTTCTGGTCTTTTCAATGTTTTTTCTTTTCTAGGAGAGTCATATTTTCTATTTCTAAAACGTTAACTGGATTTAAGCTAAAATTTTTGAACATATTTTTATAAAAAAATATAAATTGAATTACAGGTAAAAATCATAAGTTTCCAAAAACACTTTCCATCTAAAATAGTCAAAATTAGTTATTAAAGCTGATGGCAAAATGCAAACTATAGTAAATAAATATCACATATTTTAATCAAAGTTATGTAAATAAAGCGACCTTTTTATTTAATGTTTTGAGAAAGGAAGTCACGACTTGGAAATGATCGTTTGTATGGGAAGAATTGCTTCCACTCGTGCTCCCTGAGAGGGAGGACTGGACAGGTAGTTCACTTCTCTTTGATCTGACCGCAGCGTCTCAGCCACCAAACCCTCCTCGCCCTTCAGAGGAAATGCACCCATCCCCAAGGTCAGCAGCCCAGCAACCGCAGAGCCCTGGCCACAGCCACCTCCTGTTTCCAGGACACAGGGCAGGAAACGCAGCGGTGCTGCTCTGGGGCCCGCCGAGCATTGGCGATGGAGCAGATGTTTGGGTGACAGCGGCAGTCACCTCGGTATGCCCTCATAAATCCATGTGTGTTTGTGGTGTGCGCACCCATTGCCGTCGAGCCTATCCTGACCCACAGCCCCCCTGGAGGACAGAGTAGAACTGCCCGATAGTTTCCAAGGCTGTAATCTTTACAAACGCAGACTGTCACATCTTTCTCCCACAGAGTTGCTAGTGGGTTTGAACCACCAACCTTTTGGTTAGCAGCCAAGCGCTTTAACCACTGTGCCACCAGGGCTCCTTTTGTGGTATGCAGTGTCTTCTACCAAGTTCGGGGCCCAGGCCAGGGCCTCAGGGCCTTCCTGTGCCCAAGTCTAAGGGTGATAGCGTGTGGATGTGCGGTACCCGCACGTGTGAGGCTGTGTGCAGGCGCATTTGTGTGCACATGTATGCATGTATGTTTTGTGGGGGCACACATGTGTGCGTGTATGCGTATGGGTGTGGGGGTGTGAGGGTGTATGTGCACGTGTGTGTGAGGGAGTGTATGCATCTGTGTGCACGTTTATGTGTGTAGGTGCATGTACGTGTGTGCATAAGCGTGTGTGCACCTGGGTGTAAACTGTGGGCAGACGCACATGCATCTATGGGGGCTACGCCTGTGCATGGTGTGCACGTCTGCATTCGTGTGTATGAGTGGATACGTGCACATGGGTGCCTATGGATGGGGGTGTGGGGAGTACATGTATGTGTTCGTGAGTACTTGTGGGTACATGTGTTCATGGGTGTGCACGAGTGTGGGGGGTGCACGCATATGTGTTTGGGTGGATGTGGGGCGTGCCTATGAGTACATGTGAGCGCGTGGGTGTGAACGTGAGTTTGTGTGTGCATGGGTGCACGTGCATGTGTGCGGGTGGGTGTATGTGAGCACGTGTCTGTGCACACACATGTGAGGATGCACGTGTCTGTAGACGAGAAGGCCAGCAGATGTACCCACACGCACTCTCACACTTTGATAAACTCTGTTCCGGCGTCTAAAGCCTCGTGCAGGCAAGGCTCCCCTCTGTCCCTCCAGTGTCCCTTCCACAGGCTCCCGGGGCGGGTAGGGAGACATCAGGTCCCGTCATCTCCCTCTGACCCCCGGATCCCCATAGAGAAGAGGCATCCCCTCCACCGGCAGTGAGCGCCCCAGCCACAGGGGTGCAGGAACACACAGGCCTGTCCGAACCCAGGGCTTTTTCTGCCGTGTTCGTGATGTCACCTTCGGGGCGACGCTGTGCTTTTTGTTTGGTTTTGTTTTTTAGCTGTTGGTGGTTATTAATGTTTTTCATTTCCTCAAAAATTACAGCTGTTAATGAAGTTAATCGTTACCGTTCAGCAGCTGGAGTGGCAATTTAGCACCTGCTAATGAAGACCCGGAGTCGGGTGTTCTGAGGAAATGACCGGGTTATCAGTGTTAGGAGGTCACTCGGCGGCAAGCGGGAATTATACAGGCAGCGCTCGGGCGGGGTCTGTGTCTGCGAACACGCGGCGCGTGTCAGCGGACACGCTAGCCCTGCACTCTGGCACACGAGAACGTGTCCTGCCCAAACCACCCCATGGGGTGAACTTTCCCACGACATTTTCAACCAGACCCGTGAGGAGCAGCGTGTCCCTGGGCACCGTGTGTCCAGGGCTGCAGAGACCTGGGGACCAGGGAGGCTGGCCCCGCCACTGTCTTCACGGTGGGCTGGGGGCTGGCGAGACAGTGGGCGGACGACAGGCTTCCCGCCTCCTATAAGTGGCACTGCCCATGGCTCCCTGGGACGGCCTGACTGCTCCTCCCCAGTCACCCGCTCGGCGGCTCTGGGTCTCTGCTGCGCCTGGGGGTCCTCGCCACCAAACCCAGAGGAGCAGAGCCCCCCCACACACAATGCCCGGGGATGCCCCTCCCACCCTACATTCTCACAGCTTAGCAAGGTGGGGATCAACATACTCCCCAAAGCCTTCAAGTAAGAGGCCGTCTCCTCTGTCAGCGGACACTCGGCGGAACGTTCTCTCCCCTCTTGGCCATTCCTGGTGCCCTTGTTGTTGTTGGGTGCCATCGAGTCGGTTCCACCGCACAGCAACCCCATGTGACAGAGGAGAAGAGCCCCATAGGGTTTCCTAGGCTGAAGTCTTTACTGGAGCAGACCACCAGGTCTTTTCTCCCTTGGAGCCACCAGGTGGGTTAAAACTGCTGACCTTTCATTCAGCAGCCAAGTGCTCAACCACTGAGCCACCAGGTATCCTGGTCTCATCCCAGATGAACCTGCTCCAAGGGCCGCCTGAGGCAGGGCCAGGCCTGCTCACCAGCTGGGCCGGGGCGCCCCACGCCCTTGCTCTTCGCTTGGGTTCTCCAAAGTAAGGCCTGAAGCCAGCCTCAAGGGCAGCTGGTTTGATGGGAAGGTCTCCCAGTGAACAGAGGCAAGGGAGCAGGGACAGGTGAGGGGAAGGAGGAACATCCAATGGAAAAATAAAAAATAAAAAACCATTTGCCGTCAACTCCGACTCATGGCAACCCCGTGTGTGTCAGAGCAGAGCTGTGCTCCAGAGGATTTTCAATGGCTCATTTTTCAGAAGTAGATTGCCAAGCCTTTCTTCTGATGTGTCTCAGGGTGGACTCCAACCTCCATCCTTATGGTTAGCAGCTGAGCATGTTAACCATGTGCATCACCCAGGGACTCCATTTGTACGATTTGGAGCAAATGTTTAAAATATCACTTTGATCGTTAGCTTCTGAGAAGGTGTCCTCATTTCTGCCGTGTGTGTGTGTCTGTGTGTGCAACATGGTTCAGCCTGTGTTGTCAGCGAGCTGGGATGCAGTACACCTAACCTGTGCGTATGGATTAGCTGCTGTGTGTGAGTCTGTTCACCAAGTGTTCCGCACTTGGTAAATGTTGTGTTTGAACAATCACCCTCAGAACATCCACGGTGGCCCCTCGCGGGGGCTTCATAAGCAGATCAGCGTGGAATGCTCGGGAGCGAATTAATCCGCCAGGCAGAAGCCAGGTTGGATTTTCTGGGATGGATCACAATTTCTTCATTCTCTGAGGACTCACACAGACTGGCTGAGCAAGAAGCCTAAGCTTCTGAGCATGAAAATCCTCAAAACGTCTAGGTTCTTTCACTCAGGGGAATTTTTTTTATCAAAGAAACCTCAGGTGTGGGGCCATGCAGGCCCGTGAGTGCAAGCCAGCTCTCCAGCCACTGGCTATGCCACCTCAGTCAGCTGCTCCGGGTGTGGCCATGGGCACCTGCAGCCCTGCCTTCCCCGGTGAGCTGAGCTTCAGACTGGGTACCAGGAGGGAGGTGGCATCCTGGGTCCAGTACCCCGAGGCTGCAGACAGCCCACCCACTCCCCCTGGCCCCAGCCTCGGTCCAGCAGTAGCCCCAGGCCACCCACCGGAGCGCCAGGGCGGCCAGGTTCTGAGGACTATCTTCTCAATCCAGTGCTAGCATCCAGAGAACAGAGAACAGAGATTCAAGACAAAAATTCCTCTTGGTCCAGAATTCTGTGTTAAAGAATAACTCACGACAAATAGCAGGACCTTCAAGCTGGGCAGATGGGAGAAAACGCTGTGAAATGTGCTTTTCTGCCTAATTTAGAAGAATTGCAACCCACCCCATTAGGGCATCAGGAGAAATGCTTAGGGTGAGGAGGGGAGCGTTTTCTGGCAAACGAAGACAAAGCTGAAAAGGTCAGTGTGCTGGCTTGTCTTCAGCACTTGTCATTCTCTCTGCGTGGCTGTCTCAGCTGCCAGTCAGCTCACCGTCAAACTCCAACAGCTCACCCAGCAAAATCTGAAACCCTAGACAGAGAAACGAGAGGAGCAGACAGTCACATGGGTCAAGCTGTCCTCCGTAGTGAGCCTGGTATCGATCACACCCGGTGTTTATATTTCTGCAAGACTTGCCCCAAATTGCTTTGCATCTGCACCCAGCACATCCCCAGGTCCAGCAAGGGCCTCGCGCAAAACGGGTTCTGTGCACGAAGCTCAATGAGCACTTCCTCGCGGGGATCGGAATCACCGCTTAGTAAGGTCATTGGCACTGCCCTGTATGTCTTCATTTTCGTGGACTAGGTACATGACGCGCCGGGATGTCCCTGTTGGCCACACCTGGGGGGACCCGCGTGCCGCACCAGGCAGGCTGCTGTACACCCAGCTCACTCCTGCAGGTCTTGTTCTGTGGCTGTTGTTAGTTGCTGCGAAGTCGGCTCCAGCTCGTGGCAACCCCGCGTACAACAGAAGGAAGCGCTGCCCGGTCCCGCGCCATCCTCGCGAGCATTGCTGTGTCTGACTCTGTTGTCACAGCTATTGTGTCGATCTATCTCACGGAGCTTTTCCCTCGTTTTCGATGACCCTTTACTTTACCAGCCAGGATGTCCTTTTCCAGCGATTGGCCTTTCCTGATGATGTGCCCAAAGTCAGCAAGGCGAGGTCTCACCGTCCTCGCTTCGAAGGAGCCTTCTGCTTCTGCTAGTCTTTGCTTTTACACCTCACAAGGAGCTGGGATCCGGGAGGATCAGACTGTGGTCAAGCCAGAAAGGCTGGCTGTGACCGCGGCTCTTGCACCTTCTTGCTCAGAGTCTTGGGGACGCCACCCACACCCCTGCCCTCTCTAGGCCTCAGTCTCCTGCTGTTACACAGAGCACAGGCAAGCATCACCCGGCACTGGTCTCACAGGGACGTCGGTACCACAGCCACACGTGGGATACTCATGCAGCAAGGGCTGGCTGCAGAACCTTCTGCACTCGCTGCCTGAAGGGGAAATTGTCATGGACTTGGGGTGTCGGTGGGGCAGGTCGTGGGGGCCCACGGGATGGACGATGAACAGCAGAGTAGGGGATGCTGGGAGGAGGCAGCGGGGGACAGGGGCAAGGCTCCAGGTCTGGGGTACCAGAAGGTCATCGAGCAGTGGCCGGGATGACAGAAATGGAGGGCCCAGCAGACTGCACCGAGGTCTCTGGAGCAGAGCCTGCCCGGAGCATGGCAGGTGTGAAGAGTGCAATCCCTGGAATGTGCTGGATGTGGCTGAATTGATTCTTGGTTTAATGCAGCCCGCCCTGGGGAGCTGCTGAAATGCTGCGGGAGGAGGCTCGGCAGCTCCTGGCCCTCACTCCCCACAGACTCCGAGGGTCACTGCGGCTTCAGACCAAAAGCGTCCCTCGAGCACAGCAGCTGTAACAGCGGTGGGCTCTGACTCGCAGCCGAGCTGTCCCTCCGGCCCCTTTGCTTGCAGCTTACTGAGCTCAGGTCTTTGGAGCCACTGGAACGTCTGGGGCCTCCTTGGAGGACAGCCGCGGGGCGTGGGAAGACACGCTGCCAATGGTAAGGCACCGGAATCTTCATGCACAAAGGGTAGAGGGCTTTGGGTCTGGGTTTTGGCCTTTATGGAGTATTCCTACAATCTTCAGTTTATTCTTTGGCCATATTTGAAAAAATTATCACCCACCAGTTGCCATCAAATCACCTCTGACTCATGGAGGCCTCACATTTGTCAGAGTAGAACTGTGCTCCATAGAGTTTTCAGTGACTGATGTTTTGGAAGTAGTTCACCAGGACTGTCTTCTGAGGTGCCTCTAGGTGGACTCGAACCTCCAGCCTTTCGGTTAGCAGCCAAGCATGTTAACCATTTGAACCACCCAGGGGCTCCTTGATAAAATACAAGTTCCTAATATGATGGATTTCCTTAAAGGATGTGTGAGCGGATGACGCCCCCGCCTTCTCCAGGGTCCAGAGTGCTGGGAGGTAGGGTCTCTCACTGCGACCTTGGGAGGCTCTGATGGCTGGGGTGGCCCTCAGGAGAATGGGGTGGGGGGCATCTCTGGTGGTCTCTGTGTTCCTGGGGAGCTACCTCTCTGTCTTCTGTCTCTCATCCGTGCCTCCTTCACTCTGAGGGCCTCAAGGGCCGTGGGGCCCAGCCGGTGCCAGCCCACCCACCAGCTGGCTGAGCTCCTTCAGCAGCCCCTCCTTCAGCCAGGCCAGGGGCTCTCCTCTGGCTCTCGTCCGCATGAAGCATGCCCACCTGGGGGAAGAAGCCCCATTCAGAAACACACACCTGAGCAGAGGCTTTGATGAGTGGGGGAGCAGACAGCAGTGCGCCCAGAGCACCCAGAGCAGAGAGTGGCTCTTTTACAAGCTGAAGTGTTGACCTTCAGCTGCGGCATCTTAGTTACCAAAGTCAGACAGTTTTGGTGGGTGGGCTTTCAGGAGGGCGGGGCCGTTCCTGATGGGCTGTGTACTGGTGCAGAACTGTCAATCACTTGGGATGGGTTTAAATTCAGTCCTGGTGGTTGTTACTATGAACAGAGAACAGCCTTTTCCCAACCAGCTGCCATCAAGTTGACTCCCACTCATGGCGACCCCGTGTGTGTCAGAGTAGAACTGTGCTCCATAGAGTTTTCAATGGCTGACTTCTTGGAAGTAGACCACCAGGTCTTTTCCTGGGAGGACAAGTACTTATTCTCACTCAAGTTTCCAACAAAAACATCGTATGCGGCTACCAAGCCCACTGGTACAACTGAGTAATCGTGACCCATAATCCTAATTGTTTACGCTGGTTTAGCGCTTCCCTGGGCCAGGTGCTAACGACGATCGTGCACAGTGGATTAACCAGTAAGCAAGCTATGCACGGGCTTACTTGTGTTTACTTACTAATCTCTAGTGAACAATTTTACATGGGTCTCCATACCTGACGTGGTTTGTTTACTATTATGGCAATGGCCCAGTGTAGCTGATGGTCCATGGGCCCTGGGAAGAGAAAGACCTCCATTTGGGTCTTGCCTTCTCCACTTCCCCTCCAGGGGCCCGGCTTATTCGTCTATAGAACAGAGGTAATAATCACACTCACTCTAGGGCATGGCAAGGACCGCAAGTCCACCAGGAAGCCAGAGGGAGGCCGGCCAGGCCCTCTGTCCTCCAAGCAAGGCTCGCACCTTGGGGTGGACGTCATACAGGGGATTCGAGCAGGCAGGTCCTTGCTGGTTGGAGAATGCTGTCGAATCCCATTTCACCTACGGTGAGAACTAGTCTTACCAACAGCACGCCAAGGAGGGTGTTCACGCGCCTCTCCTGCTGAGCAGATCAGAAGGCCTGAGGAACCAGCCTCCGAGGGCAGGGTGAGACAAGGCCCTGCCACAGGGCAGCTGTCCCTGTGTCTCCCACAGCACCACCTCTGTATTCCCTGCTGTGGCGGCTCCTCAAGAAGGCTGGTCACGTTTTGTCCCTAATTTGGAGTGACAGCTTTGAATCTCTGCATATTGCTGTTTTCACTCAGCCACATGTAACACTTCAGTGTGCCAAATGCTTTTTAAAAAATAGATCTGGCTCCACAAGAGCGCTGCAGAATATCACTGAGGGAATATGGCTTTTATGAAAACACAAAATGTTACCCGGAAGAAGAAGAAGGAGGAGGAGGTGGAGGAGAAGGAGAAGAACCGAAAGGATTCTTTGGAAGAGACGTTCTGCAGAGACGTGTGTGCCGGGGTGACATGCCTACTTCAGGGGTGAAAGTGCCTGCAGAGGGACCTTTGGTTCTGGTTCTGTAAGATCTCCACAGCTCAGCCCCCCAAACTGAGGAACGAGGCCCAGTCTCACATTCTGCAAAGCGGCAGCTCTGCCTGACTTCCCTGTGTCGCCCAGATGTGGTCAGGATTAGTGGACAAGATTCACGACGCTGGAGGCCTTGAGGGGAGGACCATCCTCCAGGACAGAGCCTTCTTCCCTGTCTGCCAGCCCCCACAGAACTCATCTCTCCACCGACCACCATTGCCCGTGGACATGGTTTTCCCTTGTCTGTCAACCACCACAGTAGCACCAGGCCAGCCTGGATTCCGGAGGTTTAGTCTCCTACACACCATGGCTTCAAGCCACGGCAGTGCTCCCACTACCCATCCTGGCGTCTGCCTAGTCCTCATCCACCTTCTGTCCTCCCCTTCCCCTCTGACACAATCCCACCAGTCCCATACATACCCGAGCTGAGCCCAGAACTCCACTGAGATCATCAGGCCATCGGGCAAGAACTCCCACCCTGTGCCTCTCACAACCTCCTCCTCTTTGGCTCCACCCACCTTCCCTGCATCTCTAGAACATTCTGTCCCCAGCTACTGTGCCCCTTCTGCCTCAGAGCCATCTTCTCTTGGCTTTGCAGGGACCTGGCTCACTACTTGGGGCAAAAGTGAGGTACATCCAGAGACAGCAAACTAAATCCAGATAGAGAAAGAGTTGAAGCTCAAAGGTGAAATCAAGCGAGAAGTGTGTAGCATGCAGATGAGTGTTGATCTGACCTAGTGAGAGAAAAGCTTTTTTAAGCCCAGAGTCTAAAAAAGAAACCATTGAAGAAAACGTTGGAAAACCCAGCTACTAATAACAAAAAAAAAAAAAAAAAAAAAAACCCTTCTTATTTTAAAAGTAAGATAACGAAAAAGGGAAATAACACTTTAGGGAAAAATACCTTCAGCAAATATAGCAAAGAAGATTTAATATCGTAAGTATTTTTTTTTAAATCTTGCATGTGGATAACGCAGTGGGCAGACTTCTCACATGGCCGCAGTGAGTCCTTTCTCCTGGTATTCACGCCTTTATGGAATCCCCTTGAGTGTGAGCAGAACTGTGACTTGCTTCTGACCAATAGAATATGGCACAGGTGATAGTACATCACTTTCAGGGTTAGTTTACATAAGACTGTGACTTCCATCCGCTAAAAGACTCTCCCATTGTCTTCTCAGCTTGCACACTTTGATGAAGTGAGCAGCCCTGTGGAGAGACCCTCGTGTGAGGAACTGAGGGTGGTCTCCTGCCAGCAGCCAGGAAGGAGGGGGCCAGTGCTGCCGTCCCTGGGGCAATGGTCCTCCAGGCCCAGCTTCCTGGAAGCATTGGTAAATTGCTATCACTGTGACCCTCTCTCCAGAGGCTATGGGTCCATGAGAGCGTGACTCTGTGCTGTTCACAGAATATCCACTCCACTCTGTATCTCATCCTTGTTTTTGGACCAATCTATGCTTCTCAAATCTGCCCTTTATGAGGCTCCTCTGTCCTACAACCAGGCAGACTCCAGTGTGCCTGCCCTACCAGCCCCACTGGTCCATCTGTCCTCAAACTCTGATGCTGGGGCTCTAGAAAAAAATTAGCAAAAAGACATGCTGAAGTTTGTCCATCCATCCATCCATCATCCATCCATCATCCATCCACTCATCCCTCCCTCCCTCCATCCATTCATCCATCCATCCTTCCATCCATCCATCTGTCCATCCATTCATCATCCATTTATCCATCATCTATCCATTCATCCATCCATCATCCATCTATCCATCCATCACTCATTCATCCATCCATCCATCATCCATCCTTCCATCCATCCACCCATCCTTCCATCCATCTATCCACCATATGTTTGTTGGAGATGAGGAGTGGGGGGGGGGTGTGACATGAAACTTGAGCTCATCTTTAAGAAGATCTTAGGGTGAAAACACATAATCTTTTAATTAAAATTTTCCTGAATTTTAAGTTGAATTTCCCCATCTGCTTCCTTAATTATGCTTAACCCTAAACCTAACTCTAAGCCATCTGTGTTCTTATCTCATTATATTGGGGTTATTTGTGTGTCTGTCTGATTACTGCGGGAAACAGTCTCTCATGGGGAGTGACTGAGTCTGAGACTTTCTGGATCTTCAGAACCAAACCAATGCCCATTGCACAGTAGGGACTGTGAAACAAAGGCTTTATCAATGGATAACCGGATGGCTGGGCAGAGACACAGGTAGGCGTGAGGACGGTGGACAGCTAGAGGAGTGAGTGAGCCCCAAGCACCCAGGTCACGTCATCCGTGGTCTCATTGCCATTCTTCTGTGACTTCTAAAGTCAGGTCAAGGGGAAAAGACTAGAAGGGAAACACCTCCTCTTACACACAGAGAAAGGATCCCTGGTTGCGCAGTGGTTAAAGTGGCTGCCAACCAAAAGTTCTGTGATTTGAACCCACCAGCAGCTCCTCAGGAGAAAGATGTGGAAGTCTGCTTCCATAAAGATTACAGGAATCCCTATGGGGCAGTTCTACCCTGTCCTATAGGGTCACTATGAGTCAGAATTGAATCGACAGCAATAGGTTTTTTGCTTTTACACACAGAGTCCCTGGATGGCACAGTTAAGCGCTGGACTACTAACCAAAAGCTTGGTGGTTCAAACTTACCCAGAGGTACCTTGGAAGAAAGGCCTGGCAATCTACTTCTGAAAAATCAGCCATTGAAAACCCTATGGAGCACAGTTCTACTCTGGATACGTGAGATCACCATGAGTCAGAGGTGACTGGACAGCAAATGCCATATACACACAGATACATTTGTAAGTTTTGTGGGGGGGAAATTTACTTAAACACTGTGATTTTATCACCGTTCTTGGGGTTTGCTCTCTGTTGGTTGGTCTTTAATCAAGATTAGCAGTGACGAAGTCTGGGCTCGGGTTGGAGGCCTTTCCTCTGTGACCCCCGAGAATGACAAGGGTAGCGGACTTGGCCACAGCATGCGTGGTTGAGAAGCTGCAGGGCGACCGAGCTAAGAAGAAGTCCTTGTACATGACACCCACACATGCTCGCCTGGTTAGAGCCCAGGTCTTGGGGCAGAGACACCTGTGCTGGATGACACCCACACATGCTCGCCTGGTTAGAGCCCAGGTCTTGGGGCAGAGACACCTGTGTCGGAATCTACCACTTACCACCTGGTGACATTGTGCAAGCGACTCAACCTGCTTCTTCAACCCTGTGGCTGCTGTCAGCTGCCACCGAGTCATCCCCAACTCATGGCGACCCATGCCCAATGGAATGAAATGCTACCTGGTGATCGGACCGTTGTGATCCATAGGGTTTCTGTTGGCTGACTTTTGGAAGTAGATCTCCAGGCCTTGCTTCCTAGTCCATCTCAGGCTGGAAGCTCCACTGAAACCTGCTCAGCATCACAGCAACATACAAGCCTGTACCAACAGATGGGTGGTGGTTGCACATGAGATGCCTTGGCCAGAATCAAGCCCGCTCTCCTGCACGGGAGGCAAGGATCCTACCACTAGATCACCAGCGTCCTCATCTCTAAAAACCCACAGCCGTTGAGTCGATTCCAACTCGTAGCTACTCTATAGGACAGAGTAGAACTGCCCCATACGGTTTCCAAGGCTGTCAATTTTTATGGAAGCAGACGGCCACAGCTTTCTCCCATCCTTGTCTCCAGATTAGGGTAAAAATACCATGTCCTTCACCACATGGCGTTGAGGAGGACTTTGGTAAAAGTCTTTATCGTTCTTCACAAAATGCCCCACACACCGTAAGTGCTCGGGAAATGCTCCCCTTGTGTGTCTGGCCATGTGCCACCCGGCAACGCAGCCACTCGACAAGGAGGGTGGCTTGAGACTCACTGGCAGATCTCCGCCTCTGGGGTCATTGGTCTTGCTGCTCTCCAAGTATTTTCTCTCTGGGGTGCAAGAGAAAAGCAACACCCCCCTTTCCTCGGCACTCACCCTGTGCTGTGTGCTTCCTGCCCAGTCCCGGTCCTCCATGTCCCGTCACAGCCTTTGCTGTGGAGGTGACTGTGGCCTTGTGCGCAGAGGTCCTGATTCCACTGGGGAAGCCCCGGGAGGAGTGGGCTATGTATTTACAGAAATCCCCGTGGATCTCAGGAGCTTACAGTCCTGGAGCAAGAGACAGCATGTGTGTTTCCGGTCATCGCTGACCATCAGGGACAGAGGGCCGTCTCCAGGCCTTGCTCCCAATGCACGTGCTCCCCCAGCCTGTACAAGCTGCTCCGGGAGATAAACACGGCAGGTGAGGGCGAGGGGCTGCCTCTTGACAGCCGGAGAGAAGGTTTCCATGGCTGTGGGAGGGCTGGTGCAACACCAGGCACCGTCGATGCTTCACCTGAGATACTCGTTTGGAGCCTCCAGAGCTTGCGCAGGCTCCGGGGGACCAAATAGGGAAGAAGATGAGGGTGCAGAGAGCAGACCTGGCCTGAGGCACAGCCTCTCCGTGGGGCACCCAGGGGCTGTGAGGGTCCTTCTCCTCATCTTGCTTCAGCCTGTGAGAGAATTAACTCCAAGGCCAGGCACTGGGGGAAGACTCTTGCCCTGAGCGCCACAAGCCCCCGTATCTGGGGAGTAGGTTCCTCTCATGCAAGAGCACCCTTCTCCTGGGCATGCATGTGTACGTGTGTGCACGCATTCATGTATGTGCACGCGTGTGTGTGTACATGCCTGTGCATGTGGAGTGTGCACGCATGTATGTGTGTGCAAGTGCATGCAGGGAGTGTGCGTGTGTGTGCACGTGTATGCACGTGAGTGCATGTGGGGGCGTGCGTGTGTGTACATGTGCATGCAGGTGTGGGTAGGGGTGTATGAGGCAGGGCTGGCCTTGACTGTCTGGTGGGGAGAGGGTGGCCAAGGTCCAGGCGTGGACCAGACAGCCTGCCTGTCACCGGGGCTCCCGGGGACCTTGGCGAGGGTGGGTTCCTGGGTGGGGGTGACTCCAGTGTACCAGTAGTTGGTGGGGGACTCAGTGCGCGCTCACCCACGGTGGTCCTGTCAGCACCTGGAAGGTGGTGTGCGGGAAGCTGGGCGTGGAGGGAGATTTGAGGCCTCCCCATGAGCCTGGAACTCCACAGCCTGGTCCCAGACCTTCCTCCTCTGCCCACTTGCCCCCAAGAAATCAAAAGTAATTCCAGGCTTGCGCTGAGGAAAACACACTAATTGTGGAAGAGGAAAGACTGTTGCTGTTCTCAGTAGGAGGCGTATTTACTTTTTTGCATGAAGGTGCTTCTAAACGCAGGTAATTGTAAAAATCATTACCCCCTTGAACCAGAGTGGGGAACCAGATGGTAGGTAATACATTCATAAATAATTACCTTGTGAAAGTTCCCTAAAATAATATTTCCTGTTTTTTTTACCCCTTCCTGCAGGAAATACATTTTCAGCATTCTCTCCTTTGGAGAGCAGATTGGCGACAGCCCTCCCCTCGTCAGAGGAGAAAAGGAATACCGAGGACGTGTCTGGGTCTCACCCTTGGACATGGGGGGCAGTGGCCTGCCTGGGGGGCCTTCGTGGTCAAGTCGTGGGAGGTGGAGCCCCAGGCCACCCAGAGGATCCTTGCCCAGCAGAGGCCCACGCTCCCACCCGAACCAGCCACAGGGTTGCCTCCGCTGGGGGTGTCAGGTAGGGGCCTCAGCTTGCTCAGGTTGACCAGCTGTTCTGCCATCTTCACAGGGATGCCTGTTGTTTTGTTGATGACATTTTAACATGGAGATTTTGCAGAACATACAAACAATGAGAAAAGCATAATGAACCCCCATGAACCATCTCCAACCACCACCAACCCAAACCAGTCCTGCCTAGGCGGGGGCCTTTGAAGGAAGGGGTGAGGGGGCAGCGCTGTTGGGCCAGGTGGGGCGCAACGGTGAGTCTGCAAGACGTGGTCCTGGCAGCGTCCCAACTCGCTCCCACCCTCCTCCTGCCATCTATCTCCCTTCCGGGAGCACAAGCCTCCAACTCTTGCTTCCTTGGGCCATTGTTAGATGGGACCTTGCTTCTGCCTTCCCATTTATTCATCCAGCGTCCTAGTGGCCTTTTATCTCTTATGTGAATTTAAAAGTAAGCGCTGTTTTAACTCTGCTAATGGCGGCACCACAGCATTCTGTTGTGAGTCACCTTCCAGTCGGCTCTGACCCTTGACAACCCCTGGACAACAGAACAAAGCACTGCCTGGCCCTGCTCCAGTCCACGGCTGCAGCCACTGTGGATCTGAGTGACTTCCAACCTGGGGGACCCATCTTCCAGCACCATATTGGACAATATTCTGTTGTGACCCATAAAGTTTCCTTTGACTAATTTTCAGAAGTACATATCCAGACTTTTCTTCCCAGTCTGTCTTAGTCTGGAAGCTCCACTGACACCTGTCCACCATGGGTGACCCTGCTGGTATTTGAAATACTGGTGGCACAGCTTCCAGCATCATAGCAACATGCAAGCCACCGAATATAACAAATGGACAGACGGATGGTAGCATTCTGTAAACCTTCATTCTCTCTCAATAAGTATGCCTTTGCATTTAAAAAACGACCAACCAACTTTTGGCCTGCTTTCCTATGTAGACCAAGTCTAGGCCACCAAGGTTCTTCCCCTCTCCTTCTCAATGTTTGTGGCTCCTCAGGAGGGGTGGTCTGGGTGTGTTGGGATCCGTGACTGAGAGAGGGGAGCCTGGGCAGGGCATTGAGAGCCTCACAGATTCTAGGGCTCAGATTGTCCATCCCTGGTCTGGGTGTGGCTTAGCTTGGAGTTTTGCTCGTTTGCCCAGGGTGACTTGGCCTCACTGCCAACTGTCTCACAGGTGGTAGCAGCCCCACTCTGGAATGATGGAGCTGGCGCCAGAAGAAAGGGTATCTGATGAACAACCTGGTTGAAATGTCTTTCATTTCACCACATCCACATCTGATGGCATCGTGGGTGAGCACTGAACCCATCCTTTCCATTGACATCATTCACTGCCTTCTCTTGTTTGTTTTGCCAGAAGCCTCCAGACCCTTCTGATGTGTCCAATCCTTCACTCCATGAATGTCTATTGAACACCACATGATGGGTGGTGGTCTGGGTGGGGGTCCAGCAGGGACCCTTTATTGCACCCAGCTCCTGGCTAGGTGCTCCTCGATGCATAAACTTCTTACGAGGATGCATCTTGGCACACAATCACTGCTGACTCATTAAACGGAGAGTCCAGGAGCCCTCCTGTCCAGTATTGGTCATTTTTCCCATTCCAAAGTCCCTAGCCAGGGCTCTGTGGTTGGGCGCTGTCTGTTTCACCTTCTTTGGAAGAACAGCTAATATTTGCAGGCTGGGTCTCTATGCTCTTCAAAAGCTTGCGCCTTCATTTGAGTTTGTCTTTATCCCTTCTTGTTCTGCATCCATTGCCTACGTTTAACTTTTCTGCTCCCTCTGAATTTTTGGCACTGTCTCTTCTGTTTCAGGGTGTGTTTTTTGTTTTGCTTTTGTTTTCTAGAAAAGGACATCATGTTTAGTAAAGTAGAGGGTCAGCAAAGGCAAGGGAAACCGTCAATGAGATGGGTTAACACAATAGCCACAACAACGGACTCAAACGTATCAGAGATCGTGAAGATGTTTCGTTCCGTTATACATAAAATCACGATGAGTTGGAGACAACACGACAGCAACTTACAACAACGTTCTGGTTTCTTCAGCTTCCAACAAAGATCATGACTGAAGTTACTCATTCGACCCACCCTTTCGGTCCAGGATCACTGCTGTCTAGCCAGTATAAGACGATCTTACATTTCCTTTAAAATAAATTCTTCCCACCCTCTAGAATCTTCTTGTCAGAGAAACATTTGGGTTAGGGTTGCCTCCAGCTTCCAATTTACTGCTCTTTTCTCCTCATTTTAAGCAAAACGTTTTTTTTGACCCAAAACTTTTTTTGTTGTTGTTGTTGATGAAGACTTCTTCGAGTCTGGCTTGGTGATTCCTGTGTGACCCGATTGTGTGATATACAAGCGAAGTAATCAGCATCCCGCCAAACACACAGTGAAGGCACAGCACATGCTGGCGGTCCCCTCCACTGCCAAGGCCGTTTCAATCCATTCAATATTCAGACGTCATTGACGACAAATCCGCGGCCTCATTACTCACCCCACCATCCCCAAAACCCAGAATTGTTGTTGTTGTTAGGTGCTGTTGAGTTGGTTCTGACTCATAGTGATTCTATGTACAACAGAATGAAACACTGCCCGGTCCTGCGCCATCCTCACAATCATTGTTATGCTTGAGCCCATTGTTGCAGCCATTGTGTCAATCCATCTCGTATCATTGAGGGTCTTTCTCTTTTTTGCTGACCCTCTACTTTAACAAGGACGATATCCTTCTCCAGGGACTGGTCCCTCCTGACAACATGTCCAAAGCATGTGAGTGGCCAGCTAAAATCCGATTCCGAGAGGCTATCTCACCTGTCCTTCCTCCGCCAGGAGACTTGGTCTGATGGGAGTTTCTCTGGATTGCATAAGGCGTGCAGTAAGAGAAAGGAGCTTAGATGGGCCTGTCCTTCGTGTCCCCCAGAGCCCTGATGGGGAGCCCTCACCCCACAGCGGTGACTCCCCGACCAGAGTGCCTGGACGGACCGGCTCAACGAAGCAAAGGGGCACTCCCTCAGCTACTCAAGTGGATGCATGTGCCCTGGGGACCCGGTCCTCTGAGGTGTCCACTGGACATACAGGCACCTTCTTAGCCTGACATGGGAGGGCCACAGCCTGTCCTGAAACCAGCCGAAGGACGTCACAAGGTGGTGTTGGAAGTACAGATTTCTGTTTAAGAATGTCCTTGAGTGAACAAACAGCAGGTCTAAAAGAATGTCGAGGGGGCCTTTATGCCTTGATTTTTCACGTCGTCTCTCCTTGTCTCCTGGTGCCCTGGTTGTTTCCTTATAAGCCCCTGGGTGGTGCAGGTGTTAACATGCTCGGCTGCCGACCAAAAGGTTGGAGGTTCATTCTACCCAGAGGCACCTGGGAAGAAAGGGCTGGTGATCTACCTCCAAAATACCAGCCACGGAAAACTCTTGGAGCACAGCTCTACTCTGACACACATGGGGTCGCCATGAGTCAGAAACTGGTTTGGTTTCCTTATAGACAAGTTTCAGTGTCGAGGACCCCAACAGCCAACTGCCCCTCTGCAAGTGCGGCAAGAGACCCCATCCCCCGTGGAACACGCAGAAGTACGGTCGAGAGATGCGGCATGTGTGCCTACTTCCACTGCCTCCGCCTTCTTTGCCTTGCGTATCCGGGCGGCCCGATCGAGCGCCATCGGGGTCGCTAAGAAGCTGACTTACGCCTATGAAAACAAGGGGCCTCGAAAGAACTCGCAAGCGATTTTTTTAGTGCAGTCTGAACAATCCGTCTACACAGAGAGATAGGTGGGGAAACAGACTGACTTGCTTACACGGTTACGTATATTCACCCGTGGTTGCAGCTTGGCACAGACGCTGAGTATTTTATATCAACAGGACAAAATTCAAATGATCACACAAATGTGCATTTTACTGAGACAAATCCACTGAAAATACAAGCTTGGTAAGGCAGGTTGTGTAAAGCCATTTTCCCAGGGGCAGAGAGATCTGATTGATTCGAAATACGTTTCTCATCAGTTTTAAGGCGCTCACCATTCACCGACCTCCAGCTTCATGTCCACGAGTGAAAGACGCCATTAGATTAAGAAGTCCAAGAAAAAATTTCTACTAAACATTCACGCGGAAAGCAGCAAAGCATATCACGCTTGGATGGTTCCGAAGAAAGTAAGTTTCTACGGGAAGTTCCCATCCTGGAAGCACTCAACCCTGGCCGCTCGTGAGATTTCACCATGGGGCTTCCTGGTCAGAGTCCTTCAGTATGACGAGAGCCCTGGCTGTCTAACCGCGATGGCCTTGGGGGTAACCAGCGCCACGGTGTCACTCTCCCAACTACAGAACTGCTTTTTAAAACAGCAACTTAAAAATGTAATCAGAGACCAAAATGTGTGGCTCGGTGGACAGCCGACACTGGGGCTAGCACAGGGGACAGCAAGGTCATCCCAGGGCAGCTCTGCATCCATTCTTGTGTCAGGAGAGGGGTCTGGGCCACAGAGCCCCTAGGGGGCAGGGGTACCCCTAGCATCACCAGGCACCCCAGGTCAGACCCTGGGTTGAAGGTGGAGATGATGGAGGGCAGGCAGGAGCTGCCGTCAGCAGACGCGGGTAAGGCGGGACGGAGACAGTCCATGGGGGAGGGTACCTGCACGGGGACCAGTGCGTGGCTCATCCAGCCAGGGCTGTTGGGGCCAACTCCTGCAGCGTCCTCAGCGCTGACCCGGACTCAGCACCCACTCAGGCCCCAGGCCCTCATGGGTCTCTCTATCATCTGCCCCCCAAGCAAGGCATTCGTGCGTGGCCCAGGTGACACTTTGCTCTGGGTACAAATCTGTACGCACCCCCCCGCCAGTCTCCTTGATGCCCACTTGCTCCACAAGGGGCTCTCCAGGACCCCACCCAGACTGGAGCCCAGCCTATCACCCGCCAGGCCACAGGCGAGGCCATGGAGGCCTGGGGGGCACAGGGTGGGGTAATGCTGGGGAGGGGGCGGTGACGCGGGGATCCCTGCAGGGACAGCCCAACTTCTCACTGGTCACATGCCGAAAACAACATTCTCATTATTTTGAACTCCTCTGGGAGAAGGGTGATCTACATACTTTTCAATTTGAAAACCTAGGAAATATTAATGAAGGACCTATTCTGCAGAGGTTCGGAGTACCTCCATTTTTAGCCTGTAACAGTTAAATTTAGCGTGCTTTGGAGAGTGACCTATTTCAACAGACCTGGTTGAACCTGGGAGGAGCAGTGGCCTCCACCAAGCAGGTTGACACAAACACCCGGGACACGCACTGGCACACTCAGGCTGGGGACCCTTGTTTCTGCAACAATCCAATGCATGCTCCCTGTTCATCTTCCTGAAGCAGTCCAGCCATGCCATGCCCTTGCTCTACAACCTTCACTGGCTCCCTGTTGCCTTCCAAACCAAGCCCAGGGCCTGCAGCAAGACCTGCCACTGACGGTAGCAGCTCTCTCGGCAGCCTTTCCACCAAGTACCCCACCATGTACCCTGCACCCTCAGTTTCCTTGGCTTCTACTAGTCCCTCCACCTGAGGTGCCCATCCCCACCTCAGCCCATCCAGATCCCACCCCTCAGGTCTCAGCTTTAGCACCACCTCCCTGAGGGGTCCCTCACCACCCACCCCCCTACCAGGACATCGGCCCGCCCCAGGCCCTTCTGCTCCATCTGCCTCCCTTTGCTCCCAGCCTTGTCCCACTTCATTTTCACTTCCTGTTGACCCTTGATATGTCTCCCTGATGACCCCTGGTCTGTGTGATGGGTGAGCGTGTCTGGGCTCTGGTGCCCAGGTGTTTGGTCAAACACTGGCCTAGTGTTGCTGTGAAGGTATGTACACGCGATGATCATTTACACCAGCTGGCCTTGATTAAAGCAGATCACCCTCCATAACGTGGGTGAGCCTGATCCAATCAGTTGAAGGCCTTAAGAGCAAAACCTGAGGCTTCCCGAAGGAGAAGAAATCCTGTCTCAAGAATGTAGCAGAAATCCCCCGCGTTTCCAGCCACCATGGCCTATGGATTTTGGACTCAAAATTGCAGGCAGCATCAACTTTTACCTGAATTTTCAACACCGACCTGCACTACAGATTTTCAGACTTGCCAGACGCCACAATCACGTGAACATCTTTACACAGCATCTCTGCCCATATGACTCTCTTTCCATGCCTGTCTTCCTCTCTTTGTAAGACACCAGTCACACAGGATGAGGACCCCCATCCTACTCTGGCATGACATCATTAACCTAATGATAACATCTGCAAAGAAAAACCCTATTTTCCCAAACTAGATCACATTCATAGGTTAGGACTTCAACGTATCTTTTGGGGGAATACTATTCAACTCACTATTTCAACAACATAAACAGCAACTATACATGTAGACACAGGGTCAGCGAAAAAGAGGAAGACCCTCAACGAAATGGATTGACACAGCGGCTGCAACAATGGGCTCAAGCATAACAACGATTGTGAGGATGGCGCAGGACCAGGCAGTGTTTCATTCTGTTGTACGTAGAATCACTATGAGTCGGAACCAACTCAACCGCACCTAACAACAACAACAACATACATGTAGACCTCACCAGATGGAATACACAGGAATCAAATCGACTACATCTGTGGAAAGAGATAATGGAGAAGCTCAATATCATCACTCAGAACAAGGCCAGGGGCTGACTGCGGAACAGACCATTAATTTCTCATGGACAAGTTCAAGTTCAAGCTGAAGAAAATTAAAACAAGTCCACAAGAGCCAAAGTATGACCTTGAGTATATCACATGCGAATTTAGACAGCATCTCAAGAATAGATTTGACACTTTGAACACTAATGGCCAAAGACCAGATGAGTTGTGGAATGACATCAAGGACATCATATGTAAAAACAAGAGATCATTAAAAAGACAGGTGAGACCAAGATGGATGTCAGAAGAGACTCTGAAACTTGCTCTTGAACTAAACTTGCTCTTTAGTCAAGTAGCTAAAGCAAAAGGAAGAACTGATGAAGTAAAAGAGCTGAACAGAAGATTCCAAAAAGCAGCTCAAGAAGACAAAGCAAAGTATTATAATGACATGTGCAAAGACCTGGCATGAGAAAACCAAAAGGGAAGAACTTGCTCCGCATTTCTCAGGCTGAAAGAATTGAAGAAGAAATTCAAGCCTCAAGTTGCAATAGTGAAGGATTTTCTGGATAAAAGATTGAATAATGCAGGAAGCATCAAAAGAAGATGGAAGGAATATATAGAGTCACTGTACCAAAAAATAATTGGTCGATGTTCAACCGTTTCAGGAGGCAGCGTATGATCAAGAACCCATAGTACTGAAGGAAGAGGTCCAAGCTGCACTGAAGGCACTGGCAAAAAATAAGGCCCCAACAATTGACAGAACACCAACTGAGATGTTTCAACAAATGGGTGCAATGTTGGAAGTGCTCACTCATCTATGCCAAGAAATTTGGAAGACAACTACCTGGTCAACCGACTGGAAGAAATCCATATATGTTCCCCTAAAAAGAAAGGTGACCCAATGGAATGCAGAAATTATCAAACAATATCATTAATATTACACACAAGTAAAATTTTGCTGAAGATCATTCAAAAGTGGCTGCAGCAGTACATTGACAGGGAACTGCCAGAAATTCAAGCTGGATTCAAAAGAGGACATGGAATGAGAGATATCATTGCTGATGTCACATGAACCTTGGTTGAAAGCAGAGAATATAAGAAAGATGCTCACCTGTGCTTTACTGACCAGGAAAAGGCATTCGATTATGTGGATCATAACAAATTATGGGTAACATTGTGAAGAATGGGAATTCCAGAACACTTAATTGTGCTCATGAGGAACCTGTACGTAGACCAAGCGACAGTCATTTGAACAGAACAAGGGGATAATGCGTGGTTTCAAATCAGAAAAAATGTGCATCAGGGTTGTATCCTTTCACCATACATGTACAATCTGTATACTGAGCAAACAATCTGAGAAACTGGACTATAAGAAGAAGAACATGGCATCAGGATTGGAGGAGGAAGTACAACCAGAATGCTCCTTATAAGTGAGGATGGCAAGACTTTGTCTCACATACTTTGGACATGTTATCAAGAGGGACCAGTCCCTGGAGAAGGACATCATCGTGCTTGGTAATGTAGAGGGTCAGCAAAAAAGAGGAAGACCCTCAATTAGACAGATTGACACCGTGGCTACAATGTGCTCAAACATAGCAACAGTTGTGAGGATGGACAGGACCGGGCAGCTTTTTGTTCTGTTGTACACAGGGTTGCTATGAATTGGAACCAACTGGACAGCACCTGTCTTAGTCACCTAGTGCTGCTCTAACAGAAATACCACAAGGGGGTGGCTTTAACAAAGAGAAGTTTATTCTCTCACAGTCCAGTAGGCTACAAGTCCAAATTCAGGGCGTCAGCTCCAAGGGAACGCTTTCGCTGTCGGCCCTAGAGGAAGGTCAGTGTCATCAATCTTCCCATGGTCTGGGAGCTTCTCTGCACAGGAACCTCACGTCCAAAGGATGCACTCTGCTCCTGGCACTGCTTTCTTGATGGTATGAGGTTCCCATGTGTCTCTGCTCCCTTCTCTTTTTTATATCTCAAAAGAGATTGGATTAAGACACTATCTAATCTTGCAAACCTCATCAGTGTAACCTCATCATAGTGACAGAGTTTACAACACATAAGGAAATCACATCAGATTTACAAAATGGTACACAATCATGCAATACTGGGAACCATGACCCAGCCAAGTTGACAGATATTTTGGGGGACACAATTCAATCTATGACAGCACCTAACAACATTCAACTCAGAACAGGGACCTCCTGCATTTAGAGGTGGAGATGGCTGCCCCACAGGGCTGTGAGTTACAGCCTCAGCAGACTTCCCAGGGGGCTTTGATCTTGCTCACTTCATACATGACAACCCACCGTGTTTGCTTACTTGATAAACGTCACATACGTCCTTGATAATTACAGGCTGCTGTGGATTAGTCTCCACCGCATTTGGAAGGTCCAAATGCAATTACCATGCAGGCTTCCCTGTGCTTCGGAAGACAGGAGTAATCAAGGCTAATGACACAGCAGTTACTGTGTAATCACCCTGCCCGCTGCACGGTAATTACTATGTAATTAAGTGGTCACCAGTTACCGCGTAAACACACGGCTTACACTGGATGTGTCTGTTGCTTAAACAGCCCGACAAACTCATTTTAATTTCAAAGATTTGAATGGAAAACAGTTGGTTGGCAAATAGAGAGAACTCGAGGTTGGAAAAATATAAGGACCCTCGGGGAAAAAGGAGGATAACTTTTCAAATATCAGTGTCACAGGTGTGGGGAAGATGGATGGAGAAGCAGATCAAGAAAACCAAACAAAAATGCACACAGTGTATCTCCTGCAGGAATAGACCAGGTGCCACATACAAAACCACCTTGCAAACTGTAAAGCACCAGCTGAGGGTATGGGATTCTATTACAGGTTGGTGGTCCCTTTGGGTCCTCAGTTTAAAGAGAAGAGTGCTTTCCAGACCACCCAACAGAATGCCCTATGGAGGATCCTCTCTTTCCCAAGGTAAAAATATCTTGGGTCTTGCAGCTCTAAACTTCAGTTCTACTGCTGAAACTTCCCCGGTGTTCAGAATGGCAGATGAAGAGGAGAAGTTCTTTCTTATGTCCCAAAGTCATGATGCCTCAATGACAGACACCCTAAGAATGGTGCACCAGGGGACAGACGCTGCCCTTTGCCCCTTTGGGTATCATAAGGCAGCCTGGAGCTCTCCCTCTCACACTGCCCTCATCAATAAAATGAGGATATATGATGGAAGTTCTCTCATCCCACTTGGTTAGTTCATTCATTGACCCTGGGATTTGGTGCCCGATATGTTCCAGAGAAGAAGCCAACCAGTCCTGATGCATATGGTGAGTCACTGGGGCATGGTGGGGATGAGGCTGGAGTAGGCACTGGCCCTGGAGAAGTCCAGGTAAAGCACAGGGAGGGCAGGGAATGGTGGGAGCCCAGCTGACAGGTCACAGAGCACAGCCCACTTGGTTCCCTCTCAACACAGGCCATGGGGAAATCTCCCAGGAGGGAAATAGAGTCTCTTTATCACCCAGGTCTTCTACACCTCCTGCGGGTGCAAGGAGCTGGGGTCTCTTCCTGGAGTTTCCAAACCAACAGAGATCAAAGCAGATCCAAAGGGCAGGCCTTAGGTCCTTCAAACTCAGGAGGACACTCTGGGCATGTGGTGGAAAATCACGTCACTGGATGGTCAACGAGGCAAAACTCCTTGTTAACAGATGATGTCCCTATTGGCAAGTGCAAAGCTCAGTCCTCACCTTCCTGGAGCATTTGCTGTCATGAGCTCTGCCTCCTCTGCGGCACACTCCCTTCCTCAGCTTCATGCTCCCCTGGTCTCCAGTGGACCTCCGAGCTGCTCCCTTTGGACTCCTGGACCAGATCCTCTTCCTCTTCCAGAATAGTGTGTGAGACTCCATTTTTTACTACCTCACCCACTCAGCCACCACCTCCACACCCATGGTTTAAACACCATCTTCACACTGATGATTTCCAACTTCCAATCTCCATTCTTCATCCCCCCCTTAAACTATAGATTTATTCTCAATGGCTATATGACATCTCCACCTAAATGTCAGATGTGCACCTGAAACTCTATGTGTCTGCAGTGGATACCATGCTGCACTTCCCAGGTCCCCCTTCAAAAGCAAGACATGCATCATCCCAGCTGCCAGGAATGTTGGCTACTGGCAGCACACATCTGGGTCCCTCTCTGGGAATTGCCCTCACCCAAGGGTACACTCTCTCCCCAGAGGAAGCACCCGCCCAATGACTGGATGATGTTGGGGTACAAAGGCCCAGCCCTTGCCTCCTTGCAGCCATCCCCACTCAGATCTCCTCCTGGAATTGGCTGAGGCTCCAGCTGCAACTGCATCACGTTTCATCTTCTCTCTCTACCCAGTCCTGCTTCGTTGCCCCCTACAGTTCACCTGAAAGAGAGACTCCAAGACTGAGATTCGAGTATATGAAGTTCGCTTCCCAGGGAACCAGATCCAGGATGATTGGTACCAGGAGGGGACCAAGGAAGCAGACTCTAAAGGGTGTTTGGGATCTGCATCATCTGCTGGCCAGCTGGCAACAAGAACTCATCAGGGGTGGTAGGTGAATTGCTCATGTCACCACTGTGAAGACTTTTTCTAGTGGTGAGCTGCAATGGGATGTCTGTGGGAACCATGCAGCAGCAGGTTGCAAAACTCAGGAGAATAAGGGCTGTGGAGTCAGAAGACTGTGGCGGGGGGCTATGGATGTGTTGGAGAAAGACAATAAAAGACTGACCTTTGCTTCATAGGCTTGGCAAGGATATATGGAAATAGCTCCCCAATCCTTCCCCCAAAGAAACCTACAACCATTTACTCAAGTACTTGCACCCTGGGGAGAGAGAATACCCAGACATTCTGTGGACTGTTGGGGATGGGATCTGTTATGGATTGAATTGTGACCCCCCAAAATGTGTGTCAACTTGGCTAGGCCATGATTCCCAGTATTGTGTGATTGTCCACCATTTTGTCATCTGATGTGATTTTTCTGTGTTGTAAATCCTACCTCTATGATGTTAACGAGGCAGGATTAGAGGCAGTTATGTTAATGAAGCAGAACTCAGTCTACAAGATTAGGTTGTATCTTGAGTCAATCTCTTTTGAGATATAGAAGAGAGAAGTGAGCAGAGAGGAGAGGGACCTCATTACCACCAAGAAAGCAGCGCCGGGAGCAGGGCGGGTCCTTTGGATCCAAGATGTCTGCGCTGAGAAGCTCCTAGACAAGGGGAAGATTGATGACAAGGACCTTCCCCCAGAACCGACAGAGAAAGAAAGCCTTCCCCTAGAACTGGCACCCTGAATTTGGACTTCTAGCCTCCTAAACTGTGAGAGAATAAATTTCTTTGTTAAAGCCATCCACTTGTGGTATTTCTGTTATAGCAGCACTAGATGACTAAGACAGGATCCCAGTTGACGTCATGATGCCCTCAGGGCCTGAAGCATCAGCATAGCCCCCTCACCCCTTTAGAGTGGAAGGGGGTGAGGTAATAAATGGAGCTCTGGCCCAGGTCCTATTCATCAGGGATTGAGTGGATCACAAACCCACCTTGTGGTCATTTCCCCAGTCTCTGAATGTATGATTGGGATGGATACACTTGATAACTCGTACAACCTTCACGTTGGTTCTTTGGCCTGTGGGTAAGAGCTATAGTGATGGAGAAGGCCAAGTGGAAGCCCCTGAGAGTAAATCAAAGCTATATCCCAACCCATGGGGAGTGGCAGAGATTAGTGCCACCCTTAAAAGACCTAAAGGATGAAAGAGGATGAACCCATAATATTCCCATTGAAAAAATATTAAATTTGCAAATGTTGTGACATATATATATATACATACATATATATACATATATACATATATATATATATATACACACACACACATACACACCAAGCCTCATGGGAAGCTATGGAGCTGGGCTATCCCTTCAGAGTCATCCTGCATGGAGGTTCAGGGACCAACCTTGGTGTATACACACACGTATGCGTGTGTATATATGTGTGTGTATATATATATATGAACTATAATATCCCCATTGGGTATACCACTCTAGCCCCTACATAAACCACATCTCCCCCCACTGCCATCGAGCCGATTCTGACTCATAGCGAACCTACAGGGTTTCCCAGGCTGTAAATTTCTACAGAAGCAGACTGCCACAGCTTTCTTCTTTGGAGTCTACGGTGGTTTCCAACCACTGACCTTTCAGTCAGCAGTAGATCGCTTTAACCACTGTGTCACCAGGGCTCCTTCAGAAACCACATAGTAGCCCTAATTGCAGCAGCTGTGCCAGATTTGGTATTTAGCTTGAGCAACTTCACACTACCTCAAGAACTTCATATGCAGCCACTGAGCTGTTGAATGCGTTTTTTTCTATCCCTATAATGCAGGAGGATCAGAGGCAGTCAACGCTCACAAGGGACACATATCAATATACACTTAATGGTCTTGCCATGGGGCTAAGTTAACGTCCCCATCCCCGTCGTAATATAATCTGAAAGGACCTGGAGGTTATGCAGAATATCACATTGGTATGCTATATGGATGATATCATGCTAATCAGACCAGATAAATATACAGAAAGTGTCAAGTGTGTTGGAGGCTCTGGTAAGATGGGGGCACTCTATAGTGGGAGATAAACTCTACAAAGATTTAAGGGCCGGCAACATCAGTCACGTTTTCAGGCATCCAGGGATCTGGGGCATGCTGGGACATCCTCTCCAAAGTAAAGGACAAATTATTGATCCTCGTGCCTCCCACCACAAAGAAGGAAGCACAGTTCTTGGTAGGTCTCTTTGGGTTCTGGCCCCACTCACCATCAGTGCCAGTGGCCAACACTTTGGAAACCTGCACGTCCTGTCCCTGCAGGTTTAGGCTGTGTGGGTCTAGAGGTCCTGGTCCCAGAGAAAGGATCCTTCCACCAGGTGCCAGCAGGCAAGAAGACACCTGAATAAGCTGTGCACCAGCAGCTGGGAAAACGAGCGCCTTCGTGGTGCATCACATGGATAGGAACTACCATCCTGGCAGGGTGACCAACCCCGATTCTCAGGAGCAGGTAGGACCTGTCACACCACAGAGGTGGCAGCCCAGGAGGTCCACTGGGGCATCTTTTGGTTCCTCCTTGCCTAATGTCTATGGCAAATGGACTCCTGCAACAATAACAGGGGCTGCAGTTGATCCCACTCACCTTCCTGTTATAAGTTTCTCCAGGAAAAGACATCAGGCCCTTCCTGAAGGATATGTTCCCAGATGGGGTGAACTCACTATAGGAAGCAAGCAGGTCCAAGCAGCAAGTGGATGGACTGCAGTGGATGCTGTGGTGCGTCACCTATATCCCCCCTTTATGAGACCCTTGTGTTCCCAGCTGCTGATGATGCATAGCCGAGATCCTCTCAGCAAACCACACTCAGCCCAAGGGAGCTGCTTTTCCAAGTTTGCGCCATCTCCCCAATCCACATCCACAGATGGACGATGACAAGGAACGAAGGGTCGGCCCCGAACCTTCATGTGGGATGACTCCAAAGGGCTAGCCCAGCTCCAGAGCTTCCATGAGATTGGTGGAGGCTTGGTTGCAGCTGCCTCCAGTTGAACACCTCCCTCTGCACCTGTTGCTTTCCTCACTGCCTTGCAGGTGTGCCTCCGAAGGGGCAGCCCAGCATGCCTCTGTGAGCTGCTCTCCACCTCAGGGCCTGCATCCAGGGACCCCAGCCTAGGAAAATGCCAGTCCTAGTTTCTTAGTGCTGTGTAACAGAAATACCACAGGTGGGTGGCCTTAGCAAACAGAAATTTGTTTTCTCACAGTTTGTTGTTGTCGTTAGGTGTCGAGTTGGTTCTGACTCATAGAGACCCTTGTACAACACAGGGTCCTCATGCCCGGTCCTGCGCCATCCTCACAGTCATTGTTATGCTTGAGCCCATTGTTGCAGCCACTGTGTCAATCCGTCTCCTTAAGGGTCTTCCTCTTTTTAGCTGGACCTCTACTTCACCAAGCATGATGTCCTTTCCAGGGACTGATCCCTCCTGATAACATGTTCAAAGTATGTGAGACATAGTCTCCCCATCCTTGCTTCTAAGGGCATTCTGGCTGTACTTCTTCCAAGACAGATTTGTTCGTTCTTCTGGCCGTCCGTGGTATATTTCTCACAGTTTAGGAGGCTAGAAGTCTGAATTCAGGGCGCCAGCTCTAGAGGAAGGCTGTCTCTCTGTCGGCTCTGGGGGAAGGTCCTTGTCTCTTGTTGGTTTCTGTTCATCAGTTCCTTGGTGACCTCCACGTGGTGCGGGTCTCTGTCTTCTTCCACCTGTGCTTCCTTATTCTGTGCCTAATCGGCTACGTCTACATCTCAAAAGTGATTGGACGTGGCCTCATTAACAAAGCAAAGAAAACCCTATTCCCAAATGGGATTACATCCACAGGCATAGGGCTGGGCTTCACAACACGTATTTTGGGGGGACACCATTCAATCCGTAACAGTGTCCAAAGGGGAACTCTTGGCTTTCTGTCCCAAACCTGCTTCTCCCCCAGCACTCCCCAGCTCAGGACACGCACGGCCATTGTGCATTGGCTCTGGCCAGAAATCTGGCGTTGGTCTGGACCTCTCTCCTTCTCTCACATCCCACACCTGACCTGTAAGCAAATATTTTCAGTTCTAACTTCAAACTTTGCTAGGAATCTGACTTCCTCGGCACCTCCCTCATGATCAGCCTTGGCCAAGCCTGCATCATCTCCTGCCAGGATGATTTCAACAGCCTCCAACTGGCCCCATGTTTCACCCACCCCACCCTTCGTACACACACACACACACACACACGTACGCACACACGCACACACGCACACACGCACACACGCACACACACACACACACACACACACACACTCAGCCTATTCTTCCCAAGCAGCCTGAGTGGACACTTTAGCTCCTAAACCAGATCTTGTCATACCTCTGCTCGAAACCCTCCAATGGCCCCCATGTTTCAGAGAAAAAACTCACACTTCTATCCCTTAAAAATCCTTCATTGTCCAGCTCAAACTCACTGCTCAGCCGTTATCTTCCCTGTGTCTTGCTGTTCTTCACCATGCCTGGCCTCTTCCTGGCTTTGGACACATCTACGTCTCTCTGCCTCATCTCTTTGGCCAAGGCTGTTCCCTCCACTTGGAAAGTCTGTTCCCAGAAGCTGTTCCCAGCCCACTCCCTCTCTTCATGCAGGTCAGCGAGCCCTGCTCCGTCTGCCCTGCTATGTTGCTCCCGCCACCTCCACCCCGGCTACCTGCGTTTCCTCCTAGCACTCCACGGTGCCTGTCCCTCGTCCCGGGACTCGGCCTGAGGAAGGGTCCGGATCACAAGTGCAGAGAGGTGCTTCTGCAAGGCGGTTTCCGCTCCCACCCAGTAGGCCCACGGGGCACCGCCCGCTAATTGTGGAGCTCACCAGGGGCCGGAGCTTCCATTTCCTGTGCTCAGCTGTTTGGTGCCAAGCTGATTCCTGCTACAAATAATTAGCACCTTGGCGTTTACCAAGTGAGAAGCAGTTATCAGTGATGTTGTCATGTACAGAGATGGCGGCTGAGAGCAGTGATGGTCGCCGGCAGGTGAGGGGGTGGAGGGGCGAGGACACGCAGTCAGCAGAAGCAGATGCCATGTCTGCCAATCCATGCCACGGAGTGAAAACGACCTCCCTCAGATTTCTAGGGGGCTCCTCTGCCCAGCACAGCCCCTATTGATTAGCTGCACCCCAGACTTCAGGGCTGCAATCACATGGGGCCAGCTGGCCATGCGAGGAGGGCAGAGAGGCCTGGAGCATAATGGAACAAATGGAACTTGGCCGTGAAAGATTAATTAAAGGGCCCAGGGCACACAAACCCACTGCCCCGTGCCAGCTCCTGCAGGCCTCTGCGGAGAGGTGCAAACTGAGAACTTGGTCTTCACTTACTCTTGGCTAAGTCAGCAAGAAGAGAGAAGGAATGATTGCCTCTTGAGCCCAGCCATGAGCGCCTCACACCTCACGGGTGCCGGGACAGTTTGAGTGGGCTGAGGCAGTCATAAGTTCTGCAGGAACATGTGCCCAACAGGTGCCCACCAGGTGCCCACCAGGTGCCCGCCAGGAGCCAGGGAGGCCAGCCAGGGGCCAGCCAGGGGCCCGCCAGTGGCCCGCCAGGGTCCTGCATCCCTCCCCAGAGCCTGCTGCCTCCCAGGCCACCGCTCAAACATGCCCAGGGCCTCCTGCTAACCATGTGGTTCTCCAGCCGGGAGCTGGTGGTTCATCAGCCAAGAGCTGGTGGTCCTCCAGCTGGGAGGTGGTGGTCCTCTGGCCGGGAGCTGGTGGTTCCCCGGCCGGGAGCTGGTGAGAAATGCAGGCCTTGGGCCACCCCAGACCTGCAGACTCCAAACCTGTCCTGGAGAAGGGTCCCGGGCCACCCCTGCACCCTGGCCTCCTCGCCTGGGAGAGAGGGCTCACTGTACACACGGGGTCATGAGGTGACCCAATCACCACGGGACGCGCTCAGGATTGAGTAGCAGCTCTGACATTCAGGCCATTTTCCAAGAGCTTAAAAAGCATGTGTCCTGTTCTGTTTGGCTATGAGGACTCAGTGGACAAGTTGGCAGGGACGGGTGATTCACAGCTCCCAGGAGGACAGAGGGGAGCCGGGAGGGGACAGGGTGCACAGAGGGAAGGGAGCGCCTGGGCCTGCAGCTGTGGGCTGGCAGCCAGGCTCACATCCAGCTGCTGGGCCTGGGACGTCTCTGACGAAGCAGCCCACACTGAGGGGACAGCATGATTGTCAGGGAGACCTCACCGCAGGAGGAGAGAAAAGATTCGTCCCAAGTGACTCAATGTTAGGGGAGCCTCCAGATTTAGGGGAGGCCTGCGAGGTGGGCTGTGGGACCAAGGGGTTCACAGCCCAGAGGGCACCAGTAGGGAGGGAGAGAGCCAGCAGGGGCTCCCAACACTGCCCTCTGCCTGCTTCTTGCCCAGGGAGCCAGATGCTCTGCCAGTCCAACCCCCTATTGCTATCAGAGCCCCCTTCTCCTGCCCCTTGTCTGGGAGGTGCTGGACTTCTCCTGTCCATACTACACTGGACCCCACTACCCCCTCCTTCAGCAGGGACCTGTGAGCAGACGCCCCCACCCCACCCAGCCTCCCCTCTGAGCTCACTGGACAGGGACCCACAGCACCCTAAAGGGATTCTCTACCTCCAAAATCTGCTTCTTCTCCAGGCTCCTTTCCTTGTGGGGTGCCCCTTGCTCCCACTGCTAAGGTCAGGACACCCCCTTGCCACCCCCACCCCTGCCCTCCCACCTCAGTCCCCAGGCTAGGGTCATAGCCCCCCAGACCCCGGGCCCATCTAGCCCCGTGCTTCACTGCTGCCAGACCCCACCCCAAAGCCAAAGCTGAGTGTTGGGGGTGAGGCGGTGGGCTCCAGCCCAGGGCCTGGGTTCAACCCTGCTCCACCACGGACAGCTGGGAGCTCGTGGTGGGTCCTCCACCCAGGAAAGGAGGCTCCACACAATGGACATCAAGGGTTTCATATTACTTGCATCTGCAATCAACGCCCCTGGAAGCAGCAGTCAAGAAATCAAATAACACATTGCATTAGGCAAACCTGCTGCAAAAGAGCTCTTTAAAATGTTGAAAAGCAAAGATGTCACTGTGAGGAGTAAGGCCCACCTGACCCAAGCCATGGTGTTTTCAATCGCCTCATATGCATTTGAAAGCTGGATGATGAATAAGGAAAACTGAAGAAGAGCTGACACCTTTGAATTATGGTGTTGGTGAAGAATACTGAAGATACCATGGACTACAGAAGAACCAACAAATCTATCTTGGAAGATGTACAACCAGAATGCACCTTGAAAGTGAGGATGTCAAGATTATGTCTCACATACTTAGTATATGTTATCGGGAGGGACCAGTTCCTGGAGAAGGATATCATGCTTGGTAGAAGGTCACTGAAAAAGAGGAAGACCTTCAACGAGATGGATTGACACAGTGGCTGCAACAATGGACTCAAGCTTAATGACGATCACGAGGATGGCGCAGGACCAGGCAGTGTTTCACGGCACCTAACAACAACAACAACAACGAAACTGATCTCTTGAAACCGGCGGGGTGCTACTGCCCACCTACTCAACCCCAACACCCTTCCCGAGGACTGAAGACGCTCCAGCAAGCCTCCCGGCTGATTTTGGGAGTATGGACCACTCCTACACTCCGTCTCTACCAAGAGGGCTGATCGGTTTCACGTTGTTTGCCTGTTCTAATAGAGTGGAAGGGGCTGTCTGCAGCTTTGTGTTAAGAAGGATTCTGAGGTGGCATCGCTAGATGAGCCTGGTGGTCCTGAGTCTGGAGAGAGCTGAGGCCACCCTCGGTCCAGGTTCCGGTGTCTCGTTGGCTGGAGTCCACGGAGCACGCTCATACTTGGCTCGTTGATACGAGCAGTACCCAGCCCCCGAGTGACGCTAGCCAGGCACCAGGCCCTGCTCTGCCATCTTCCGTGCAGTCGCACATGCAGACCCTCTGTGAGGTGCAGAGAGCGGAAGTGAGCCTGCCCCCAGGTCACACAGCTTGCAAGAAGCTGGGCAGGACCAACTGGCACCAAGTCCCAGTTCTCTGCGGCCCCACTTTCCTGCCTCTGCTAAGCTCTGCCAAGCTTTGCCAAGCAGAGCCTCACCTGCAGGAGGTCACCAGCATGGAGTGGTGGCATCAGAGCCCAGTGCTTTCTCCATCCCGGGAGCAAGGGGTCTAGAGGGCCAGTTCTTTCTGCACCTGCACCCCTGGGAGCCCATTGCTCCCCCTGGAGAGCTGCACCCCTTAATGAGCCTCCAGGGCCCCCCACACTCTTTCCTCCCCCAGGACATAGTCAGGCCCCCCACACCCTCTCCTCCCCTGGGACACAGCCAGGTTCCCCACACACCCTCTCCTCCCCCGGGACACAGCCAGGTCCCCCACACACCCTCTCCTCCCCTGGGACACAGCCAGGTCCCCCACAACCCTCTCCTCCCCTGGGACGCAGCCAGGCCCCCCACAACCCTCTCCTCCCCTGGGACACAGCCAGGCCCCCCCCAACACCCTCTCCTCCGCTGGGACATAGCCAGGACCCCCACACAGCCTCTCCTCCCCCTGGACACAGCCAGGCCCCCCACACACCCTCTCCTCCCACAGGAAACAGCCAGGCCCGCACATCCCTCCACAAGAAGCCAAGAGCACCATCTTAGCCAGCAGCATGGACGCGGAGCCTGGAAGAGAGATTCCCACTGGTCCCCTCCACCTCACCCCTGCCCTGACCAGCCCTGCTGACCAGTGGGGTCACCACCCCTCACCCCACCCCAGCCCACTTTTCTGGAGCCTCCACATGTCCTGGGCAGCAGAGGGATTGACTCAAGGGGCGCTTTTGAGACCACTCGTCCAGACTCATGCTTTGTACAGCCGCAGAGAGACGGGGCCCTTCTTCCCGCCAAAGCAGCTCCTGTGGAAGATGTCGGAGCTCCGTGCAACCAGCCTGAGCGCCAGCCCTGGGCAAGGGCCTATTTAGTGAGCGACCTATTTTTAGCTGGATCTTCTGCTGGTTGCTAAATATCTGTTTAAATACATGAATTAACACATCTGTCAACAGTGCTTAGAGCGGGGATAAAACACCCTCTCGCAGTGGAAGGTAATTTAAAACAAAACACGCAGCGTAATGAGCATCTTGGAGCTTGGAGCGTCAGCAGCCCCCCACGTCGTGGCTCTTGTGCACAGCTCCTGGGGGGCCGTGCCCATGGCAACCCCGGCAGTGTCATGGTGAGGGGGCGCGGGGACGGGCCAGCGGATGGAGGACCCCATGGCCCACCCCCAGACTGGGCAGAGGGTGGCACGGAAGGCACCCGGTCGTCCCTGGCCGGACAGGCCTGTCTGGACAAGAGGCCCCAAGCCACCACTGGCATCCTTTCTAGCAGTTTTCCTTGTCACCCGAGTCCGTGGGCCGCAGCTGAATGAAGAGAACCCAGGTTGTAAGTCTGCTGTCAGGAGCGACACGAGGTGTAGGAGGTGAATTACACCCTCGTGAACTTCAGCTCAGAGACTCCAGGAGTCCCGGGGGAGGCCGTGGGGCCCACTTTTTGGGTTTCCGAAAGCAGCCTGCACAGGGAGGGATGAGGTGCTTTCTGGAGGGTGAGGGGAGCCCTCGGGGGTGCTCTGGCAGACCTCCGCCATCTTGCCCCAGACCCTGGTGATGGTGGCATTGCCATTCACTCCACTGTGACAGGCCTGGTCCTCAGCCCCACATAAGGGTCAAAACCAAAAAACCCATATCCGTCTAGACTCATGGCGACCTCATGTGTTAGAGTAGAACTGCCCCGTAGGGTCTTCTTGACTGTAATCTTTACAGAAGCAGATTGCCAGGCCTTTCTTGCACTGCACCACTGGGTGGGATCGAACCGCCAACCTTTCCGTTGGTAGTCAAGCACAAATGGTTGTGCCACCCAACGTCCTTCCGTGTAGGGTCCAGCCCTTTCCGGCGGGGCCATCCCGCTCTGAGATGTACGTGTCGATGGAGCACAGGAGCGGCACCAGAAAACCCGGTCCTCAGCCCAGCCCACCACTGCCCGTCGTACGACCTTGCAGAAAGTACCCACCTGCCTTGCCTCAGTTTCCTCACTGGGCTCGGCCTCCCACATGGGGGTGCTGCATCAACCACATGCAGGAGTGGTGTCCAAAGAGTGTCACGTGGGCGGGGGCGAGCTGTTGTTGCTTCCCCTCGGTGGGACTTGGTGAAGCCCACTTACCCCGGCCCCTCTGGGCCCCAATTCCCTCAGTGGCTAGTGAAGCTGGGGGCATGGTGGAAGGTGGACGGCTGTGCCCTGGCAAGGGGACCCCAGAAAGAAGACGACCATGTTCCACTTGACACAGACGAGGGTCTCTGATTCTGGAGCTCTCTGGGCCAGAACCAGACAGACAGGCAGGCAGTGGCCCAGTGCACTCCGGAACCAGTGTCCACCGTTGCCGAGGGCTTTTCCCGTCTGGGCTGCCAGCTTCCTTTTTCTTCTCCAAACCAAGGTGGCCTCGGCGTGGCCGCCCCCTTGGCTGGAAGCCATCGAGTGGCAGAAGCACCCCCTCTGGCAGGAGCTGGGCTATAGGGAGGGCCCCTGGAGGCTCCCCTCCCTGCAGGACGCTGCGGAAGCGGCCCTGGTCCTGCCCTCCTCCACAGCGCCCCCCACCCCAGTATTTCAGGACAAGAGCCAGGGCCCAGCTTCCTTCTCCTCGCTGACAGCCTGAGGCTCTCACGGCAAAGCTCAGGCTTTCCAGACCCACCCCCTCCCCACCCGCCTGCTCAAGGTGAAGGCCTGGAGGGGTGCCTGTGGGGAGTGGGCTCAGCTACTGTCAAAACATGCCAGCAGGAAGTTGGCCAAGTCCAGGACATGTCCTTAAGACCTGCCGGGCAGGCCTGGGGCAGCCTCAGGTACTGCAGCCCTTCAGGACCCCACGGACCCAGGGGGGCGTCACCTGGCCAGGGCAGGCGCTGTTAGGGTGGAGCCCTTCAACCTGCGTGCTCTCATCCTCTCCTCCACCTCCAACAAGGCCCAGAGGGACGCTTCTCGGGTCTTTGGTACTCAACGTATAGAGAGAAACGGTGGAAGTCTATAAAATTCCACGGTAGGGGGGACGTTCTCCTGGATTCCCAGAACGGCGCAGAATAACCCATCTTCTTTCAAGAAGCTGCTGATCCTGCAGCTGGCCTTTCCCAACGGGGTGGCTCCACACTGATGGTCCAGACCCTCATTTCCGTGAGCGGGCGGCCAGCACCTCCGTTTTGTTGGTGGGGAGTTTGGAGACTCACCCTAAAAAGCACTCCTGTCAGAACAGAAATAAATTGGGGAAACATCTTGCAGACGGCTGCTAGGAGTGATTTGTATCATTCGGCAACTTTGCCAGGAAATGGGAGGATGTTCCTGTTATCAATGAGTCCCTGGCGGCAGAACACACTTGATTCCAAGGACTGAACGTGACCTTTGCTCGAGCAATAAAAACTCCGCAAAAGGAAGCGTGTGCCTCGGTCTTGTTAACCTGGGAAGCTGGCTTGTGCTTCTCATTGTCTTCTGTTTGCTCCGATTAAAAGCAGCTCGTAAATTCAAGGAACGGACGGATCGATACTCCCCGGTGTCTCCCCAGGCTTTGGGGATAATCATCTCGCAATTATTCTCTCCAGTTAATGGGACAGGAGTGATACCCGAGGCCCACAGGGGCCTGGAGGAAGGCACACTGGAGCTCGCTTAAATTACCTACTGTTATTTCTGCAGATGCGGAGTAATTTCCAAAATTACAGAGATGTTTCCGTTATTATGCCAACATCAATGACGTTGACTGAAATAATCTCAGCTGTGGTCGCCTTTGAGAAGCCAAGGATAATAATCAAATTTCCAGAGAAACGCCACAGTTTCTGTCATCGAAAAAATAGGAAAGATACACAAACAAATGTGCAAATTCCAAGTATCTGGATGACAATGGCAGGTGTGAGTACCTCCTTCAACGAGTTTGCCGTGTGGATTAGATTTCACACAGCCCAGCACATACCACTTCCTACTCATGACGCCCCCATGGGTGTCAGAGCAGAACTGTGCTCCACGGGGTTTTCAAAAGCCGATTTTTTTGGATGTAGATCACCAGGCCTTTCTTCCGAGGCACCTCTGGGTACACTGTAACCTCCAACCTTTCAGTTAGCAGCTGAGCACGTTAACTGTTTGCACCACCCAGAGACTCCACCGCAGCAGACAGCGCTCAAGAAACGAGTGGTGAGCGCTGGCTGTTCCGGTCAAACGCGCATTGTCACCCGGGGTTGCCGTGGCCTCGGGAAGGAGGAGGATTATTTACGTGGCGCTGTCTCATCGCAAAGCTCCTTTGGAACTCCTCTCTTAAAACTGCTTTTATAACCTGCACACATTCTGTACAATATCTGCAGTGGTGGCTTGGGATGGGTAGAAACCACCAAAAGTCTAAGCATACCCAAGATATGCTGGGTGACCAAGTCTCCATGTTTCGTCAGATAGGATGGCTCTCCATGGTCATGGTAAGTGTGCAATCACTGGCCAGCTTCCACGAGTGACCCTCGAGCGAGACACGTCTGCTGGCTCCTCTGTTCCACGCCGGGGTCCCCGTGGCCAGCCGCGGCCTGGCTGAACAGAGTCTGCCGAGCCAGCCCGGCGACCCAGATGCCTCGACTTTATCTTGCATCCACTGCACTACTCTGGGACGCTCTGTGGCGCTGCAGCCCCTGACTAGAACTATTACAGAAGTAAACTGTTACCCACCGAACAGAAATGCTCTTTCCCAAACTAGAATTCAAAGCAATTGCTTAAAAATAAATAAACAGAATACTTTACACGTTTTTATTATAACATTTGACCACCCGACTTTCTTACCTATGGTTCCCTTTAAATTTCTGGTCGTAACTGGTGGATTACGTACCCAAGTTCCCAGGCACAGAGGCTGCACAGCGGGATGGTCATGACTTCCCGCTCGGAGCCACCCCAGGCAAAGACACCCGCTAGGCTCTGCCATCGCTGAGGCTGGACTCGGGACACCGCCCATAGAACCACCCCTCCTGCCTCCAGAGCCCAGGCCAAGCTGCCCCAGCTGCCGCCACCATCCTCAAGAGAAAGTTCTGGAAGTTCTTTAGAACCTCAATGCTCAAAGTATGGTCTATGCATCAGCACATCAGCAACACCTGCAAGTTTATTAGAAATGCAGATTCTCGGGCCTAGCCCAGACTTACAGCATCAGAATCTGCATTTTGATAAGATTCTCACAACTGGACCATAAAAAAGTCATGATAAACGGAGAGAAAACTGACGTTGCCCATGATTTCATTCTACCTGGATCAACAACCAACGCCCACAGAAGCAGCAGTCGAGAAATCAAACAACGCATTGCATCGGGCAAATCTATTGTAAAAGACCTCTTTAAAGTTTTAAAAAGCAAAGATGTCACTTTGAAGACTAAGATGTGCCTGACCCAAGCCATGGTATTTTCAATCGCCTCGTATGCATGCAAAAGCTGGACAATTAAAAAGGAAGACCAAAGAAGAATTGATGCATTTGAATTGTGGTGTTGGCGAAGAATATTGAATATACCATGGACTGCCAGAACGAACAAATCTGTCTTGGAAGAAATAAAACTGGAAGGCTCCTTAGAAGCAAAGATGGTGAGACTTTGTCTTGCTTATTTTGGACACATCATCAGGAAACACCAGTCACTAGAAAAGGACATCGTATTTGGTAGAGGGTCAGCGCAAATGAGGGAAGCTCTCAATGAGATGGATTGACACAATAGGCACCAACAATGGGCTCAGGAATATCAGTGATCATGAAGATGGTGCAGGGCTGGGCAACGTTCCATTCTGTTAGAAGTGAGGTTGCCACAAGCCAGGGCCAATGAAACAGCAACTAACAACAACTGGGTGAGCTTTAAGAAACACCAAGCTGTGTCCTGCAGGGACTGCACCACGTGCGCTCCATCAGCCGTGGATGGGCGTTCCTGTGGCTCCTCATCCTCACCAGCGTTTCGTGCTATCAGGGTTTTGTACTTTAGCCATTCTGATTGTAGTGTAGGGGTGTCTCAGTGTTGTTTCAATTTACAATTCTCTAATGGCATATGATGTTAAGAATCTTTTCATATGCTCATTTGCCATCCGTACTTACAACACATTCCAGTTACGACGAACTTCACTTACTACCGTCCTTTTTTTTTTTTTTTGGTACATCTTATCATCAGTAAAATGTACTACATACGATGTCGCAACACGTAATTTGCTGATGTTATCATTCTCATGCCAGCCTCCAAAGACAAAGAAAGTTTGCATTTATAAAGATACTTATAATAAAAGGCAATAATAATGAACACTAAAAAATATCTTCTTTAAGGAGCCCTGGTGGCACAATGGTTAAGCAATTGGCTGCTAACCGAAAGGTTGGTGGTTCGAACACACCCAGTTGCTCTGTGGGAGAAAGACCAGGCCGTCTGTTCCCATAAAGATTACAGCCTAGCAAACTCTATGGTGCAGTTCTACTCGGTCACATCGGGTCACTATGAGTCAAAAATAAACTCAAAAACACCTGACAACAAGAAATCTTCTTTGGGGGGAGTCTGTTCCGCTCTTTTCTCCCCTTTTTAATGGGGTTGTTTGTTTTCTTATGGAGTTTTAAGGATTCATTGTATATTTTGTATGTAATCCATTAGTAACTGTGCTCCATAGGCTTTTCAATGGCTGATATTTTGAAAGCGGATCATCAGGCCTTTCTTTCGAGGTGCCTCTGGATGGACTCTAACCTCCAACCTTTTCACAGTTCTATTCCGACACACATGGGTCACTATGAGTTGGAATCAACTTAATGGCAACTGTTTTTTTACCATATAGCTAGAAAATATCAGTACCCGCTGTCTTCTTACATAATCTACATCGGTGTGTGTTAGACATCTAGAAAGTTATAGCTGTACTTCTGAGCAGACTTCCTGATTATAAACTGGATTTTTCTCAACTTTTCTGATGGGGGAAACCCCACATTCTTAGCACATTAAAAAGAAAAAACAAAACAAAACCTCTGTTGCCCAGGAGTTTTCCCAAGTTGCTATTTTGGTAGGACCTATGACAACGCAGCATCTTCAACCTTGCTGCTGACCCGGCAGAAGCGTTCAGCTCGCAGACCCTGTTTCCAGAGTGCAGTGCCATCTGGGCCTCACACAGATGTTCCAGCAGGATGAGAAGTCTCCAAACACAAGTCTGTGTTCATTGTATTAGACAAAAGCAGCCCTGTTAATTTCAGTTCCATTCAGCACGGAGTGTGAAGGGGGGACAGAATCAATATTTGCTAAGAGGAGAAGAACAGATCAGTAGGGGGAAAACAATTATTTTCTGGCTTTTCAGAGAATATTGCAAATAATGATGGTTCAAAACCATCAAAATGGCTCGAAGAATTGCCTGACACGGGCCCTTTAATGCATGGTTCAGTTTACCCTCTGGTTCATTCTCTCTATGAAGAACTTCAATCCGTGAAAATTTTTTGTAGGGATACAAACTAATTGCCATGCAAATACCAACCTTCTCGGGCCCAGAACGCTTTCAGCTGGAAGGGAGCACGCAGCAGCGAAGCCAAGTTAAGCCCTCATTGCGACATGCTCGGATTGGCAAGAGGGCAAAAGAAGGCTGCCGTGTACAACAGGCGAAGTGGAGGTGCCGATGAGTTATGTTTCACAATTCCAAGCACCAGCCATTCCAGAAAAGGAGCCAAGCCCAGGGGCTGCCTTCAAGGTTAGCCAAGAGGCCCATCTTCTTCTTTCCCACCCCAACTTACGTTTCTCCCTTCAAATGTCACTAAAGCATCAGCGTCGGTGGGAGATGAAGAAACATAATCCTTTCTGCAAAGAGGCGTAATCATGTATAAATAGAGTACCACTCAGCAGAAATTATTTTCTCCCTGGAACAAAGTAGTTGTTAAGCCCATATATGAGTCACTGTGTTAACCTGGGGATTCAGGTTTGATTTCACAAAGCCAGAGGCCTGCATGTTACCAAACACCAGTAGCCTTCAAGGACAGAGAAATCAGCACTCCCAGAATAAGAAAGTGGGAGGCTCCTGGCCAGAGAATGGGATCTAGAACTATGTCTCTCTGCTCTTTCAGTCTATAAGCAAGTCTGGGCTCCTGGCACTTGCATCCTGTAATTCTCTTCCTTTAAGTGACCTGGCCAAAAAACTCAAGGAAGAAGCAGCAGTAATTTCTGTGGGCTCCGCCTGATGGATGAGAAAACTGAGACAATGCTCCTTGAACCAGCATCCCCTGAAACAAGTTTTCTTGCCACTGCACAGCAAGGAGAAGCTCTCAGACTCCCTCGCCCTTACTTGTAATTTATACATTTGAAGAACAAGTACCTGGGGCTCCTGGGGCTTGGCTCTTTTGCTTGTCTTGACCCGGATGGTTCACACCACATAACCCAATATGCTGGACTTTTATGCTTTATTCGTTGTTCTCTAAGTGGGTGGTTAATCACAATAAAAAAAGGTTTAGACCCACAGCTAGTCAGTGGAGAAGCCAGGACTAGAACCCAACTCATGTGTCTCCAAGGCTCACGACATTTACCTCCATGAATGAAACAAGAGCAAGTCAGACATCCACAAGATGAAGGATTAGTGCATTAACCAGTAAGTGTCACAGTGGATGAGGGATTAGTATGCTAAAAATTATCACAGAGGATGAGGGATTAGTGTGTGTCTTAGTTATCTAGTGCTGCTATAACAGAAATACAAGTGGATGGTTTTAACAAAGAGAAACTTATTCTCTCACAGTCTAGGAGGCTAGAAGTCCGAATTCAGGGTGCCAGCTCCAGGGGAAGGCTTTCAGTCTCTGTTGGCTCTGGGGGAAGGTCCTTGTCATCAATCTTCCCTGGTCTAGGAGCTTTTCAGTGCAGAGACCCAGAGTCCAAAGGACACATGCTCCTGGCTCTTCTTGCTTGGTGGTAATGAGGTTCCCCTTCCATCCCCCTCTCATCTCTCTGCTCGCTTCTCTCTTTTATATCTCAAAAAAGATTGACTCAAGATACAACCTAATCTTGTAGACTGAATCCTGCCTCATTAACATAACTGCCTCTAATCCGGCCTCATTAACATCATAGAGGTAGAATTTACAACACATAGGAAAATCACATCAGATGACAAAATGGTGGACAATCACACAATACTGGGAATCATAGCCTAGCTAAGTTGACATACATTTTTAGGGGACACAATTCAATCCCATAACAGTGTGCTAACCAGTATTTCCTGCTGTGGTAAGTCATTGACTCCACCATGAACTTTCTCGAATGGCTGATGGGCCAGACAGTGGTGGGAAGGAGAGACACAAATGTGTAACAAAGACACAAGGTGGGTGGTGATGAAGTGATTTCTGCTCTTGGAGCGTCACTCTGTCTGAGGGAAACACAGAAGCCTAGCCCTGGATTCAACTCCAAGTTGTGCTGGGCAGCCTCGATGTACCCAGTACTCAGGTGAGTAGCACAAGAAGGAACAGTATGCTGCCCCAGGTGTCCAGCGTCTACGGCCTAGTTGGGGAGACGGGCTCCCCATGTGACATGACTTAAGGAGCAGCGATGGAGGTCGAACCCAGAGGTCAGCAGGAGGTGCAGATTGTAAGTGCAGATGAGTGGCCAGAGGCTGCCCAGGGAGAGAGCAAATGAAGGCCGTTTCTGGAAGAGCTGTCACTTGGGCGAGACCAGAGACCAAAAAAGAGACCTCCAGACCAAGAGAGCTACCCGGAAAAAGAACTGAGGTGGGCCCTAGGTGGAGAGTACCTGGACTAAAGGCTTTGGTTAGGGAAATAGGAAGTGAAAAAGTGAGAGAAATCTCAGAGCCTGGAAAACCAGGCAAAGGACGTTAGTGATGGGGACCCGGTCACCCCACGCCACCAGCATAGGAGTGATGAGAGCAAGCAGTGGAGTAGGGGTGGGCGGAAGCGGACACAGACTGGCTCAAGGTTTAACAAGCAATTCTTGGAGCTCTCTTTTACTGCAAAAACTCAAGGCCAAATTTTAAAGGGATTGTTTACATTTTCTAGGCTAGTTATCTTTGTCTATGGTTCTTGTTAGGTGCCATTGAGTCAGTTCTGGCTCCTAGCGACCCCATGTACTGTCCTGTCCTATGCCATCCTCACAATCATTGCTATGCTTGAGATCATTTTTGCAGCCACTGTGTCAATCCATCTTGCTAAGGGTCTTTCTCTTTTTTAATGATCTTTATATAGAGAGGAATGAATTTACTTTGGGAATGCAATGTTGGAGTGTTAACTCATAGTTCCCCCAAAGACGTTTTCTTCCCAATTTTTATCACCCTATTTACTTAGGTGGAGAAGAAATTGATGTTTTCAATTATTTCATTCTTCTTGGATCAACAATCAATGTCCATGGAAGCAGCAGTCAAATCAAACAAGAAAATGTATTGCATTTGGCAAATCTGCTGCAAAAGACTTCTTTAAACTTTTAAGAAGAAAAGATGTCACTTTGATGACTAAGGCATCTGAACCAAATCACAGTCGTTTCAATCACTTCACATGCATGCAAAAGTTGGATAATGAAAAAGGAAGACCAAAAAAAAATTGATGCATTTGCACTGCGGTATTGGTGAAGGATATTGAATATACCTTCGACTGCCAGAAAAATGAACAAATCTGTCTTGGAAGAAGTACAACCAGAACGCTCCTTAGAAGCAAGGATGGTGAGACTACGTCTTACATACTTTGACATGTTATCAGGAGGGATCAGTCCCTAGAGAAGGACATCATGCACGGTAAAATAGAGGGTCAGCAAAAAGGAAGAAGACCCTCAATGACATGGATTGACACAGTGGCTGCAACAAAGCGCTCAAGCATAATAACACTCATAAGAATGGAGCAGGACTGGGCAGTGTGTTGTACACGGGGTTGCTAAGAGGTGGTAGCCAACTCCACAGCACCTATAGCAACAACGACAGTATGATGTTAATGAAGCAGGATTAGAGGCAGTTATCTTAATGAGGCAGGACTCTACCTACAAGATTAGATTGTATCTTGAGTCAATCTCGTTTGAGGTATAAAAGAGAAGCAAGCAGAGAGACAGTGGGACCTCATATCACCAAGAAAGCAGTGCCAGGAGCAGAGTGCATCCTTTGGACCTGTGGTTCCTATGCTGAGAAGCTCCTAGACCGGGGAAAATTGATGACAAGGACGTTCCTCAAAACTGACAGAGAGGGAAAGATTTCCCCTGGAGCTGGTACCCTGAATTTGGACTTGTAGCCTCCTGGACTGTGAGAGAATAAAACTTCTGTTTGACAAAGTCATCCACTGATGGTATTTCTGTTATAGCAGCACTAGATAACTAAGACACTCAGATATTCCAAATAATGATTCATCAAAAGTTGGTTTGTTTTGGGGGGGTGGGGGTGCACTGTGTGATGTTCGGAGGTCAGGTACACTGTGTGATGTTCAGAGGGCGGGGTCACTGTGTGATTTTCAGTAGCGATTAGTCTTCTAATAACTTCTCAGTTATCCACTCATTCAAGGAGATTGTGTTCCCTCTGGGCAATGGGGAGAAGAGAGCCTATGACTGCAACTGGCTGAAGAAAATCAGCAAAAAGGATCATCTTTGCATGAGTGTGAGTGAAAATGATCATAGAAACACACAAAATGTTACAGACCTACATTTTAACACTCAGGGCTGGGAAAAGATTCAAATCCTCTTTCTAGGCTTTCCTGGTTACTGCAGCAGGACCCTATGTCTAGGGGTAATCTCACTGCAGAGGTGAGTGGTCTGGGGCCGTGCCTTCATGTTAAAACAGGATAATCCTAGCTACAACCCTCCCTTCAGGACCATGGGGATACTGAAGGAGAAAATGCATAAATATTGTGCAAATTATAAAACCCATAGCCATCAAGTCCATTCTGACTCATGGTGACCCCACGTGTTACAGTAGAACTGCTCCATAGGGTTTTCTTGGATATAATCTCTATGGAAGCATATCACAAGGCTTTTCTTCCAAGGCACCACTTGTTGCGTTGAACTCTCAACCTTTTGGTTAGTGGTCGAATACAAACTGTTTGCACCACCCAGCACTTTCTGCAAATTACGTTGTTGATGGTAGGTTTCCTTGAGTCAGTTCTGACTCATAGCGACCCTATGTGCAACAGAACAAAATGCTGCCCATCCGTGCCATCCTCACAATCATTGCTATGTGTGAGCCCACTGTTGCAGCCACGGTGTCAATCCATCCCCTTGAGGGTCTTCCTCTTTTTCACTGACCCTCTGCTTTACCAAGCATGATGTCCTTCTCCAGGGATTGGCCCCTCCTGATAACATGTCCAAACTATGTGAGACAAAGTCTCACCATCCTCACTTCTAAGGAGCATTCTGGTTGTACTTTTTCCAAGACAGATTTGTTCATTCTTTTGGCAGTCCATGGTATACTCAGTATTCTTCACCAGCACCATAATTCAAATGCATCAATTCCTCTTTGGTCTTCCTTATTCCTTTTATAAAAAAGCCTAGATTGCTTTGAAGAGACTATTAGTAGAATTTTGGAGCTCAAAGGCAATTCTGGTAAGGGCTCAGAAGGAAGTGAGGAGAGCTATAGGGAAAGTCTCTATCATCTTAGAGAATGCATATGGCACCAGCAACAGAATATTGCTGCTAGAAATGTGGATGTTAAATGTGCTTCTGGTGAGGATATAGAAGAAAATGATGAACATGTGATTGGACAATGGAGAAAGGTGATACTTTTTAGGCAGTGGCAAAGAACTTGTCTGAATTATGTTCAATGTTTGGTGGAAGGTAAGTGATGAACTTGGATATCTGGCTGATGAGATTTCTAAGCAAGATCTTAAAGGGGCTGCATGGTTTCTCCCTGCTGCTTCTAGTAAAATGTGAGAGGAAAGAAATGGACTTAAAAATGAACTGTGCAAAATGAAACGAACTTAAAGATTTGGAAAATTCTATTGTACAAACTAAGGACTCATGTCCTAGAATGTTCACCAAGGACATGGCTACACAGTCTTAAAGAGGTTAGGCCTGTGAATAATGGATCTAACCAACGACCACAGCAGAAAACCTACCATCTTATATGGAAGAGGAGAGAGAAAGAACTAAAGGAAAGAACACTGCAGGCCTCTTGGAATTCCAGAGGGAGGAAATAGGCCAGAGGAGCTACATATGTTGTCCTTCAAGAAAAGAAAAGGACTATCCCTGGAGCAGCTCAGAGACCAGCAGAACTGTTGGAAGGAGGACAGGAAGCAGGACATTTTTGGTTGCAAAGGGTGGGGCCACAATCTTCTGGATCTCAAAGGGTGGAGCCACAGCTTCCTAGGTTTCAAAGAGTCAGAGCTTCACCAACTCGGTTCGGGAAGGTGGGGTTGCCATTAAAGTGTGCCAGGGGAATGGGGCCACTGTGCAAAGCTGAGGGTGCAGGGCTACCATGCTCAAGGGGCAGAAGAAGGGGGCCTGCCAGGCCTGCCACTCAGATAGACTAGGAGAATGGGACTGCCTAAAGCCAAGAGAGTAGAGTTGCCATCCTAGAGGGCCTGGAAGGTGGAGCTGAAGCCCAGGGACAAGGACCTCCACCCAGAATCCAGAGGGCATGGCCAACACTCAGAGCCTGGAGGGCAGGGCTATTGCCTAGATGGTCTCAGAGAAGACAGGATTATTTTCAGGCTTTGAGAGCTAAAGTAATTTGTTCTGCTGGGTTTTGGACTTGCTTGGTGCCTGTTATCCCTTCTTTCCCTCCAATTTCTCCCATTTGTAATAGAATGTCTACCTTGTACCTATTCTACCACTGTACTTTGGAAACAGATAACTTGTATTCTAGATTTTACAAGTTCACAGATGAACAGGAGTTTTGCCCCAGGATGGAATGTGCCTAGTCTCACCCATATTTGATTCAGATGATTCAGAAATTGAGATTTTGTTCTCGGAGTTGATTTAAGACCTTTGGGATGATGTGATGGGTGAATGTGTTCTGCATGTAGCAAGGACATGAATTTTGGGGGACCGAATAGTGGTATGTTATGGATTGAATTATGCCCCTCAGAAATATGTGTTGTAAATCCTAACCTCTATGCCTGTGGTTATAATCCCATTTGGGAATTGTCTTTGTTATGTTAATGAGGCAGGATTAGTGTAGGTTGTATTCTGAGTGAATCTTTTTTGAGATATAGAAGACACCTAGAGCTCTCCAAGGAACCAGGAAGCAAAAGCTGAAGAGACAAGGACCTTCCTCCAGAGCTGACAGAGAGAGAAAGCCTTCCCCTAGAGCCAGCGCTCTGAATTTGGACCTCTAGCCTGCTAAACTGTGAGAAAATAAATTTTTGTTTGTTGAAACCACCCATTTATGGTATTTCTGTTACAGCAGCCCTAGATAACAGATAGAATTTCAGGCACTCCTTAAATGTTATTCTGAGGCACTCACTGAAGCTATTATGAGACACTTTGTAATGACAGTTTATAGTTTACAAAACGTAGGCAATGGTACCTTCCAGATGTTCCAAACTGAAATACAGTGATCAAAGGGCTCCTTTGGATTTCACATATTCCTTCGCAGGCCCAGATAATGTGTGTCCAAGTTTCTGATAAAGGCACGTGCTCCCACGGGCCTCACTCTAAATGTTTAAAACAAAATAATCTATTTTCCCTTCAGATGGGGGTTAGGACCAATAACTTCAGCTGCCCACTGCGGATGCAATTGCACCAAATGTTTAGAAAAATGAAAAAGGAAAAGAGAATGCTTTCGGATTAGGCCTTTGTTGGTGGTGGTGCCATCCAGTCGATTCTGACTCATAGCAACCCCACGTGACAGAGTAGAACTGCCCCATAGAGTTCGCTAGACTGGAATCTTTACGGGAGCAGGTTGCCAGGACTTTCTCCCGAGGAGCTGCTGGGTGATTTCAAACCACCCATCTTTCAGTTAGTAGCCGCATGCTTAACCGTTGCACCACCCAGGCATTGAAAAATCCGCTGACAGATGGAAGAGCCTTTCCATGTTTCTGGCCTCTCTGTCACTTTCTACCTGTATTCCTCTCAACCAAGATGGGACAGCAGACCTCCTTCCCAAGCTCTGCAGCCACAGCGTCTGCTCCTGGGCCGAGACCACGCTTGTTTCCGCTAGTGTTAGCAGAGGCTTCACGCCCAGGCCGAGAGGCGCCCTGACCCCGGGAGTATTTTCACAGCTGCAGGAAGACTTTTCCACTTGAGCCTTTAAAAATAACTTTGCATTCCCCTTGGGAGGGGTAATCCAAATAAATCCCCACTTTTGATTCCAACTAGAAGAAGTTTACAGACGTTTTCTGTGTGTTTGTGACTCGCCAACCCCCCCAAACTCAGCCTAAGTCACAGCCGGCCTCCATGAGGGTCTGATTTACATTCTATTATGTTGTCTGTCGGGGGCACGTCTCCGAGTCCAAGCTGGCGGGTTTCCAGTGGCCCGTGCCAGAGAAGGAGGGAGAGGCACCCCGCCTGGGTAGCACACAACAGCTCAGCCCCAGGGGCGCTGCCAGCCCCCTTTTGCCAGCAGAGAAATACTCAGCTTCAGAGAAAGTGCAGCTGGGCAGAGCTGGGGCGGGTTGTGGGGGGAATGTCTTTGTTCCCTGTGCCCAGTGTGCCCGAATCAAAGCTTCGATCCCCAGTGTGGCATCCCGAGGCCAGATCCGCCCTCACTGTTGTTCAACATGGATCTCCTGCCCCGTCTCATGGGCCCTGGGCAGCCGTTTAGAACACCTGACTACGTGAAGCAAAACAAGACGAGTCTCCCACTTGTCTCAGACAAACCACGGGAAGTTGCAGCTGAGCTCCCGGGGAGACCCAGGGGGAAGCTGAGGGGGGCCAAGCAGCTTCGACTCTGGGGATTAGCCCTCGCTCTTCCCCTGTTTGCCCTTTCACACGGGGCTGCTGGTGGGCGTTGAGATGGCACATTTGGGGACTTAGAGATGCAGTTTATATGCAGTTCAGTAATTTTCCAGAACAACAGCTGCCCCAGAATCGGGCAATTTCCCGAGAAGATGTCTTCCCGGCTTTCCTGTGGAGAACGCACCCTTAACCAGCCCAGAGGGTTGACTGCCAGCTCTTCGGAAGGGGCCTGGGGGTCTTGCAGTGTCCAGAGGAAGCCATGGTACATCCATTCACTGATGAACGGGCACCTAGAGTCCCCTCCTCCCTCTCTGCCAGCACGGCAAGGGGGGTCTGGGGGTGCAGAGAGTACAGGCACTTGCCTGCCGTGGGGGGACATTTCATATAAATGGAATCTCACCATAAATGACCTTTCCTGTCTGCCTTCTTTCACCCAGCACCATACCTTCAAGGTTCATCCATGCTGTAGGAGGTATCAGTACTTCATTTCTTTTCATGGCTGACTAATATTCCATTGTGTGGATATATTGCATTATGCGTATCCATTCATCTGTTGATGGACACTTGGGTTTTTTCCACCTTTTTGCTCTTGTGAACAATGGTGCAACGAACTTTTTTTTTTTGAACCTGTTTTCAGTTCTTTGGGGTACATACGCAGGAGTGAAATTGCTGGATCATACAGTATCTACGTTTAACTTTTTGAGGAACAGCTGAACTGTTTTCCACAGTAGCTGCACCATTTTACATTCCCATCACAAGGTATAAGGGTTTTTCATCTTGACGGAGACCAGTTTATCCATTTTCTCTTTTGTGGTTTGTACTTTTGGTGTCATGTCTAAGAAACTATTGCCAAATCCACGGTCATGAAGATTTGACTATATGTTGTCTTTTATCGCCTAAGACTTGCACAGTTTTAACTCTTATACTTAGGTCTTTGATCCATTTTGGGTTAATTTTTATATTTGTATATGGTGTGAGGTAGGGGTCCACTTCATTCTTTTACATATGGTTATTTCATGCTCCTATTATTCTGCAACAGTTTTTAAAAATAGAAACATTTTCAACGTAAAATTTTAAAACAAAGAGAAAACAGATGCGTGCCGCCAGTGGAGTGGTCTCCCCTCACCTCACCACACCTGCCTTGCCCGGGCCCCTCCCACCACCGCCATTTTGGAAATTCCATCTCTGTCCATGGTGCCTGCTGAAACACGCTGCAGTTTGGTCGCTGGATTCGGCCCACAGGCTGTAGTTCATTAACACATGTTAGAGAAGAAACAGGATTATTCTGAGTTGATTGTATATGTTTGAAACTTTTCATAATAAAAAGCTAAAATTTTTTAAATCATGGATTTAACTACAAGTAGGTTTGTTGTAATGTTATTTGTCATTTCAAATTTTTGGGAAATAATCTCAATGCCCAATAACAGGGAATTAATTAAGTAAGTTATGGTGAACCATACAATGGAATATTATGCCATTATTAAAAATGATATGGTAGAAAAATGTTAGTAACACAAAAAGAAACTCTCAATGTATGTATAGCAAGTGAAGCAATTTATGGTATATTATACCATATGTTTGTGACAGAATATGTTAGGAGACAGATAATTCAACAGGTACACACAGATAGGTAGGTAGGTAGGTGGGAGGCAGATGACAGATAGGTAGATAGATAGACAGACAGATAGATAGATATAGATGATAGAAAAAAGGAAAGAAGGAAGAAAGAGAGGAAGGAGGGAGGGAGGAATCAAGGAAGGGAGAAAGAAAACAAGGTAGATGATGGATAGATGGATGGATGGATGATGGATGGATGATGGATGGATAAATGGGTGAAAGATGGGTGGATGGATGGATGGGTGGATGGATGGATGGATGGATGGATGGATGGATGGATGGATGGATGGATGGACGGACAGATGGATGGATGGATCGATGGATGGATCGATGGATGGATGGATCGATGGATCAATGGATGGATGGATGGATGGATGGATGGATGGATGGATGGATGGATGGATGGATGATGGATGGATGGATGATGGATGGATGGATGGATGAAAGATGGATGGATTTGTAGAGAGAGATTAAAAGTAGTTATCTCAGGACAATAAAATTATAGATGATTAGAACTTTATTCCTTTAGCTGCTCTATTTTATGCATTTTCCAATAAGCTTGTACTGCTTTTGTAATAATACAAGTTATTTTGAAAAGTCGATCATATTGCTACCATCCCAAGACAGACCCTGTCAGTATTTTGATGTGCTTCCTTCTAGCCTTTCTTGTTTGTGCATATATGTGAGAAAAGAAACACAATCAACGTATGCATATTCCTAACCTCTACCACCCCCTCCCCAATCCCTCCTCCACTCCACCAAGATTGTCCTGCTGGGCTGCTTGCTAGTCTGTGGTTTTGTGTTGAGAATCAGGAGGGACGGGGAGGGGAAGAGGAACAGAGGCTAGGGGCAAGGAGGAAGCCCAGGGCTGGGGTGGGGGTTGTTGCTGTGTGCCATCGATCAATTCCATCCCATAGCAACCCTATAGGACAGAGTAGAACTGCCCCATAGGGTTTCCTAGGCTGTAGTCTTTATGGGAGCAGATCACCAGGTCTTTTCTCCCACAGAGTGGCTGGTGATTTCAAACCTTTTGGTTAGCAGCCAAGCTCTTAACCATTGCGCCACCAAGGCTCCTTTCCAAGAGATTTAAAACAAGAAGCAAAGGAGCCTTGCAAATGTGAGGATGGAGGCCGGGAGAGAAAGATGGGAGGCTTTACTACTTTCCTGGAGCCTAGGTCCTCTTCATGAAAGTAAAGGATGAGAATTCTGAAATTCTGGAGCCAACACTGCTCTCAGACTGGACCACGTGGGTCCCAAGTTGCCAGTTCATGTATGTGCAGGTAGACAACAAGGTGATGATCAGGTTAAGGAGCCCAGGTGGCACAACAGTTAAGTGCTCAGCTCCTAACCGAAAAGTTGGCAGTTCAAATCTACCCAGCTTCTCCTCAGGAGAAAAGATTACTCCTGTAAAGATTACAGCCTAGGAAACCCTATGAGGCAGTTCTGCTCTGTCTTATAGGGTCATTGTGAGTCAGAATCAACTCAACAGCAACAGGTTACAGATATGGTGACTCTAAGGAGCTCTGGTGGTGCAACAATTAAGCACTTGGCTACTAACCAAACGGTTGGTGGTTCAAACCCGCCCAGGGGCTCCGCAGGAGAAAGACCTGGCGATCTGCTGCCATAAAGATCACAGCCTAGGAAACCCTGTGGGGCAGTTCAACTCTGTCACATAGGGTGGCTAGGTGTGGGAATCAACTAGACAGCAAGCAATAACAGCATGATCATGTTACATAACTTGGTACAGGACCCTGCACCATGAACGTTCACACCCTTGTTGTTATTGTTAAACGCCATCGAGTCAGTTCTGACTTACAGTGACCCTGTGTACAACAGAAGGAAATACTGCCCAGTCCTGTGCCATCCTCACAGTCCTTGCTATGTTTGAGCACGTTATTGCAGCCACTGTGTCAATCCATATCATTGAGGGCCTTCCTCTTTTTTTCACTGATCCTCTACTTTACCAAGCATGATGTCCTTCTCCAGGGACTGATCTCTTCTGATAATATGTCTAAAGTATATGAGATAAAGTCTCTGTGTCCTCACTTCCAAGGAGCATTCTGGCTATACTTCTTCCAAGACACATTTGTTCATTCTTTTGGCAGTCCCAGAATTCAATATTCTTCACCAGCACCGTAATTCAAATGCTTCAATTCTTCTTTGGTCTTCCTTATTCATTGTCTAGCTTTCACATGCATATGAGGGGATTGAAAATACCATGGCTTGGATTAGGCACACCTTAGTTCTCAAAGTGACACCGTTGCTTTTGAACACTTTAAAGAGATCTTTTGCAGCAGATTTGCCCAACGCAATGCGTCTTTTGATTTCTTGACTGCTACTTCTATGGGTGTTGATTGTGGATCCAGGTAAAATGAAATCCTTTACAACTTCAATATTTTCTCCATCTTATTATGATGTTGCTTATTGGTCCAGTTGTGAGGATTTTTGTTTTCTTTATGTCAAGTTATAATCGATGCTGAAGGCTGTAGTCTTTGATCTTCATTACTAAGTGCTTCAAGTCCTCTTCACTTTCAGCAAGCAAGATTGTGTCATCAGCATAATGCAGGTTGTTAATGAGTCTTCCTCCAATCCTGATGCTGCTTTCTTCCTCATATAGTCCAGCTTCTCAGATTATTTGCTCAGCATACAGACTGAATAAGTATGGTGAAAGGATACAACCCTGACGCAGATCTTTCCTTCACACCGTTACAGTAGGTTAAATACACATCGCGGTGTGGATGAGTGACCCCAGAATGGAACAGCCATCCCTGATCCTCCCATGCACTTCCCAAGGCAGGAATGAAGAGCTTTGGAGAAGAAGCCCTGGAGCTCCATCAGCACCGCACTGTGTGGCATAGAGAGTTGAGTCCATGCGGAGACTCCGTGGTGTGTGGCAAAGAGCACATGATGCTGAGAAAAGAGGGGCAGAGCTCTGGTCTGTTGCTAAGGGCAGTGAGATCTTGGGCAGGTCCTCTGACTTGTCTGAGCCTCCATCTTGTCGTGTCCACAAAGGCAATGGGCATTTACCGGGCTGGGTCTACCTGAGGAGGACCACAGTGAAGTCCTGGGAGTGGAGCAATGACTCTACAAGACCCATCTGGGTCCAGCCCCATCCGCTCTGGCTGTCTGCTGCACAGACGTCCTGCCTCACCCTGTAGGCCTCTCCTGCCACCTCTCCTCCCTGTATCCTTCTGTCTCCTGACAGACTTCCTCGGGAAACACTGCCCCTTCTCCAGCTCCATCGGGGCACATCCCCTCCCAGAGTCCTGGAGACCAACGGACAACAGCACCCAGGCCTGACTGAGGTTTCCAACAAGGAACAGAGGGAGGTGCCAGTGCCGCCCAGTGGGTAGCTCCAGGGGTGCAGTACCACCTGAGGAACACGCAGGGACCAGCCGTCACGCCACCCTACGACGGCGCACCCTCCAGCCAGCAGTGCCCTGGGAAGGGAGGTCCCTTCCAAGGGGCGGCTCCTGCTCCATCCTCCAGGATCATCCACACGTTGAGCCCCAGGTTGATGCTGGGATCAGGGAGCAGTTTTGTGCACATGCGGCCTTTTGTCCCCTAGAGGCTTGGGCCGCAGGAGCTCAGCATTCTACCTAGGCAGCTGCAAATGAAAAGCTTCAGGAATGCATATTGACTCACTCAAATGCCTCCAAAATCGCAAGTGATTTTGGTGAGAGGGTTTTCCTTTCTTTCCCTTGTTCCTTTTTACTTTGCTTTTTGCACTCTTTCAAAACTCAGTCATCAGAGAAAAATTCCTAAGGAAATGAAACACAGAACACTATACCAAACCATCGGAGGAGCTCTGACTTTCAATACTTGATTCTCCAGAAAATTCTGAATTGAGTCTGTTAGTGCTACGTTTACAGAAACACTGGAAATTTTCTGAGGGAATTGTTTAGAAGGAAATGAGGAGCTGATACAGTCTCTCTCTTTCGTTTCGATCCACGGAAAGCTACCCTTTTACTTATGAAATAGTCATGAATGAAAATACTGAGGCTACCAGCCACTTCTGCATGTCGACAGCCAAAGCCAGTCTCAAGTGCAAAAAGGCCTTGAAGTGTATGATCCTATGATCTTGTTTGTTTCATATATGCCTTTATCAGATTTGGATTGTGTGACACTATTGAGTGTTTTCTAAAAGCTCGAAAGAGAAATGTAGCTTTCTATCATAACAAATGACTTTATCAAGTTGTTGTTGGGTGCTGTCAAGTCAATTTTTGACTCATAGCAACCCCGAGTGACACAGCAGAACTGCCCGCGTAGAGTTTTCTAGGCTGTAATCTTTAGGGGAGCAGAGCACCAGGTCTGAACCGCCAACCTTTCAGACAGCGGCTGAGTGCCTAACCGCTGCGCCATCAGGGCTCCTTTTATAAAATCAGCCTTCCTGTATAAGTTCATTCATTTCTACAATCACAAACTCTTGCTCCATCTCAGGTCGAAATAGCATATGCCATTATAGCTAGTTCAATGTTAAACGCTCTTGCTAATTACATAAGGAAATTTCAAAAACGTATGTATATTTGAAAATAGTCTGCAATGATGTAACGTCTTACTTCAACTGAAATGTAATCATTGGAATTTACTGCACAACTGTGCCACATTCTTGTGTGATGTGACGTGGTGAGCACTTCAAGGACTCCGCCGCATCATTGTGTGAGTGACACAGTAAGCACTGCCAAAATTCTCTACATTTCATGATTTTCAGAAAGAATAGTTTTTTGTCACATATTTTAACTTTTGAATGTTCTTTTGTCCTTAAATACAATCTTTTCTACTTTACTGATTATAGAATGGCCTTTATTTAATGACAGGTGATGATACTTGATGGTAGATTGTATTCACGTATTCATGTATTTCTTCTGAAACAAATTTTTTTTAAAAAATACTTTCTCTTTATAAAAATTTTAAATATTACAGAAAAAGCTTCACTCACTCTTGACCACCACCCCCAGTCCCCATCACCCTCCTAACAGTTCTCATAGTTAGGGCTTTGGTGTATAAACTTTCAGTTCCTTGCTTTGGATTTGCATGGAAAATGTTTCATTCATGGATTTGTTTCTTCTAAGCGCTCTTTTCGGTTCCATTAATCTATTTGTCTAAATCAACAGAAGAAATAATACAGATAAATATATAGATAGTGTGCGCATTAAAGTTGCGTGTCAACTTGGCTGGACCACGATTCTCAGTGGGTTGGCAGGTATGATGTAGTCTGGCAGTCGTACGATGATACAATCACCTCCATGATGAGATCTGACATAATGTGGTCACCTCCATGACGGCATCTGCTATAAGCAGCCAATCAGTTGAAAAGGAGTTTCCCTGGGGTGAGGGCTGCATCCAGTATAGGTGGACTTTCTGGCAAGGCTTGCAGGCTTTTGCTCACTCTGGATCCTGCAGCTGGCTCCTGTTCATCTGACCTCTGGTTCTTGGAACTTGAGCTAGCAGCTTACCTACAAATCTTGGGATTCATTAGCCTCTGTAGTCTGTGAGCCAACAGCCTGCCAGCTTACCCACTGATCTTGTGATTTGTCAGCCTCTGCAGCCTATGAGCTAGAGGTCTGCTGTCTGACCTGCCTATCTTGAGTTCACCAGCCCCTGCAGCTACATGAGTCAGGAGAAGCCTCCAGCTTGACCAACAGACTTGGGACTTTCTAGCCTCTACAACTGTGTGAGCCATTTACTTAATATAAATCTCTCTCACTGTGCCTCTATATATATGTATAGAGAGAGTGAGAAAGATGCTTCACAGTTTTGCTTCTCTAAAGAACTCAGCCTAAGACAGATAGACAGACAGATACACAGATAGACAGATAGATATAGAGATATAATATACCAAACCAAACCCATTGCCATTGAGTCGATTATGACTCACAGCGACCCTATAAGACAAATTAGAACTGTCCCATAGGGTTTCCAAGGCTGTAAATCTTTATGGAAGCAGATTGCCACATCTCCCTTCCTTAGAGTGGCTGGTGGGTTCAAACCACCGACCTTTTAGTTAGCAACTGAGTGCCGAACTACTGCACCACCAGGGCTCCATGAGATATAATATAGATATGTATATATATCTATGCCATATCTCTTCCCATCTCTTCAGTGATGTCATATCGGTAGCATAAAATACAAGCATGAGATAAAATTTTTACAAATCACATATCCAACAAAGGACTTGTATCCGGAATATATAAAGGACGCTCAAAATTCAACAGTGAGAGAATGTACAATCCAGCTAAAAAATGGGTAAAAGACTTGAAAAGACACTTCATCAAAGAGACCATACGAATGGAAAAGATTCTCAGCATCATCAGGCATTAGAGAAATGTAAATAAAAACCACAATGAGGTGTCACAACTCACCTATAAAAAGGTCTAAAATAAAAAACAAAATAAATATATACATAAATGAATAGATAAATAAATAAAACCCAACAGTACCAAGTGCTAATTTTCTGGGGATGTTTTTGGGAATGAAATGAGCAGCAGAGCAACCGGAGCACTCATGCACTGCTAGTGGGAACGCGGGGTGGGGCAATCACTCTGGAAAAGAGTTTGGAGCTGCTTACAAATGTAAACATACACTGGCCGTATGACGCAGCATCTCACTGTATTTACCCTAAAGAAACTAAAACTTATGTTCACCCCAAAACTTGTACATGAAGATTTACAGTGGCTCTATTCATAATAGCCCTAACTGGTAAACAACCCAAGTGAAACCAATATTTAGGGTTGGTTCTGCCCAGATGGGCTTTTGCTGGTATGGAAGAAGGGTATAAGAGTCTGTGTTGTACATTTAACATCCTTGCTAGTCTTTGGGGGCAAAAGTTGGAATCTGGAGCCTTCCAAGGGCAGGGAACGTAGTGAACAAGTCCTCACTTTAGGTTGAGATCCCCAAGCAGCTGAGCCCTGGAAGAAGTAGTGTGGGAGTACATTTTTAACAACTGGCTGCCCAAGAAAAAAAAGCCTGATTTGTAACATTTGCTAATTTCCACAGTATAAATGCTCCCACTATGGCCAACTTCAAGCTACCAATATGACATCACTCTACACGGAGATGGGAAGAGATGTGCACAATGGGCCCTCGTAAGCCAATGCTAGCTGGGCCAGCACACCACTGCCTAGAAGTGAGAAAGAAGTGCAGTGAGCCAGCTATCGTAAGCCAGCTCTGAATCATCAGGATAAAAACGAAAAACAAATTCATTGCCATCGAGTCAATTTCGACTCCTAGTGACCCCATAGGACAGAGCAGAACTGCCCTACAGTGTTTCCGAGGAGCAGTTGGTGAACTGGAACTTCCAACCTTTTGGTTAGCAGCCAAGCTCTTAACCACTGTACCACCAGGGCTCCATCGCCATCATCAGGATAGTGCAGAAAATCTCTCAAGCCCTGAAATTGGACAGAAGCAATCCTAAGTGCTCAGCTGCTAAACGAAAGGTTGGTGGTTTGAACCCACCCAGCTGCTCTGTGGGAAAAAAGACCCGGCAATCTGCTCCCGTAAAGATTACAGCCTAGGAAACACTATGAGGCAGTTCTCTTCTGTCCTATAGGGCTGAAATGAGTCAGAATTGACTCGACGGCACACAACAACAACAAGATTGTCAGTGACTCATAGGCAACTCACAAATAAAATCTCTGAAAGAAGAAAACATGCCATAGTTCACAAATCTTTTTCTGAAAGAAAAAACAAAACCAAACACATTGCTCAGCACACAAGTAAAGAAAACTAAGCAGATAAGTAAACAAGACCACACAAATGAGAAGCAGCACAAACAACAGACAAAAGAAACAAGCCCACAGGTACTCAGTGAAATAAATCTGATAATAAAAACAACAGCTATACTTGATGTGCTCATAGCAATAAAAGCTGAACCTAAAATTTCAGCAAGGAAATGGAAGCTATAAAAAGTCAAGACGGGTGTCTGAGTTTGGGTTCTCACCCAAAGCAGACTCTGAAATAGAAGTTGGATGCAGGTTTGATATTTGGGAGATGATCCCACAAAGCAAAAGCCAGGGAGAGTGGACAGTGAGGAAGGACAGGAGAAAGGCCAATAGAGGATGCAATGACGAGTAGGTTTTGAGTTTCTGGGAAAATAGCGCTCGACTCTGCTGGGGAACTTCTAAGAACCATGCAGACTAAGCCTCAAAATTGCCCTAGTGTACCATTACCTCAACATAAAGAAAATAAAAATCCTCACGACTGGACCAATAAGCAACATCATGATAAATGGAGAAAAGATTGAAGTTGTCAAGGATTTCATTGTACTTTGATCCACAATCAACACCCATGCAAGCAGCAGTCAGGAAATCAAAAGACACTTTGCATTGGGCAGATCTGCTGCAAAAGACCTCTTTCAAGTGTTGAAAAGCAAAGACGTCACTGTCATGGATTGAATTGTGTCCCCCCAAAAATGTGTGTAGCAACTTGGCTAGGTTATGATTCCTAGTATTGTATGATTGTGTTATCTGATGGGATGTCCTTATGTGTTGTAAACTCTACCACTATGATGAGATTATAGGTGATCTCCTCATGTATTGTAAATTCTATCACTGTGATGAGGTTATACTGATGAGGTTGACAAGATTAGTGTCTTAATGCAGATCTCTTTTGAGATATAAAAGAGAGAAGCGAGCAGAGACACATGGGAACCTCATACCACCAAGAAAGCAGTGCCGGGAGCAGAGCGCGTCCTTTGGACCTCCCAGACCAAAGGAAGACTGATGACATGGACTTTCCTCCAGAGCCGATGGAGAAAGCATTCCCCTGGAGCTGATGCCCTGAATTTGGACTTGTAGCCTACTGGACTGTAAGAGAATAAATTTCTCTTTGTAAAGCCATCCACCTGTGGTATTTCTGTTGGAGCAGCACCAGATGACTAAGACAGTCACCTTGAAGATTAAGGTGCGTCTGACCCAAGCCATGGTATTTTCAATTTCATCACATGCATGCAAAAGCTGGACAATGAATAAGGAAGACCAAAGAAAAATTGATACCTTTGAATTGTGGTATTGATGAATAATATTGAATATACCGTGGACTGCCAGAACTAACAAATCTGTCTTGGAAGAAGTACAACCCGAATGCTCCTTAGAAGCAAGGATGGTGAGACTACATCTCACATAACTTTGGACATGTTGTCAGGCGGGATCAGTCCCTGGAGAAGGACATCATGCTTGGTAAAATACAGGGTCAGCGAAAAAGAGGAAGACCTTCAACGAGATGCATTGACACAGTGGCTGCAACAATCGGCTCAAGCATAACAACAATTGTGGGCATGGCGCAGGACCAGGCAGTGTTTCATTCTGTTGTACATGTGGTTGCTATGCGCCAGAACTGACTCGAGGGCACCTAACACCATCACCAACAACCGTTACTTAACGTTTTGATCAAAGATACGATAGAGGAATCCTGATTAAAAAAAAGGAGGAAATGCAGAACAGAATTTCACATTCTCATGGAATCTAGACTTTATGGAGCCATGGAGGCTGGATGAAGCCCTGAAATTAATACCCCGAGGTAATCTTTGAGCCTTAAACCTTAAATCAGCAATATTTCCTGAGGTCTTCTTTAAACAAAACAATACTTTAGCTTAACTAGTAAAGAACGTCTGCCTTGAGCACTGTGCTCTTTTAAGAACTATCTATATGAGATCAAATTGACAATAGCAACTCAAAATATTAGATAGGAACCTTAAGGGCCAGTGAACAATTCTGAAAAGGAGAGCAAGAATGGTTGCCACAACTTGAAGAATGTAATCAAGGTCACTGAATTGTACGTGTAGAAATTGTTGAGTTGGTATATGTTCTGCTATGCATGTTCTCAACAGCAACAACAAAAAATATATATATATTTTTAAATTGCCTTAATAGAGGACAGACAGCCAGGGTATTTACCCATTGACCTTCACCCCTCAGCAGTTGAGAGCTGCCTTGGAGCTATTAAATCCCCGACATCTTCAGGTTTCTCTTCAAGCTGAACAAGTTTCAGAGGCACTGGAGACAGTCCTCAAACATCAGGGCAGAGAGATGCGGGTGTGTGGGCGAGAAGGCATTCCTGTGTGGGGTTAACTGTCTACTGCAGCTGCAGAAGACCTCTGAAGTGAGCCAAGGGGATGTGGCTAGGCACCAGCAGCATCTGATGCCAGGAAGGTAAATGATGTTCAAGTGTTCTCAGGTCTTTGCATTGTTAGAAAGGACAATAAAAGTTCCAATTAGGATTGGGCGCTGACTAGTCAAGCATGCATGCTGTATTTTCTAGAGTAACCACTAAAAGACTAGTAAAAGAGTGCATAGTTTTCAAACCAACCATGAAAACCAGAATAATAAAAATAATCAACACAAAAGAAATCAAGAAAAGAAAGAAGAAGAACCTAAACCAAGTCTGTAGACAATAGCGCTAGGGATATGAGCAGATGCCCTTGAGTACCTTTTCCCATGTTTGTGCGCACCCCACCCCCACTTCTTGGGTCTAACCAAGGCCCCGGGGCTCTCGTGCTGAGGCCACGTTCTAGCAGCTAGAGCTGCCAAGGCAGTGAGCCTGCACTGCCTGGGAATCCACCCCTTACGGGACCCCTTGACCAATGGCAGGTATGGGGGTGTGAGAGCCCAGCCTCACCTCTGGCTAGGACATCCTTGGAGCTCCAACTTACACTGTGGAGATTCCCTTTCCCTACTCACTCACAGACCCCCTCCCGCCCGCACTGGAGACCATCCATAAGGAATCACCTTCACACGAATCCTCGCCTCAGGATTTGCTTCTGGAGAACCCTATCTAAGATAAGACGGAATGACAGATTAGAGCTTTGTTGTTGTTAGATGCCGTCAAGTCGGTTCTGACACATAGCGACCTTACGGATAATAGAACAAAATATTGCCTGGTCCTGCATCAACCTCTCTATCTTTGCTATATTTGAGTCCATTGTTGTAGCCACTGTGTATGATTAAAGCTAGACATACAAAAAATTACACTATATGTAAATGGACTAAATCTCCAATTAAAAGGCACAGGTTATCAGACTGGATTAAAAAATAAACTGTGTGCTATGTATAAGAGACACTTCTAAAACAGACATTCAGAAGGGATAGGAAAAGGTATACCATGCAAATACTCATCCAATAAAGCTGGTGTGGTTGTATTAGCATCAGACAAAAGAGAATTCATGGAAAAAAACATCACTCACTGACACATGTGCTAGTAAGATGTGCCACCATGAGGATTCTCATTCCTGCTGATGGGAGTATAAACTAATGCAACCACTTTGGAAAATAGCTTGGCATTATCAGTAAAGTGGAATATATGCATACCCTGTATGTCCAGGTGTATACCCAACACATGTGTACCTAAAAATGAATGCAAAAATGTTCATGACAGCACACTCACAACCTAAAGTGAAAAATAACAAATGTCCATCAGCAGGAAAATGGATTTAAAATTTTTTTAAAAAAAACGGCAGTATAGTCATACAATGGACTCTGTCAGCATTGAAAATTGACAAACTATCACTAGTTTATTAATTCAGACACCAAGAAAACATACCACATGACCGATTCCCTTCATATAAGGGTCAAAGATGGCCAAATGAAATTGTAGTGCTTGGAGATGCATATTTTGGTTGAAAAAGTATAAAGATGTAACTATAATAAAAGTTGGGATTATGGCTGGTTTTAAGGATGAGAAGGGGCTGGGACTGGGAAGGGATATGCAGAAGGAAGGTTCTGTTTCTTGCCCTGGCTGGTAGTGACCCCAGTGGTCAATTAATAGTAATTCATTAAACTGTACTTTTATGCTTTCTGCATTTTTCTTTGTGTTGTATCCCACAGGAAAAAGAAAAGTTTAAAAATAATACATCATGCACAAGTAGTCTTCATCCCAGTAACCCAGAGGTGATTCAACATTTGAAAAATCTATCAGTGTAAATCTCTACATAATTGGTTAATGGAGAAAAGAATCTCAGTATTTGCCAAATAAAAAGGCTTTGATGAATTAAAAGCATGTGTGCATGATTGAAAACAAGACTCAGGAAACTGAGATTAAAGGAATCTTTCCCTACTTGATAAAAAGCATCTACCAGGAAGCCACGGCAATGACCATCCTTGATGGTGAAGTAGCAGAAGCATTTTCATCAAAGTCAGAGCAAAGTCTAGCCTGCTCATTATCCTCACTGCCGAGTGACATTTTACCAGAAGTCTCTGCTGATGCAGTGGCCAGAAACAGGAATGAAAAGAATAAAAATTCAAAGGTAGGGGGAAAATTGTCATTCTTTGCAGATACATGATTATCTACAAAGAAAACCCAAGAAAATCCAACAGTTCTGCTTAGATGCTCACCGGTTGTTGTTGTTGTCAGCTACCGTCTAGTTGGCTCCAACACATGGTGACCCCATGTACAACAGAACAAGGCACTGCCCAGTCCTGCGTCATCTACACTATCGTTGGTATCCCCGAATCCATTGTTACAGCCGTTGTGTATTCTCAGCGCCTTCCAACCTAGGAGGCTCATCTTCCAGTACCTTATCTATCAGACAGTGTTCTGTTGTGATCCATAAGGTTTCCATTGCCTGATTTTCAGAAGTAGATCACCAGCCCTTTCCTCCTAGTCTGGAAGTTCCAATAAAACCTGTCCACCATGGGTGACCCTGTTAATATTTGAAATACCAGTAGCACAGCTTCCAGCATCACAGCAACATGTAAGCCACCACAGCTTGACAAACCGACAAATGGGAAAGGAGGCTGCCTTGATTGTCCCTGTTTATCTATGGCGCTCACCTGGGAGCCGCCATTTATATAGAATGCGATGTGTATGCACCCCCGGCATTCTGCAGTAAAGAGGCCACAATCAACTAGCAAACAATTAGAACGAATAAGTATTCAACAAGGAGAGGGGTAACAGATCAACACACAACACTCAGTGGCTTTCCTGATACCCAATACCCAATGTGAAAATATAATAGAACAAGAGCCCTCATTCACAACAACAGCCAAAAAAAAAAAAAACCAAACTCATTGCTGTTGAGTTGTTTCCAACTCATGGTGGCCCTACAGGACAGAGTAGAACTGCCCCATAGGGTTTCCAAGGCTATAATCTTTACGGAAGCAGACTGCCACGTCTTTCTCCCTTGGAGAGGCTGGTGGGTTCAAACTGCCTACCTTTTGGTTAGCAGCCAAGCGCTTAACCACTGTGCCACCAGGGCTCCTCATGGCAATAACAAAAGCTGTGAAATACTTACAGACAAATCCAATAGGAAATGTGCTTGACCTTTCTGAAGAAAAGTATAAATCTACACTGAAGGGTTTTTTTTTTTTTTTTTTTTTTTTTAATATTTTATTGTACTTCAGGTGAAGGCTTACAGAACAGATAGTTTCTCATGTAACAGTAACACACATGCTGTTTTATGACATTGGTTA
>NW_004444101.1:3578784-3610203 GCF_000243295.1 Trichechus manatus latirostris | reverse complement strand
TTTTCGGATCTTTGTTGTGGAGGGACGGCGTGGTGCTTCTGCCTAGACCGCCATCTTGCCGGAGTGCACTGAAGGGTTTTTTAAAAAACCAGTCGTGGTTCTGTTTCTGTGAAAACCCGGGGAAGTGCTGGGGTCCATGGCCAGGTGAGTGTGGAAGTGGAAAGGATGGAGCAGCCTGACTCACGAGCTTGTGACTCCAAGTCCACAGTGGAGGACTTCGGATTTTACTAGAAGATTATACGGGAGAGCAGGGAAGTGCAGCTCTTCAGGGAAACTTCACCCACAATGCAAGGGGCAGGAGGCGCCCAGCTGACATGGGAATCACACACAGGTGGATCCACCATTGTGAGAATTGTAAGGTGTGTGACTCCAGGAAATACAACTGATTAATAATCAATGTCCTTTATTCACTGTGGTCAGAATATTCTGGAATTTCTCTTGCAAATCCTTACTTTGTTTCCATTTTTAAAGGCATTGTTGAGCCACCACACTGTGTTAGCTCTCTCCAAAAAAACATGGTTTGTGGTTGAAAAAGAATCCGAAAGATCTTGAACTGTTTGTTTGGGAAAGGAGAATTTTTTTCAGATATGAGGTGTAACATAATATTCATAGACCAAACAGAATGCTTCGGTATCTCATCCTTTGGGCGATAATAGAAATCTTCTCCTTCTGAAGCTGACCATTGCATTTGGTGTATGGATGGAAACAGGGGCAACAGAAGCCCCTTGCTCAGGACCACACTGTGTGTGGACAGTTTTTGGGCTGGGTCTAGTGGAGGGCCACTGTGGTCCTCCCCACTGATGTGCAGGGGAGTCCCCATAGAGAGTCCTTGGGACCAGACCCCCACCAGAGCCCCAGGGTACCCCTGCCCACTCCTCTCCACGGAGGCACCGGGAGCATGGTTCACACGCCTGCTTTCCCGCCACGTTTTGGCTGGATGAAGCCCAACCACCATAGTCTGTACTTCCCACTGTTAGAGAAGGCCCGTCTGTGCCTGTCACATGCAAGAGAACAGCTTTACATTCATTTTCCGCTCGGTCCTCAGTCCTCTGTACCGATAGTGAATCAAGAGTTAAGGGAAATTTTTAAAATTAAATCTGAAACCACAGGATATGTACAAGAGGGTGGTGATTATGCCTGGGAGTTTTTATCAGTCGCAGCTGTTCCATTATGTTTGTTTACTTTCGGGTAGAAATGGTCCTTTGAAATACACGACCAAAATAAACACACTGGCAGCTGTAGTTAGCTTCGGTAAGTGAGCAAGCAAGCGGGCCAGCCTGGGAGGCCACCGTCCACGGTCACCCATGTCAGCAGTAAGCTCCAGCAGCCTGTGCTTTCGTCTCAACAATGCCGGAGAACGGAAATCATTTGTGAAAAATCCGATCAGACTCTGGGAATTATGATGCTTTGTCAAATGCTCAATTCAGGTGGAAGAAGTTTTTGTTTTTTAAAAAAAAAAAAAAAATGACCGAATATGGAGTTAAATGTGGTGCTATATGGGAGCCCCCAGAAAGTAAACCAAAAATAATCAAGCCCACCGCCATCGAGTTGATTCCGACTCATAGCAACCCTGTAGGACAGAGTAGAACTGCCCCATAGGGTTTCCAAGGTTGTAATCTTTATGGGGAGCCCTGGTGGTGCAGTGGTTAAGAGCTCGGCTACTAACCAAAAGATCTGCAGTTCGAATCCATGAGCCACTCCTTAGAAACCCTATGGGGCAGTTCTACTCTGTCCTATAGGGTCACTATGAGTTGGAATCAATTCAACAGCAACCGGCTTGGTTTGGTTTTTTAATCTTTAGGGACGCAGACTGACACATCTTTCTCCCGAGGAGGGGCTGGTGGGTTTGAACAATTAACCTTTGTTTAGCAGCTGAGTGCTTCAACCACTGTGCCACCAGCATTCCTTTCAAGTTTGGGAGATGCCTTTGGGGGCCTTTGTGATGGTGGTTTACCCCATTGCCATCCAGTCAATTCTGACTCATAGCGCCCCATGTGTTACAAAGTTGAACTGCCCCCAAAGAGTCTTCTAAGCTGTACTCTTTACTGAAGAACTTACTTCCAAAAGTGTTGCTGGGTGGATTCCAACCACCAATCTTTCAGTTTGTTGTTGAGTGCAAACCATCTGTAACAACGGGGGACTCTACTTTCAATAATGAATATATTGTTGTTGTGAGCCATTGAGTCAATTCCAACTCATGGCAATCCCATGTGACAGAATAGAGCTGCCCCATAGAATTTTCTTGGCTGTAATCTTTACTGAAGGAGATCACCAGGTCTTTCTCCCGCATAGCCACTGGGTGGGTTCAAACTGCCAACGTTTCGGTTAGCAGCCAAACACATAACCTTGAGTTATTGAGTGCTTACTATGTGCTAAGCGCTGTATTCAGGGCTGAGGACCCAGTAACAAAAGTGGAACTGAAAATTCCTCTTATGGAAAACTAAAATCGACAAGAAAATCAGTAACTAATATCATTTCAGTTAATGATTAACTCTATTAAAGTTCCAGTAACAATTGATCTAAATTATTAAGCCTGGTTGATCACATTCATACAAATACATTCTACTTAAATCAGGGAACATAAACTTTATGTTTTTATAAATAAAAAAATCACCTCTAACCAAAAATACACAAAGGAAAACGAACGCAAACAAAGTCCTAAGGGACTCAGCTTTCCCTGTGAAGGTATAAAAATGTGCATTGTTTATGAATTCACAGTATATCACTTCCTTTATATAACTTTTTTAAAGAGAATGTTAAAAAAGTTTCAGATATGAAAAGTTCTTATTTCAAGGGAAAATGCTAAAACATTTAAATTTGAAATGTTGGCGTTTGTGTCCCAGTCTGAGATAATGAAATTACGTTTTCTGAGAGCACTTCCCCTTTTATTGTAATTGAAACCACTCTACAAATAAGGAACTCTTATAAAAACATGCTGTATTAAAATATCTGTTTCCAAGATAAAGGGGATCTCAGTGGTACAATTGTTCTCCAAGGTAATGACCCAGAAAAAAGCGATTTGTGTTTGCTTTCCATTTCCTGAGACACGAAATGTATCAAAGGGAAGAGAAGCAGGGCCTGTAGGATAGTGGAAATGAAGAGAGCTTGTTCAGAGGCTTCCCATGAATTACTGCCCTAGCCCCCAACTCTAACTTTGCTAGAAGAGGACAGGTTGAAGGCAGGGTGGGCAGCCTGTACTCAGACTGCAAGACCAAAACACAAATTGGATGCAAACCAAAGAGTGTACGAGGTATTACTGTTGTGTGCCGTGGAGTCAATTCCAACTCATAGTGACCCTGTAGGACACAGTAGAACTGCCCTCATAGAGTTTCCTAGGCTGTAAATCTTTATGGGAGCAGATTGCCAGGTCTTTTCTCTCGAGGAGCTCATGGTGGCTTCAAACTGCCAACCTTTCCGTTAACAGCCAAGCACTTAACCACGGCACCACCAGGGCTCCTTGTGTGCTAAGTAACTGAGAACACGTTAGAATCTCTGGCTGCTGTATTTCCTACTAAGCACTGTTGTCTTCCAGTGGGGTCTTAGCTACCTAGTGCTGCTGTAACAGAAAAACCACAAGTGAGTGGCTTTAACAATCAGAAATTTATTTTCTCACAGTTAGAAGGCTGGCAGTCTGAACTCAGGGAACCTGCTCTAGGACAGGGCTCTCTCTTTTCTTTGTCAGCTCTGGGGAAAGGGCCTTGTCTCGTTCAGCTTCTGTAACCCCAAAATTCCCCGGTTCCTTGGATATCGTTCACGTGGCATCTATCTTCCCCCATCTGTGCTCCCTTCTGTGTCTAATCTATAACACAGAAGTGATTAAGTTTAGGATCCACACTCTACATTGTTATCACTTCATGAACATAACGTTAGATTGCATTATGGAAGGCAATTACATTGCATTACCTCCACAGGTACAGGGGTTCGGATTTTGATACATATTTTGGAGGGTACACTATTCAAACCATAACAAGTGATATTAAACCAAACCTGTAAAACAAATCCATTGCCGTCAAGTTGATTCCCTCTCATGGTGACCATTAGACTGATGTTGTTGATGGTGTTAGGTGCCATTGGGTCGATTCCAACTCACAGCCACCCTGAGTAAAACAGAGTGAAACACTGCTCAGTCCTGTGCTATCCTCACAATCATTGTTATGCTTGACTCCATTGTTGCAGCTACTATGTCAGTCTATCTCATTGCGGGTCTCCTCTTTTCCACTAACCCTCCTCTTTACCCAGCATGATGTCTTTCTCCAGGGACTAGTTCCTCCTAATAACATGTCCAGAATACATGAGATAAAGTCTTGCCATACTTGCTTCCAAGGAGCATTCTAATTGTACTTCTTCCAAGACAGATTTGTTCACTCTTCTGGCAGTCCATGGTATATTCAATATTCCTTACCAACACCACAATTCAAAGGCATCCATTCTTCTTCAGTTTTCCTTATTCATTTTCCAGCTTTCCCATGCCTATGAGGCAATTGAGAACACCATGGCTTGGGTCAGGCACACCTTGAGTTTTCAAGGTGAATCTTTGCATTTCAACACTTTAAAGAGATCTTTTGCAGCAGATTTGCCCAATGCAATGTGTTTTTTGATTTCTTGACTGCTGCTTCCATAGGTGTTGATTGTGGATCCAAGTAAAATGAAATCCTTGACAACTTCAATCTTTTCTCCCTTTATCATGATGTTACTTTTTGGTTCAGTTGTGAGGATTTTTGTTTTCTTTATGCTGAGGTGCAACCCGTACCGAAGGCTGTGGTCTTTGATCTTCATCATTAAGTGCTTCAAGTCCTCTTCACTTTCAGCAAGCAAGGTTGCGTCATCTGCATGTCGCAGGTTGTTAATACATCTTCCTCCCACCTTGATGCCCTGTTCTTCTTCATATAGTCCAGCTTCTCAGATTATTTGCTCAGCATAGAGATTGAATAGGTGTGGTGAAAGGACACAACCCTGATGCACACCTTTCCTGACTTTAAACCACGAAGTATCCCCTTGTTCTGTTCGAACGACTGCCTCTTGATCTGTGTACAGGTTCCTCATGAGCACAATTAAGTGTTCTGGAATTCCCATTCTTCACAATGTTATCCATAATTTGTTATGATCCACACTGTCCAGTGCCTTTGCACAGTCAATAAAACACAGGTAAACATCTTTCTGGTATTCTCTGCTTTTAGCCAGGATCCATCTGACATCAGCAATGACATCCCTTGTTCCGCATCCTCTTCTGAATCTGGCTTGAATTTCTGGCACAGATTAGTAAGTAAGCACTAGTCAGCCTGTGCTTACCTTGCTTATTGAGTAATCCAACTCTGAGGATTGACACCTTCAAAGAAGGAATGAGGCTCTGAGCTCTGAAGAATATATTTTTACAGAAACTGTTATTTATTAGATGTAGGTGTGTTCATTATTAATACTCCTCTAATATCACTCATTCATAACGTTTTCACCGGCCAGTGTTTTCAGAAGTAGACTGTCAGGTCCTCCTTCCTAGTCTATCTTAGTCTGGAAGGTCCACTGAAACCTGTACACCAAGGGGGACCCTGCTGGTATTTGAAATACTAGTGGCAAAGCTTCCAGTATCACAGCAACAAGCAAGCCACCACAGTACAACAAACTGACAGACACATGGTGGACGAGGAAGAAGGATCTGGTAGTTTATTTCTGATAAAATTGGCCAGTGAAAACCTCACGAATAGCAGTGGAACAATGTCTAATATAGAGCTGGAAAATTAGCTCCTCAGGTTGGAAAGCACTCAAAACATGACTGGGGAAGGGCTGCCTCCTCAAAGTAGATGTGACTTTAATGATGTGGATGGAGTTAAGCTTTTGGGACCTTCATGCTGATGTGGCATGACTCAAAATGAGAATAAAAAGCTTCAAACATACATTAATAATTGGAATGTAGAATGTACAAAGTATGAATCAAGGAAAATTGTAAGTTGTCAAAAATAAAACGGAATGCTTGAAGATCAATATCCTTAGGCATTAGTGAGCTGAAATGGACTGGTATTGGTCATTTTGAATCAGACAATCATATGGTCTACTGTGCCAGGAATGACATCTTGAAGATGAAAGGCATTGCATTCACTGTCAAAAAGAACTTTTCAAGATCTATCCTGAAGTACAACGCTGTTAGTGAGAGGATAATATCCATAAGACTACAAGGAAGACCAGTTAATGCAACTGTTATTCAAATTTACCCACCAACCACTAAGGCCAAAGATGAGGAAACTGAAGATTTTTACCAACTTTTGCAGTCTGAAATTGATCAAACATGCAATTAGGATGCAATGATAATTATTGGCGGTTGGAATGCGAAAGTTGGTAACAAAGAAGAATCAGTAGTTGGAAAATGATGGCGTTGGTGATAGAAAAGACGCCGTAGATCACATGATAGAATGTTGCAAGACCAATGACTTCTTCATTGCAAATACCTTTTTTCAACAACATGATCAGCAACTATATACATGGACCTCACCAGATAGAATACACAGGAATCAAATTGACTACATCTGTGGAAAAAGACTATGGAGACGCTCAATATCATCAGTCAGAACAAGGCCAGGGGCTGACTGCAGAATAAATCATCACTCATAAGCAAATTCAAGTTAAAGCTTAAGAAAATTAGAGGAAGTCTACAAGAGCCAAAACACGACCTTGAGTATATCCCACTTTAATTTACAGACCATCTCAGAAGTAGATTTGACCCATGGAACACTAATGACCTAAGACCAGACAAGTTGTGGAATGACATCAAGGACTTCATACGTGAAGAAAGTAAGAGGTCATTAAAAAGACAAGAAAGACAGATAAGACCAAGATGGATGTCAGAAGAGACTCTGAAACTTGCTCTTGAACTTCAAGCAGCTAAAGCAAAAGGAAGAAATCATGAAGTAAAAGAGCTGAACAGGAGATTTCAAAGGGCAGCTCCAGAAGACAAAGTGAAGTATTATAATGACATGTGCAAAGAGCTGGAGATAGAAAACCAAAAGGGAAGAACATTCTAGGCATTTCTCAAGCTGAAACAACTGAAGAAAAAATTAAAACCTTGAGTTGCAATATTGAAGGATTCTACAGGGAAAATGTTGAACAATGCAGGAAGCATCAAAAGAAGGTGGAAGGAATACACAGAGTTGCTGTACCAAAAAGAACTGGCCAATGTTCAACCATTTCAGGAGGTAGCATATGATCAAGAACCAATGGTACTGAAGGAAGAAGTCCAAGCTGCACTGAAGGCATTGGTGAAAAACAAAGCTCCAGGAATTGATGGAATATCAGTTGAGATGTTTCAACAAATGGATGCAGCCCTGGAGGTACTCACTCATCTATGCCAAGAAATTTGGAGGACAGCTGCCTGGCCAATCAACTGGAAGAGATCCATATTTGTGCCCATTCCAAAGAAAGGTAATCCAACAGAATACGGAAATTATCAAACAATATCATTAATATTACACACAAGTAAAATTATGCTGAAAATCATTCAAAAGTGGTTGCAGCAGTGCATCAACAGGGAACTGCCAGAAATTCAAGGCAGATTCAGAAGAGAACATGGAACAGGGTATATCACTGCTGACATCAGATGAATCATGACGGAAAGCAGAGAATACCAGAAAGATGTTTACCTGTGTTTTATGGACTATGCAAAGGCATTGGACTGTGTGGATCATAACAAATTATGGATAACACTGTGAAGAAGGGGAATCCCAGAACACTAACTGTGCTCGTAAAGAACCTGTGCGCAGTCCAAGAGGCAGACTTTTGAACAGAACAAGGGGACACTGCGTGGTTTAAAGTCAGGAAAGCTGCATGTCAGGGTTGTATCCTTTTACCACACTTATTCAGTCTGTATGCTGAGCAAATAATCCGAGAAGCTGGACTATATGAAGAAGAATGAAGCATCAGGATTAGGGGAAGACTCATTAACAATTTGCTCCCATAAAGATTACAGCATAGAAAACTCTGCGGGGCAGTTCTACTTTCTCCTATAGGGTCACTATCAGTCGGAAGCAACTCGATGGCAATGGGTTTGGTTTTTTTATATGTATATTTTAGTATTTAGAGGTATTTATAGGCGTGTTATAGGTATATACATATAATACAAGTGTGAAAATATCTATACACATTTGTACTGATCCCTCTTCAGGTATTTGATAATATTTTCCTCTCTCCTGTTTTGTGACTTCTGGTCTGCTTTCGATATTCTCAAGGGTGATATTCTTTTCAAAAGACTTGGAGCATTTTTTATTGATTTCCTTTCTTTCCTGCTTTGCTTTGCTTCCTAGAACTGTTGGTGTTCTTGTCACCCGAGACTGGCCGTCAGACGGCTGATACGACCAGAGGTGGTCATTCTTGATACCTACTGAGACCTCTATCTGCGCCATCAAAACGGACATGTGCACTTTGTCAAAAGAGTATTCTTACAAAGACAGCTCGGCAAATCACACTTCTAATTTCCCAGTCACATTTTGAATTCACTGGAAAACCTCTATTAGAAAAACAAAACCTTCAAAATTTAAAAGAATCCCTGGCAAATCAAAGAGTCCATTGTTAATGCAAATAACCAATCTCCGACTTTGTTCAAAGTCCAGGTTTTGAGCAGAGCTCATTGTCTGCCTGTTCAGGTTCAGTTCTATCCCCCGAGAGTCTAGGTTTTCTGTGTCATAGACGGAAGCTTGGGGTACTGGGAGAGGCCCTGGGCGTTGGCAGATAGGAGGTTCACTCCTGGCTTTGTCCCTTATTAGTGGTGTGACTTCAGGAAGCTGCTCAGAGTCCCTTACTATTCAGTTTTCCTCTCTGGAAAACAGAAATAATAATACCAGTTGCTGTCTGGTCAACTCCAAGTCATGGCAACCCCATATGTGTCAGAGCAGAACTGTGCTTCATAGGATTTTCAAAGGCTGATTTTTCAGAAATAGTAGGAAGGCTTTCAAAAAATACGCATTCCCAGGCCACACCCCAGAGATCTTGTGTGTGTCTACTGCTGGGCTGGGTGCTGAGGGAGGAGGGAGATGAATGAGACACGACCAACCCACAAGGCATTTACAGTCTGATAGGAGAAATACTGTATGCACACACATAACCACTACACAAAATAGAAACTGTTGCGTGTTGTAAGAAAAAATAAGGCTACATTCCCAAAGAAGTTCAGGAACAAGGATTTTTACTGGTTGGAAAATGAAGGTTGTGGAAGAAAAGGCATTTAAACTGGTCTTTAAGTACAAGAAACACCGGGATATATGCTTTATACCTTGTTTTCAAACCATCATGCTGACTCCCAGGGGTATTGGCATGCAAAAAGCTCTATGTTTTTGATTAGTATCTTGAGCATATCCAGTAGGCATTGGAACAAGTTCTTACTGATTGAAGAGAGATCTTAGAAACCTTCACTCATAAGACTCAAATTGTCATGGATTGAACTGTGTCCCCCCAAAATATCTGTCAACTTGGCTAGACCATTATTCCCAGTATTGTGGGATTGTCCACCATTTTGTCATCTGATGTGATTTTCCTATGTGTTGTAAATCCTACCTCTTTGATGTTCATGAGATGAGATTATCAGCGGTTTATGTTAACAAGGCAGGACTCAATGTACAAGATTAGGTTGGGTCTTAAGCCAATCTCTTTTGAGATATGAAAGAAAGAAGTGAGCAGAGAAACATGGGGATCTCATACCACCAAGGAACAAGAGCCAGGAGAATAGCACGTCCTTTGGACTCGGGGTCCCTGTGCTGAGAAGCTCCTAGACCAGGGAAGATTGATGACAAGGACCTTCCTCCAGAGCCAACAGAGAGAGAAGGCCTTCTCCTGGAGCTGGCACCCTGAGTTCGGACTTCTAGCCTCCTAGACTGTGAGCATACATTTCTCTTTGTTGAAACCATCTACTTGTGGCATTTCTGTTATAGCAGCACTGGATGACTAAGACAACAAGGCAGCCACCCATGGTTGCCAAACACCGCACTAGACTAAGAAAACATGACGTCTGCGAACAGCATTTACTTAAGAAATGATTCTGTGAAAATGGAAGCTACATGTAGAAGGGAAAGACCAAGCTTATCAAATGTCTTCCCACCCCATTACTAGAATTCTTTAGTGCCCTGGGATATAAGCAAGGGCTTGTCCAATGCCAATCTCGGACTCCGTCTACACAAGACAACCAGCTCAACCTCTGATCAACTCAGGTGTTCCTCCCAATGGATTAAGTCACGCTTTGTGGCACTACCCAAACCACCTGGTTGTCTTAGGTCCCCCGGCTCTGAGACCCCATTTGACGTTGGGCATTTGTGCTTGCCCTGGTCTGAGTAATCTGGTCTGAGTTACAGCCCTGCCATTAATTGCAGCCGTATCTTTCTTTCCCTTCTGTCTATTCCACAGACATAACCTTTGTAAAGTGCCATGTCAGTTTGCTTGCATTTATAAGCAGTAATTGGCTATCAAATCCCTTGTGAATCTGTTTCAAGATTGAAAGGATGCAAAAAAAAAAAAAAACAAAAAAACAAAACACAGGTTCATTCTGGAGGCTGGGAGTCTTTGTCTTCCCTCCAGGCCCCGCGTTTGGAGGGCGCATCGTGCTGTGTAGCAATGAATTGTCGTCAAGAAGCCATGCGTTGGCTGGGACCTTCAAGGGCAGCAGACGAAAAACACAGTCTTTCAAGGTAAGAGCGAGGGTTTATAGGCAAAATGCAGCTATTCTGAGACTCCTCAATCAAGATATACAACCTGAACAAACGTAAGTATTTCAGTCAGTCTATGAAAGCCCGTGAAATTTATTTTTTGCAAGCTTTTACAGTCCGTGGTCTTCTCATTCAATCCTGAATAATAGCACTGAATTGAGCTGTAAAAGCTTCCGAAGCTTGAAGCCTTTTGACAAGTTAATTTAGCAGTATGGTAAAAAGTTTTTCCCCAAGATAGAATAAAGTCATCATATCATGAGTGTAGCAGCCATCCTGAGGGAGGAAAACACCATTAGGATTAGCAATGATGTGCTTTATGGAGATAGTTCGCGGTTTCGTGTAATCTACTATCAATATTTCAGGAGAAAGATGTTCCACTCATCATTCTGCTGGAAGTCAATATCTCCACTTAAAACCAACACCCAGGGGCCAGATCACATATATTTTTTATTGGAAAAAATAGCATTCTGTATGCAGTTTTCCTTTCTACAGCTCTTTAGGTTCTAATTGTGTTTTATATGTGTGTGTGTGCGTGCGTTACAAAGAAGTCTTTCCCTCCTCCCCAGGAAAAAACGGGGTAAAAAGAAGCAATATTTTCTTTGTCTCCCCCCAACACGCGCGTGCGCGCGCGCACACACACACACACCTCCCACCCACACTTTTCCCCAGCTGCTAGTATTGTTCTTCTTGCCCATTCAGAGTGAAATAGAATGAGCTCAACCGCCTTGACGAGACAAGAGAAAAGCTAACCGGGGCTTGTTTTTTGCTTGTCGTTGTTTGTTTTTAAAAATTAAAGTCAGTAGCTAAAAGTATGTGACTCTGGTTGTATCTGCGTTTTTCGATACGAGGAAAGGAAAGGAAATAGAACTGCTATCTGCCCTCCAGCATCTCCGTGGTTACTGCTCAGATCTTCGGGGAAGGGAAATGTTCACCTAGAAATAGGACGAATGGTACAGATTGGGCTTTGTCATGATGGGGCGGAAAAAAGCCAAGAAAAATTAATTATATTTAACAAAGAAATGCTTCGGATGCCATTTGGTCTTGTGCCCTGAATATAAATCTCCAAATGTTTCTCACTTGAATATTTTAGTGGGAAAAATAAAATTAAAATTAAAAAACAGATGTCATATTACTGTGTTTATATAGTAATTACATGGGTGGCCTGGAAGCACCCTTGGGTGGTTAGGCAAGACTAACTATGGCTGAGAGATCAAGCCCATCTTCCTGGTAGAGGATGCCTTGAATAATGAAGCATTGTTGCTGTTATTGTTACCTGCCTTTGAGTCAAGGTGACCCCACACACAACGGAAGGAAACACTGCCTGTGTCCAATGTCATCCCCATGACTGGTTGCGGTTTGGCCCCTTGTGGTCCGTAGGGTTTTCATTGGCTGATTTTTGAGTTTGTCTTCATCTGGAAGCTCTGCTGAAACCTGTTCAGCATCATAGCAACACCCAAGCCTCCACTGACAGACAGGTGGTGACTGTAGATGAGGTGGACTGGCTGGGAATCGAACCTGGGTCTCCTCATAGAAGGTAAGAGTTCTGCTTCTGAACCACCAGTGCTTCCTAGAAACATAACCAGCATTGCAGACTCCATTCTTATCTCCCAAGGATAGACCCAGAGGCTCGCATAAGCAGGAGGGAAGACTGTTTCTAAATGGTTCTCACCTTTGGTATCATGGAGCAGAGAGTGGTTTTTCATCTTAATGAAGGAAAGAATATGTAATTAGTTCTAGTCTACTAAAGGAGCCCTCGTGGCGCAGTGGTTAAAGCACTCAGCTGCTAAATGAAAGCCCGGCGGTTTGAACCCACCAGCCACTCTACGGGAGGAAGATGTGGCAGTCTGCTTCCATAACGATTGCAGCCTTGGAAACCCTATAGGGAAGTTCTACTCCGTCCTACAGTGTTGTTGAGTTGGAATCGACCTGACGGCGATGGGGTTTACAAGTGTTGCAAACGATTCGAGTGCTCAGCTGCTAACTGAAAGGCTGAGGTTCAAGTCCACCCAGAGGCACCTCAGAAGAAAGACCTGGTGATCTGCTTCTGAAAAACCAGCTATTGGAAACCCTATGGAGCACAATTCTAGTCTGACACGTGCAGAGTCACCATGAGTCGGAGTAGACCAGGTGGCAACTGGGCTGCCTCGTAAGGTTGTTGTCAGGATTAAAAAGACTTACTGTATTCCCATCTCAGTGCACTTGCCCAGAGTAACCACTCCAGTGTTGAAAGTATGATCACATGGCTCCAAATTATAAGTATGGCAATATTTTGGAGGTCAAATGTTCAAACGATTCTCAGAAAAAAATTAAGAATATTTTCATTTAAAAGTGAAATCGTGGTAGAACACCATTTCTGATATTAAGTTCCTTCCTTCTAAACAAAAATCATTCAAAATTTAATTCAAATAATTCAAAACGTCATGGCCACTCGAAAAGTAAACTATTTGCTCACATTTAAGTATTTATTTGAATTGTCTTTAGTGATATTTTGGAATTTCTTTTGTGTCAAAGACACTTATGAATGGAAAAGTCATTTGATTTTCATATAGAAATAATTGACTTCAGTACTTTGGAAGAAATACAGCCAGAATGCTCCTTAGAAGAGAGGATAGTGAGACTTTGTCTTATGTACTTTGGACACGTTATTAGGCGGGATCAGTCCTGGAGAAGGACATCATGCTTAGTAAAGTAGAGGGTCAGCAAAAAAGAGGAAGAACCTCAATGAGATGGGTTGACACAGTGGCTGCAACAGTAGGCTCAAGCATGACAACAATTGTGAGGATGGTGCAGGACCGGGCAGTGTTTCGTTCTGTTGTACACTGGGCAGTGTTTCGTTCTGTTGTACATGGGGTCGCTATGAATCGGAACCGAGTCGACGGCACCGAACAACAAGAAGTAACCGCAGAATTCAACTCTTAAGGCCGATAACCAATGAAAGTTCACAAGCTCCAGTTATGACAACTGGCAATGCTTCCAAACATGTACATTATCAAGAAGTGTACAACTATTTTCTTTTCTGGATTGTGGGGGTTGAATTAGCCTCCTCTTTACTATTTTATTCGCTTTAAAAGTAATTATTCATCCATCATTTGTCCATTCAACATAAGCACCAAGATCTGGGAAAGGAGTTAAAAATAATTCCAGGAATACATAAATTCCAAGAAATACAATTCCAGGAGCTTCTGGTCTAATGTGGCATTAAATAAGGGGATCCCTGGTGGCGCAGTGGTTAAGTGCTTGGCTGCTAACCGAAAGGTTGGTGGTTCGAACCCACAAGCCACTCTGTGGGAGAAAGATGTGGCAGTCTTGTTCTGTAAAGACTACAGCCTTGGAAGCCCTATGGGGCAGTTCTACTCTGTCCTATAGGGTAGCTGTGAGGCAGGATCGACTTGACGGCAACTGGTTTTGGCATTTAAGTAAGGAGCCCTGGTGGTATAACAGTTAAGTGCTCAGCTGCTAACCAAAAGGTCGGCATTTTGAACCCACTCAGCAGCTCTAGGGGTGAAAGACCTGGAGATCTGCTTGTAAAGATTTCAGCCTAGGAAACCCCATGGGGCAGTTCTACTCTGTCCTACAGGGTCACCATGAGTTAAAATTGACTCGACAGCACAGAAGAACGACAGGTGTTTAAATACTGACAAAATCTTGAATGAGAGAAGTTCTGTCTTTAAATTGTCCTCCATAAGTTTATTGTATATGTATGTATTTTATTTTGTGTATTATTGTTAAACATTTCAAGCTTATAGAAAAGTAGAGAGAATCATTAACAAACACATGTGTTCATGTGAGTTGTGTGTATCAATAATAGTTCATTCTTTTTTATTGCTGAGTAGTATTTTATTAAGGAGTCCCGGTGGCACGGTGGTTAAGCACTTGGCTGCTAACCGAAAGGTCAGCAGTTTGAACCCACCAACTGCTCTGTGGGATAAAGATGTGGCAGTCTGCCTCCATAAAGATTACAGCCTTGGAAACTCTATGGGGCAGCTCTACACTGTCCTGTAGGATCGTTATGAGTCAGAATCAACTCTATGGCAATGATTTTTTGGTTTTAGTATTCCGTTGCATGGATGTACCAGTCTGCTTATTCATTCAGCCATTGCAGGACCTTTGTGTTGTTTCCAGTTTGAGGCGGTTATGAATAGAGCTGCTATAAACATTTGTGTGTAGGTTTTTGTGTAAACATAAGTTTTCACTTCTCTAGGGTAAATTTGGTAGGTGCATGTTTACCTTTAGAAAAAACTGTTCACCTATTTCCAGAGAGTCTGCACCTTTTTGCATTCCCACCAGCAATGAGTCAGAGCTGTACTTGCCCTTCATCCTCGACGCTTGGTGTCTTCCCTCTTTTTTATTTTAGCCATTCACATAGGTATATAGAGGTATCCCATCATGGTTTTAATCTGCATTTCCCTAATGGCTCATGGGAGTCTCTGGGTGGTGTAAATTGTTTACACACTCGGCTGCTAACTGAAGAGTTAGGTGTTCGAGTCCATCCATAGGCACCTCAAAAGAAAGACCTAACTATCTATTTCCAAAAAATTAGCCATTGAAGACCCTGTGGAGCCCAGTTCTACTCTGACACACATGGAGTGGCCAAGAGTTGGAATCAATTCCATGGCAATTGGTGTTTTAACTGGTTAATGGCTCTTGATGTTCAACAACACCAGGTTTGTTAATATTTTCTGTGTTCTGATTAAGAAATCCTTCCATGGGTCATAACATTTTTTTCTCCCACATTTTCTTATAAAACTTTCAAGGTTTTCTTCTTACATATAGTTTTTTTTTTTTTTTTAATACCAAGTGTATGTGTTTGGTGTGGGATGGGAATTGTATTTCATTTTTCAATATGGATAACTAATTGTGCCAGCATTGGGTATTTAATAGTGTTTCTCCACTGGACTGTCATGTGATCCTTGCCATAGATCAAGTTTCCATACAGACGCATGTCACTGTCCAGGCTGTTCTGTCACACTGCTCCATTTGTCTGTCCCTGTGCCAATACCACGTGGTCTGCGTTCCTAAAGCTTAGACGAGATCTGATAAAGACACCCCCTCCCCACCACCATGTTACTCATCAGTTCATGAATTTCTCCTTGGAACTTTTTAAACTTTTGTTTTATATCATTTTGAAGCTAAATTGCTAGGTGCAAAAATTTTTTTAAATTGATCTATCTTCCTGGTGCATTATTGCTCTTACCGTTATGTAGTATCTACCTTTACCTCTGAAAGTGCTTTCTTCCTGAGAGCTCATTTTGATGAATAATATAATAACAGTGACCCCTTTTGATTAGTGTTGGCTTCAAGCATCATTTTGTGCCCCGCTGGGCTTTCACCTTTTCAGTATTCTCATATTTAGGGGTATCATTTGTAAACAGCTGGGAGATAGATTTTATTTTTAAATGCAATCAACAATCTGTCTTTAACTGGAAAGTTTAGTCCGTTTATAATCACTGTGACTACTCATATACTTGGATTGATTCCCCATTTTATTTTTTGGTTAGCCTGCTCTTTCTTTGCTTCTTCTGCTCTTCTTTTCTACCATCTCTTAGACTGCTAGATTTTTTTTTTTCTTTTTCTTGCTTCTTTTTTATCCCTCTCTAAGATTTTGGAAGCTACACCTCCTACTTCAGACTTTTACTGTTTTCTTTTAAAATTTTAACGAGTACTTTCACTTACAATATCTAAAGGTGAATCTCCCAAACAATACAAGGATCTTAAAATGCTCAGACACCAATGTCCCAGCTTGTGTCTCACGAGCTCTATGTTTTATTATGCACCAGAAATTATCTATCATTGTGTCTTAAATCATTGCTTGCTGTAGCTCATGCTCCCTTAAGATTACTCACACACTTAAAATGTGTTTGCTCACCATTTCCTTGCAACTGATGTACTACATTGGCTAGAATCAGGAAGCAGGAGGGTAGAGGTTTTTACTTGGACTTTCTACCATGATCATTCTTGATGCACAGATCAGGGAGCTGATGTGAGGGCTCTGCCACCTGCTGAGTACATCCATGCCCATTATGTGCTTGGGGATGTGGAAAGGACCACAGGGTGGGTGTGAAAACCCACTGGACCCATTGTGAGACAGACTTGATGTGATAGGCAGAATTCTAAGGTGGCTCCAAGATTCTTTCTCCCTGCTGTATACACTGTATAGAGTGTAGATGGGACTTATGAAGATGATGGAATATCATGCCCATGATTATGCTACCTTAGATGACAGAAGGGATTTGGCAGATGTAATTAAGCTCCCTAATCAGTCTCCTTTGAGTTAACCAAAAGAGAGATTGTTCTGGGTGGGCCTGATCTAATCAGGGGAGCCCTTAAAAGAAATAAGAGAGATGCTAAGCTAGAGATAGTCTGCTGGCCTTGAAGGAGCAAACTGCCTTCTTGTAGAGAGGGCCACGGGGCAGAGAATGGTGAGAGGCCCCTAAGAGCTGAGAAAGGCTCTCCCCAACCCTCCCCAGTTGACAACCTGCAAGAAAGCATAGTCTTCAGTCCTAAAACAAGGAACTGGATTCTGCCAACACCTAGTGAGCTTGGAAGGGGAGCCTGAGCCTCAGGTGAGATCGCAGCCTCCTATGACACCTGGATTTCAGCTTGCAAGACCCTAAACAGAAGCCCTGGCAAAACGCACCAACTCCCAACCCACAGAAACTGGGAGATAATAAATGTGTGTTCTTTTAAGCCACTAAGTTTGTGATCACTTGTTACACAGCAGTAGCTAACTAATACACTTGACCAGGACCCCATCTGTCCCCTGTCCTCCATATGCCCCTCTCTGACACAGGCCAGGATGGCATTTTGGAGCCCCTGATGTCGTTGTCAGCTCAGAGCTATTCCCTTTCCCCAGGGTACCTGGTAAATGACTGGAGGTCCCTTTGGGGAAGGCCTGGACAATATCTGCTATATAACCTTGCTGTATAACCGGGATCCTTCGTTGAGGAGACCTGGTCTCTCTTTCAGTCATTGAGCTCTGGGTTGAGAACTGGCTCACATCTGGACAATGCGTGAGGGACCACGAATTTCTGTTGTGTTTGAAGATTTGACTTTTGGCTTTTTCATTGTTGTTACTACAAAAGTTAGTAGTTGGTCCTATTATCATTCATTAGGAGGCGTAGGACCAGGCAGTATTTCATTCTGTTTGTACACAGGGTCGCTGTGAGTCAGAACCAACTCGACAGCACCTAACAACAACAGGAGACGAGCTGTCATTTCTCTCTGGTCGCCTTTAGGAAAGTCTCTTTCTCTCTGGCATTGTGCAATATCACTATTTGTCCAGTGCATATATATCTTTATTTATCATTCTCAGGACTTGTAATGCTTCTGAATTACAGGATACAGATCCTGAATCTGAGGATCCTCTTCCTTCATTAATTCTAGGAAATTCTCAGGCATTATCTTGTCTCTCTTCTAGGTCAGAGTCTCTGGAAGCGGATTTTGAGATGAGGATTGTTGTGCAAATGATTTGCTGAGGAATAGATTTCAGGAGGAATCTATAAGGAAGGGAGAAATTTATAAGCAGGGCAGATCAGGGGAAGAAGCTAAGCAAAGTTGTGATTTAGGTAAAGCCTAGGCTCTGCCTGATCCCAGGGGGAGCTCAGGAGCATGACCTGCTGCGCAGGGACCAGCCTTTTATACCCCTATCAGGCCCTCCCCCTCTGGGTGCCCTCCAGGTATTTCCAAGTGAGGTGATTTCCTTTAATGAAGAGCAATTCCCTGGAATTTCCTGGGTGCAGCTATGAGCCGTTAACAAGCAACATTTCCAGCAGCTGGTGGGTGGGCACATTGGCCAGAGGAAGGAGTCTGATCAGGACACCAATGCATCTACAATGCATGTCTGTATGTTTCCATCTCTTTTTCTCTCTGGTCTGCATTTGGATAATTTCCTCAGATCTATCTTCCAGTTTACTAATAACATCTTCTATTGCATCTAATAAGCTTTTTATCTTGCCCACTGGATTTTTATTTTCAATGACTACATTATTCATGTCTATAAGTTTTATTTGGTTCTTTTTTTAAACCCACCTGTTCTTTTCCTTCCTGTTATATTCTTTTATTACATATTCAACTCTTCTTTAACTTCTTTAATAATTTCTAATGTGTTTATTTATTTTAAACTCTTATGTTGTCTGAATTGCTTGGGTAGAGGGTATGATCTTGCTCTTTACTTATCTGCTGACTCTTGTTCACGGTGACTTGCTTCCTTTGGGTTTTATAATTTTGATTATGAGCTCATTTTGACTGAGTTTTTATCTGTGGTGATCCTGTGCAATCTAAGTTGATTGCACATCAAACTATACAGAATACCCGGGCTCCTGAGTGCTACCATTAAAAGAAAAAAAAATCAAACAACCTTTGTGGCATTACAAACACACTGCCTTTGTCTCAGACTGGGCCCTCAGCACCACTCAGCAATCCTTTTTTATAACCCTGCTCATCTCCCTTTTCAATTCCTCCCTAAAGCTATTTCCAACAGTGCTTGACTCAGAGTAATCACATTACATGCTGGTTAATGTTATTATGGTTATTGTTATTCCCTACAGGGTACAAATAGTTAGCACGCTTGGCTGGTAACCAAAAGGTTGGAGGTTAGAGTCTACCCAGAAGTGCCTCAGAAGAAAGATCTGGTGATCTACTTCTAAAAAAATTAGCCATTGAAAACCCTACGGAGCACAGTTCTGCTCTGATACACACTGGGTTGTCATGACTTGACTGCAACTGGATTATTATTTTTATTACCCTACCCTTGCCTCTGTGTTTCAGCTCAGGAACATATCTATTACAAGAATTAAGGTTTTTTCCTCGACTTCCTGCCCCCATACCTGTAAGCATTCTTTATCCACACTCACCCTCTACTATCTCCCTTTAGGGTCCCTTCTCCTGTTCAAGAGTTTTATTGCTCAGGATTTCTAGCATTTCCTGTTGACCTGAGCAGAAAGGGCCGCTGCCCTAGGCCTCATGCTTTCCAGGACTTGCTCTGGCCCTTGGCCAGTACATCTTCCCTCGAGGTGAGAATACTACAGGGCCAAGCGGTCATGTCCAACTGGGGCCCACGCTCCCCTTCTAGACCATGCTCCAGGTAATGGGGCTCCAGAGCCCCACGCCCATTTCCAGGGCCTGATGGGTCTCTTCTCAGTCCATCCTCCCACATCCAGACCACACCACTGGGCTGCTCACCCTCATGCCGAGGAGAGGCCAAGAAGCTGTTTGTTTGGGTGTGGATAGAGCTTGGACCTGTGGGCTGGGGGGTGCACAAGCAGCCAAGCAGGGTCCTTTGGGGTGTGCTGGGGCACATGGTTGGAAGAGAAATGGGAACCCAGCCCTCTGGGACCCTCTATCCTGGGGCAGAATCCTGAGGAGTCTGAAAGTTTAAAGTCCAGGTAGCTACAAAGGCATGTTTTCCAAGGAGGAAGGTAGCACATATTTGATTTAACCGTTTGTTAGCTTGATTTGTACTTTAGAAACGTGGGGATGTAGGCTCCACTTGCCTCTTGCCAAAAACAAAAAAACCAGTTGCTGTCACTTCCAACTCATGGCAACCCCATGTGTTATAGATTAGAACTGAGCTCCTCCATAGGGTTTTATTGGGTACGGTCTTTAGGGAAGCAGATTGGCAGGGCTTTCTTCCAAGGTGCTGCTGGGTGGGTTCAAACCACCAACCTTTAGGTAAGTGTTGTTGTTGTTAGGTGTCATTGAGTTGGTTCCAGCTCATAGCGACCCCGTGTACAACAGGTTGGAACACTGCCCGGTCCTGTGCCATCCTCACAATTGTTGCTGTGTGAGCCCATTGTTACAGCGTTTTCCTCTTTTTTGCTGACCCTCTGCTTTACCAAACATGATGTCCTTCTCCAGGGACTGATCCCTCCTGATAACATGTCCAAAGTACATGAGATGAAGTCTTACCATCCTCGCTTCTGAGGAGCATTCTGGCTGTATTTCTTCCAAGACAGATTTGTTTGTTCTTCTTGCAATCCATGGTATATTCAATATTCTTTGCCAACACCGTAATTCAGAGGTGTCAATTCTTCTCCAGTCTTCCTTATTCATTGTCCAGCTTTCACATGCGAATGAAGCAATTGAAAACACCAGGGCTTGGGTCAGGTGCACCTTAGTCCTCTTCAGGTAAGTAATGTAGCCCAAACTGTTTGCACCATCCAGGGAGCTCTGGGAGTCTTGCCCAGGGACCCGCAAATGGTAGGGATGGACCTGATGCCCTTCGTCTCACCCTCTACATTCTTCTCCAGAACTTCTCAGGGCCGCTTCCTGCTCTTCCTCCCTGGCCCGTAGACATGCTGGAATTTCCTGCACTAAAAGGGACATAAATCCGTCCTCCTGGGCCTCCCCACACTAGGCCCTCGACTCTGTTCCTCACTTCATGTATCAGTGGGCGGCCATATACCTTGTCACCCAAGCCCAGACAAGCTTGAGCAGGAAGAGGGCCTCTCAAGCATCCCGCTGGCACAGTGGGTGTACCTAGAGCATGAGGCTGGACCTGGGCACCACTTCCGGTCCTCTTGGTCCTCTCTTGCTCCAGCCACCACCTCAGTGACCCACTCTCTGCAGGCTCCTGGTTATTGGCCTAATTAGGTCGTCCTTGTCTGGTGTGAGTTTGGGGAGACAGCCTTAGAGGGCGAGCCACAGCAGGGAGAGTTGAAAGGTGGTGGATATGTCGAGAGGAGACTAAAGTCTTAGGGCAGGAGCTGAGCTTTCAACTGCCCCTCACTCTATTTATACCTAGATACTGCCATGGTATCCCAGATCTGCCATAACAAAACACCAAAAAGTGGGAGACTTTAAAGAATAGAAATGCATTGTCTCACAGTTCTGGAGCCTGGGAGTCAATCAGGGTGTTGGCCATTGGATTCCTTCTGCGGCTCTGAGGAAGGATCTGTTCCAGCCTCTCTCCCAGTGATCCTTGGCGTCCTTGGCTTGTAGATGCATTGTCACGGATGCCCTCCCCTTTGTGTGTCTCTATGTCTGCTTCCCTCTTTTTTGAGACACAACTCAGAAGGCACTCACCCTACTCTGGTATGACCTCATGCAAATCTAACAGATAACATCTTCAAAGAAAGATGTTATCCTATTTCCCAACGAGGTCGCATTCATAGGCACAGGGGTTAGGACTTCAACATATCTTTTTTGGGGGGATGCAATTCAATCCATAAGAGATACCATCTTTGCCTTCTCCGTTTCAAACTTGGCAACCTCTCTTCCCACCTGTTGGCCCAGCTCTGTCAGTTCCATGACCAGCCTGACTGGTTCTCTCAGCTACTGACCCTCCAGGTTCATTATTTAATTTCATGTAATTTTGGAATCCACCATCCGTCTGTCGGTTTGCTGCACTGTGGTGGCTTTCATGTTGCTGTGATGTTGGAAGCTATGCCACCAGTATTTCAAATATCAGCAGGGTCACCCATGATGAAGAGGTTTCAGCAGAGCTTCCAGACTAAGACTAGGAAGAAAGGCCTGGAGAGCTATTTCCAAAGATTAGTGAATGAAAACCTTATGAACTACAACAGAATATTGTCTCACAGAGTGCTTGAAGATCAGCCCCGTAGGTTGGAAGGCACTCTAAATACACAGTGGCCTCAACAAGGGGCTCGAACATGCCAATGATCATGGGGATGATGAGTATTGGGTAACATTTCCTTCTGTCGTACATGGAATGTCATGAGTTGGAGCCTACTTGATGGCAACTGTCTTAGTTATTTAGTGTTATTATAACAGAAATACCACAAGTGGATGGCTTTAACCTAAAGAGAAATTTATTCTCTCACAGTGTAGGAGGCTAGAAGCCTGAATTCAGGGTGCTAGCCCCAGGGGAAGCCTTTATCTCTCTGTCGGCTCTGGGAGGAAGGTCCTTGTCATCAATCTTCCTCTGGTCTAGGAACTTCTCAGCACAGGGACCCCGGGTCCAAAGGACATGCTTCCTGCTGGTTCTTCATTCTTGGTGGCACGAAGTCCTCCATCTCTCTTCTTGCTTCTCTCTTTTATATTTCAAAAGAGATTGATAAAACCTAATCTTGTAGATTGAGTCCTGCCTCATTAACATAACTGCCTCATTAACATCATAGTGGTAGGATTTACAACACGTAGGAAAATCACATCAGATGACAAAATGGTGGACAATCACACAATACTGGGAATCATGGTCTAGCCAAGTTGACAGATATTTGGGGGGGACACAATTCAATCCATAACAGCAACTAACAAAAACAATTTTGTAATATTGTTTATTATAAAAATAATACATGTTCACTGAAGAATTTAGTAACCCGAGACGAACAAAAAGAAAATGGCCTCCCATCTTCCAAATACTCAGAAGAATACACCAGGAACATTTTGATTTTTTTTTCCCATCTTTTTTGCATGTGTCTATAAATGTTTTTATTTGTAAAAATTATATCATATTGTAATGCTGTTTTGTGGTCTTTTTTTTTTTTTTTCCGCTTAAGTCTTTTCACTATAGCCTCAAAACTACAATGTGTATTTCTCTCTGTGATATCCTATCCTCCATGTTCGGAAACATACGTTTGTTTGTTTTTGTTTTTGTTTTTTTTCAGTATAAAAAGCAACCACCTCTGCTCTGAACCTTTTAGGTAAATCTTTATCAACAACCATATTTTTTTTTCATTAGAATGAAGTTCTAGGCGTGAAAACACTAGGTGAAAGAACATGCACATTTTAAGGTTTTATTTATGTGTCTAGTTAAACAGCTGTCTTAAAAGTTTCTATGTGTGATAAGTGTTTATTTCTTCACATTTGCTTTTTATCAAGCAGACTGATGAAGCACTGCATTTCTCTTATTATCAGTGAGTAGAACATTTTGTCATGTTTATTGGGCATTTCTTCTTTTGTATTTGCTTGCTCGTGTCTCTGCTGTTTTGCTTCCAGAATGTTCCTCGTCGTCTTTCAGGTTTGAAAGCTCTCTTACCTCTAAGGGAGATTATGCCCTTACAAAATATGATGCAAGACTTTTCCTAGTCATTTGTCTTTTAAATTTAGTTATGTTTTTGATGTGTCAACAGGTCTCTTCTCCCCCAATTTGGGACAGCTACTCCAATATTTTTCCTTTTGTGGTACAAGGTCCCCTGTGAAAGACACAGCTCTTAAATCCAGTGAGTTTTGATAAATGTTTACACCTGTGCAATCACCACCCCAATCAAGATGGCTATCATCTCCACCACTCCAGAAAGTTCTCTTGTTCTCTTTCCTAATCAATCCTCTGTCCAATTCTCACCCTCAGATAGAACCACTGTTAGGCTGTCCAGCCTCATAGATTATTTAGGCTGGTCCCTGAATCGCATATAAATGGAGTCCTATAGTACGTACTCTTGTGTCTAACTTCTTTTACTCAACGTGGTATATTTGAGATCCATCCATCTGTAAAAGTACTCATTCCTTTTTATTGCTGAGTAATATTCCCTTGTATGAATATGCCACATTTGGGTTTATCCATTTTCCTGTTGAGTGTACCCAACATTTTTATTTTAATGTAGTCAACTTTATGAGTATTTCCTTTTTTGACTGTTGATGGCATTCTCCATATTCCACAGCCCTGCAGGAACATCACTGACAGGGTTTTCTTGTACTTTCATGGCTTTTTGTTTTTTTTAGCACTTAAATCTTCCTCCGTCTGATGAGTAGGAAAGGAATCCAACTTTATTCTTTTCTCTCCAAATGCTTAGCCAGGTGCCCTACCACATTCTTTTCTCACTGCTTTGAAAAGCCACCTTTATTATATTTTAAATTCTTCCAGGAGTAATATTCACAATGGTTAACAACTGGGGAGGCACAGGCGCAGACCAGCCTGGAATAACCGCCAGCCCTGGACCACTGGAACCACTGACCTTGTGTGCATACTGGTGGAACATCAGCCTGGAGTGTTTATGTTTGCTTGGGGCTGTTTCCTTGCTTTCTGTTATTTTCCATCATTCTGGGCCAGCACCATATTGTTTTCATTATGGAGCCTAGATGATATATTTTATTTTCTGGAAGCACGATTTCCCCCTGGTTACTCTTCTTTTCGGCTATTCTCAAATGTTCACTCTTCCATTCAACCATTTTGTCAATTTCCAAAAAGTCCCGCTGGAATTCAGTGTTACATTTATAGATTAATTTGGGAAAATTGGTATCAGTACCATACAAAGACCTCTAATCTAAAGAAATGGCATGTGTGTGTCTTTATTGATTCTTAAGTCCTTTATGTTCAATGATGTGTTGTAGTTTTCTTTACGTAGGATGTATACATTTCTTTCCGAGTAGTTAGGTGCCATCGAGTCAGTTCCGACTCACAGCAACCTTATGTACAACAGAACAAAACACTGCCCGGTCCTCCTTACAGTCCTTGTTACGCTTAAGCCCACTGTTGTAGCCACTGTGTCAATCCGTCTCACTGAGGGTCTTCTTCTTTTTCCCTGACCCTCTACTTTACCAAGCATGATGTCCTCCTCCAGGGACTGATCCCTCCTGACAACATGTCCAAAGTATGTGAGATGTAATCTCGCCATCCTTGCTTCTAAGGAGCATTCTGGCTGTACTTCTTCCAAGACAGATTTATTCATTCTTTTGGCAGTCCATGCTATATTCAATATTCTTCTCCAGCATCACAGTTCAAAGGTGTCAATTCTTCTTTGGTTTTCTTTATTCATAGGTATTTAAAATTTTCTTTCACTAATGTAGTTGGGAATTTTCCATCAAGTTTTCTAATGCATATAAAGTGCTTAGCACAAAGCCCGCCACATATTAAATGCTCAATAAATCTTAACATTTATAATTATCAATTGAATGCTGTTAGTATATTTAGAAGTTATTATTTTTTGTATGTTTATTTTACCGTTGGCCACTTTGCTGAACTTCTTCTCATTTCAGATTTTTTTATTTGAGTTTTTGGGGCTGTCTTCATTTCTAATCCAGGTATTGGTTTCTTTCTTTTAATACTCGATTCATTTTCTTTCTGAAACAAACCCCTTTGAGTTTGGGACTGTCTGTCTGTAAAGTGTCCTTATAAGCAGCCTTAAGCTGATGTTGGAAACCCTGGTGGCATAGTGGTTAAGAGCTATGGCTGCTAGCCAAAAGGTCGGCAGTTTGAATCTACCAGGCGCTCCTTGGAAACCGTATGGGGCCGTTCTACTCTGTCCCATAGGGTCGCTATGAGTCGGAATCGACTCAATGGCAACGGGTAAGTTGATGTTTCCACACCGGGTCTGTCAGTTTGTCCTACCGTGGTGGCTTTCATGTTGCTGTGATGCTTAAAGCTGTGCCGCTGGTATTTCAAATACCAGCAGGGTCACCCAAGGTGGACAGATTTGAGTGGAGCCTCCAGACTATGAAGAAAGGCCTAGTGATTTACTTTCGAAAATTAGCCAAGGAAAACTCTACGGATCACAACAGAATACTGTCCAATATGATGCTGGCAGACAAACCCCCTAGGTTAGAGGGCGCTTGAAACGCACAGTGGCTGCAACAGTGGACTCAAGCACGCCCGTGATGGTGAAGATGCTGCAGGACCCGGGCAATGTTTGATTCTGTTGCACGTGGCGTCGCCATGAGCTGGAGCCAACTGACTGCAACTGACAACAGCAAACACTGATGTTACCTGGGGTTTGGGCTGCCGTTCCTCCTTTCCCTGCATCCTCTGCTCGCGTTAGACGCTTTCCTTTATTGTGCGTGACTGGCTATCCTGCTGAGCTCCTCTGTACTGGCTGTGAACAAGTCAGCAAGCCAGCCCTCAGGAACCCAAAGACAGACACACCCACCCAAGCCACCAAGTTCTCTCCTCCGGAAAAGGGAACAGACGTTCTTGTACCCATTCTGCCTGATGTGTGCCAGGTCCCTCTCTCCCTTGGAGTGGCCCTCAGGGCTCAAAGGGAGGCCCAGCTGGCCAGAACCATGGGACCACACATTCCCTTGACTGGAATTCCACCTGTTTATTAATTTCTCCTGAGATTATATCCCACAACTCTTTCATGTGACTTTTTGCTCAGGCATACAGCTTTCATTTGTACTTGGAAAATAAATTCTACTAGACTTCTCTGCAGGTTCTTTTATTTTCTCCTGATGGTCACACGTTCCTAGAAATCCTGTGAAAGAATTTTGAATCTTGATTTTTTACCATTTAGATGTTAGGTAGCTACTGATCCTGTTTCATCCTATATGAACATTTGATGAGTGTACCATTTCCATCCTCGGCCAGATCACTAGCCCTCCTGAACTGTGGTCATTTTCTCCGGCTACTTCTTCTGTTTTAAAATTCTGCTATTCCCTGTTCATTGGCTGAACATTTAGCTATCCAAGACCAAGCATTTCTCCTCAGAATGACCACATGGGCGAGGTCTGCCTAACTCCGGATTGTTCGGTTCAGAGACAGGAAGTGCCATGTGAAGTGGCTGGTGACAAGGCAGTGATAAAGGTGGGGTTCGCCCACATTGCCCCTTAGTAGTGCAGTGAGCTATAGCACCACGCCTGGTGATCTGCTTCCTAGAACTCAGCTATTCCATACCCTATGGAGCACAGTTCTACTCTGAGACCTGTGGGGTTGTCACGAGTTGGAGTCGACTCCACGGGATTTGGTTTGATTGTGGGTTTTGGCAATTTCTCCATGGGCTTTTTTTTTTTCTTTCATGACCAGATTCTCAAGATAGATAATGTCCTTTCCCATCTGATTTGCTGTGTATTCGTGCTCAGTGCAGTATAATGCTGGTCTCTGGGTTCAGATCATGAGAGCTTGTATAGGGCACTTTGGTACTTGAGGGAAAAAGACAATCCCTTGGACTCAGTTCTTAAATAATCTTCCTATATTCTCCTTTTCATGACAGGAGCTGCTTTAGTGAGGAGGCAGTATATTTAACAACATGCGATTAGTAAGATCTCAGATTTGTTCGAGCAGTGGCCACCATTTCTGCATGTGGAACATTCTGGTAGGTTTCAAGCACCCTGCAAGGTAGAAAGTTTTGTAGAGGAAAATTAATCATAGAATCCTTTTCATTAAAAATGTGGATTCCACACAGTACTTTTATTAGGAAGGGGAGCGTTACATAAAACAAAACAATTATTATTTTTTTGGGGGGGTTAGTTAATTTATTTTTAAGTGTTTCATTTTCTGTAAAGAACTGTTATCAGTCTTTTGACAAATTAGAGTCCAGGCTAGAACATGCATCTCAGAAATACGGCTTAGCAGGGACACAAAAGATATATTTTTAGATAATTAGCCCACGATTATGATTTGCAAAAGGATTTTTTAAAAAGAAACTTTTAAAAATGTTATGCTGATATTCATTCTATTATTACAGATTTGAAACTATGTTTCAAGGGTCATAATAACACAATTTCTTGGTAATTTTCCATTGTTAGCAAACAAAATAGTTAGACCTCCAGCATGCAAATATAACTCTTACGTATCTGCACTAACCATACAGTTTGCCAAAATATGAAGAAATAATTAAATTTTAAGTTTAAAATACAAATTACAGTGGCGTTTGTTATTAATAATATTGAAACAAAACTGTACTTATTTAATTCAATTCACTAACTGCAAAGTTTTAACTTAAAATCTGTTCTGCCAGTTTTATTCGTAATAGTCAAACACTAGAAAAACCCATATGTCCATGAACAGGTGGATGGAAAATTGAACTGAGGTACACATACAATGGAATACTAACGAGCACTAAAAAAGAATGAACTATTATAATATGTAACATGGATGAATCCCAAAATAATTATGCAGAGAGAAAGAAGCCAGACAAAAAAAGTACATACTGTATAATCCGTTTATATAAAACCCAAGAAAATGCAATCTATAGTGACAAAGGGGCATTTCCTCACTCAATTTTGCTGGATGTACATCTTCCCCAAAGTGAAGTTTTTACCCTAAATTAAGTGACTGTTCTCAATATGCCTGCAACTGAAAACTCGTTTCTCTTCTTCTCGGAATAGAGCTCAACTTCTATTTTTATTAAAAGGCTAGGCTTTTATTCTGCCCACAGTATTAAAAACAATGCTATAACTGAAACTATGTAAAAATAAGTTTTAATCAACTTATGCATCGTTAAAGGGATAAAATTTGTGTTATTCTATCTTGAGACCAAGACACGGAAATCCACCTAAAATCAATTCTTTCAGGTGTACTATTTGTAAGCTAAGCGTGTGTGAGGTATGCTAGAGTACTGTGGTACATCCTGACTGATATTTAATATCAGTGCTTTCGTACCCTAGCAAGCAGAATTTTAAAACTACATACAAAAGTCAAATGAATGATAATGTTGTAAATCTTTAAAGTGCAAATCCTGCATATAGGTTCCTCTTTAGCATATTTCTGACATACAATAAACTAAAAAGAATTAGTTACTGTCAACAGCTTGCATGTCAGCTAAGTTCCAAATAATGTAGTCCATATATAATTTAACAAAAGGAATCACCTTTGCCATCTCTGAATCATTTTATTTTTTTTAACTTTTAAAAGAAATTGTTGTAGTTTAAGTGAAAGTTTACAATTCCAGTTAGTCCCTCATAGAAAACTTTATACACACACTGCCATGTGGCCCTAGTTGCTCTCCCTATACTGTGACAGCACACTCCTGCTTTCCACCCCAGATTTCCCGTGTCCATACAACCAGCTCCTGACCCTCTCTGCCTTCTCATCTCACCTCTGGACAGGAGCTGCCAATTTAGTCTCATGTATCTACTTGAGCTAAGAAGCACACTCTTCACCAGTATCATTTTTTGTTCCACAGTCCAGCTCATTCTTTGTTTGAAGAGTTGACCTCGGGAATTGTTTTAGTTCTGGGTTGACAGAGAGTCTGGGGGCTATGCTGGCTGGGGATCCTCCAGTCTCAGTCAGACCATCTAGTCTGGCCTTTTTACTAGAATTTGAGTTCTGCACCACACCCTTCCCCTCCTCCATCAGGGACTCTCTGTTGTGTTCCCTGTTAGGGCGGTCATTGGTGGTAGCCAGGAAACAAAACAATTATTAACTGCTGCAATTTGAGGTCCACAGTTCAAATCCACCAGCAGCTCCTTGGAAGCCATATGGGGCAGTTCTACTCTGTTCTGTAGGGTCGCTATGAGTCAGAATTGATTTGAGGGCTATGGCTTTGGGTTTTGGTTCCTAAGGCTTTTAAGGAGCCCTGGTTGTGCTCCTTACTGTTAACTGAAAGGTCAGTGGTTGGAAGCCACCAGCCCCTCAGGGGGATAAAGGTGGCAGTCTGCTTCCATAAAGATTACAGCCTTGGAAACTCTATGGGGCAGCTCTGCTCTGTCCTATGGGGTCGCTATGAGTCCGAACGGACTGCACAGCAAGTTTTTTTGGTTTTTAGTTTTTCATTCTACCAAGCAGCAGCCCTCAAAGCCCTCACAAAGGTGCTACCCTCACTGTGAGTCTGAACGCTTACAACGATGGGCTGGGCAGCACACTTCACTTTCTGAGATTTCCGGCAGGAAATCACGAGACGTGTAAGTCCTATACATTGACACACATTTCCAAAGGTGTATTTTCTCAATCGGTGAACAAATGGGGTTCTGAGAACTATTACGGCGCATTGAAGTTGGGAAGTGATGTCATACTCCGATTGAAAGTAAACCAGCAGGATGGCCTCTGGAAAGATTCCCAGCCAGACTCTGCACTGACAGCCAAAGGTGCTGCACGGGGGTCTAGCACGAAGGCCATGCTGCGGTGATTTTGACGCCATACTGAGCAGCGCACACCTAGCAGCCTGCAGGTAAACCAGGTGAAATGGGGGCTCATGACTCCCCAGCATGGCTGCGGCTGCGAACTCGGGCGAGCCCCCCGTGCCTGCCCCCGACGTTGCCTAGCCCCGGACACACAAGGCTCCGCTTCCCGCGGCCGAGCCCTGATTTCTCCGTGAGCACCGCCTGGACAGGCCGCGTCGGCCCGGGCCCCGCCCCAAGGCCGCGTTCCCGCCGCGGGGCAGGGCGAGGCCGCCGCGCCTGCGCACTCGCGCCCCAGGCCCCTCCCGCTTCTCCAGGAGCACGCAGGACCACGTGACCCGCTGCCAGGAGCCAAGATGGAGGCCGGGCGAGGCCTGGCCGGCTACCCAGCCTCCGCCAGTGCACAGATCGGCCCCGCCAGGCGCGAGTCAGGCGCGCGTGCACGAAGCCCTGCTCGTTGGCCTACGCTGGGGAGTCCCTCGGGCCCGCCGAGTAGCGCTGGCCACAGCCAGAGCCCATGTTTACAGTCACAGCGGCCCCAACGCTTTCTCAACCGCGAAGCGCCCGGGGCTTGCGCCTAGAGTGTCCTTTGCTGCGCCCCGCCCCCTGAAATTGGCAGCTCCAGCAACCAATGGGGTCCTGAACATGTGCGGGGAGGGGGCGGAGGCGGGACACCTCGGCCGTTCATTGGCGTGTCTGGACCGCGGTTGGGCGGCTGGCTGACCAGGGGTGGGAGCAAACAGGGCTGTACCTAGGTCCCTCCGCGGACCAATGGGAGGGCTGCAGGGCGCTCCGGGAGGGCGGGCGGGAGGCGGGGCCGAGCCGTAATTGACGAGCTTTTCATTAGAAACCAGGCAGGAGGGAGGGGCCCGCGCGGGGAGGTGACGCAAGGCTGCGGCAACCAATCCTGGAGAAGCCACCGCGGGCGGGGCGGGGCCGGCGCGGCTGACGGGCATCGAGGGTGACCTATCAGCGCGCGGCTCAGCGCCGGCGGGGGGCAGCAGCATCATGGTTCAACGTGGGTCAATTTTTTGTGAATGAGGAGGGAGGTTGTGGGGCCGCCGCCGCGGTGCTCCAT
>NW_004444101.1:3567520-3577685 GCF_000243295.1 Trichechus manatus latirostris | reverse complement strand
AGCATTGCCCTGGGTCCCCTCCCCGGCCGCCGGCCCCCTCAGCATTGCCCTGGGTCCTCTCCCTGGGCCCCGGCCCCAGACCCCCGCCATCGCTCTGAACCCCCGATCCTCCGCTCCTGCATCGCCCCGGCCCCTTGGCCCCCGGCCCCCGGCATCACTCCGGCTGCGGACCCCGCCTCTCGACCCCTGTATCCCGGATCCCCGGCCGCCTCCCTCGAGCCGCAGAATGGCCGAGAATCCGCGCTGGGCCGCAGTGAGTGCCCGCCCGATTGTTTTTCCTGCGGGGAGCTACGGCGAATTCTGGACCTTTCCTCTGCAGCACCCGGAGAAATAAATAAATAAAACGACCGGTGTTGTGACGCCGGGCCAGCGGGGCGGGGGGGGCAGCCTCCTACCTGCGGCACAGGTGTCCGGCGGGGGTCCCTGCCCCGGGCCGGTCTCCCGGTCTCGTCAGGATCGGGGGAGGTGGGGCCTGAAGGGCCTCGGGGGGCGAGGGGTCGCGGGGGAGCGGGGCTAGCAGACCCGCGACAGGCAGCCGTTTATGTAACTTTGTCAGATGCTGTGAGTTTGCAGAAAAATGTCCCTCCCCGTGGCTCTCGGTGTCGGTGCGTGCTGTCGCCCGAGGCGTGTGTGTCCGGCTGGTCCTGGAGGGTCGGGATGTTGCCCACCTTCCCGGAGCGGGCCTGCATTTTCCAGCGCCACGGCCCGATCCTACGATCTGCATTTCCCGGCATTGCTAACACACACCACGGAGTTAGAAGCAAATGATCTCTATTTACATTGAGCGTTGAATGATTTGACACTGTTATAGCAGGAGACCGTGAGTATCAGTCGGAAAGGCTGGGGGTGGAACCCAGTGTACTCATTTAATGCACATCAGAAATTTGTAATAACTTGCAGTCGCTGATAGGAGTGTTTTCTTTATTGCAAGCTGTAAATTGACCTGCTGTGACACAATTTTCAAAGAAAGCGTTGCAGAAATTAAACGTAAGTTATTTTAAAACTAATGACTTTCTTAACTCAATCCTAATTGCATTACTGTAGAGACCTACCTAACTGCTTGCTCCCGGGAAAGGAGGAAAAGGCCTGGGTAGTTCCTTTGCTCCCTGCTTCTCTCCGTTGCTCAGGCTTTTTTCTTTATCCCTGCAAACCCGCAAAGAGAATGGAGGGTCTGGAAGCAAATGTGGAGATAGCCCTTGTGCAGCCCAGGGAGACAGGGATGCTGGCCGGTGGGCCCTTTGGCCTGGTTTCACTTTTTCTTTTGTAATACGATTGTGCCTTCTCGGCTGCCTGGAGTTTTAATTGTGTCTGATAATTCTGTGCATTATTTTAGGGACTGTCAGATGCAAAAGGCTATGCTGGTTTCAGATCCCAACCAGGAAAGGTGGGGGGTGGGGGGGGAACGGCGACCGAATTAAGAAAACTCAGCTGCTTGTACACAAATATACATGACAGCAATTACAAAGCAACAAAAGTTATTGCAGAATTTTGCAGTAACTATGGCAACACAATTACTCTATTATAATTGGAAATGCAAAATGCCACCCAGTTAGAAGTTTCATCAGAATGGATTTTTGGGATATCACAAATCTGTGAGATTTATTATTATTATTTTCAGGTAGCTCATGAGAATCCTAAAATCTGTGCTCAGTTATCTATTTCTAAGACTTCCTGAGCTGTCCCAGATGCCCTCCTCCTTGGGTCCCTGGCAGCTCTCCACAGAGCGGCTCACGTTTGTGTGGGAGGACAGTATTTCATGCCTTAAACACACGCACCCCAACACAGTCGAGATCTCGTGTAGCCGTCTCCATTCTGGGGTTTTATTTTAAAGATCAAATGCCTTTCTCAAGGAAAAGTAATCAATCAGAAAGGACTCAGGACTCAGACGGGCAGGCAGTGTAGCTGCTGTCTTTAGGGTCAGTCCTTTTCCTGCCAGGGGACATGGCAGCACGGTGCCCTTAGGGAAGCCCTGGGTGGGGGTGGGGATGACCATGGATTACACACAGGCCTGGAAGGCCTAGAGACCAAGGACAGCTGTGGCCTAAGAAGCCCTGAGCCAGAGGGAATGTTCTGTGGTCAGCAGCCTCAAGCCACAGGAAAGAAAACTCTCCAGATGCAGTGTTCGGAGAGGCCTTGGGGGCTGTTATTGTAGCTGAATCCATAAAACAACATGGCACCCCGGCCACGTGCAGCGGAAGCGGCTGGTCTTGCCCTTCATTGGTCAGAAGCCTGCTTTATAAGGATGCCCCTCTGGGTGTTTACCAGTAGGACTCTTCTTTCTGGAAGTTTCCACACATTGTGGGGTTGCTGCAATTTAATTTCGTTATGTCTTTCCTTTCAACTGCTGCATATTTATGCCCAGTAATCGACTTCCATTTTCCAGCTGCATTGTGAGGCTTCAATGCGGCATGAATGGCTTTGAATTCCGCTCCTTTGATGTTGGGGGGGCGCGGAGGAAGCGCGACTTTGTGTCGTCTTAATTGCCGAGCAGAAGAGACATCTCATCATTCCTGCAGAATTCGTCCGTGCGGTTCTCTATTGAAAACGGCTGGGCTTGCATCGCTCAGAGCCCCCTGAGTGATAGATTAATACCTGACGGAGCGAGCGGGCGCGGGAGCTGCCAGAGAGAAAGGCGCCTGCTGCCGCCGCAGGCTGGGTCGGTTCCGGTCCGTGGGCCAGATCGGTGGATCGGGCCTCTGTGGAAGCGTCGGAGTTTGCCCTGCGCTCTCCAGCCTGTGAAGCCGGGCCTGAGCGCCAGCTGCTCTGGCAAGAGGGGAGCCCTTGCCCCAGTTGGTTTCGGCCCCCCAGCCCTGGCGTGGGGGCACGGGAAGATACAGCTCGTGGGTTTGGACGGTGGGCATCCGCCGGGGTGTGCAGTGGCTGTGGGGTTTTGGCCTTGACATTAGAGGAAGATAAGGCGTCTCCTGTGGGGCTGTGGTGGTTCAGTGGTGGACTTGGTGCCTTCTATGCGGGAGACCTCATGCGCAGCCACCACCTGTCAGTGGAAGCTTGTGTGTTACTATGATGCTGAACAGGTTTCAGTGGAGCTTTCAGACCAAGACAGACGAAGAAGAAAGGCCTGGCGATACATCAGCCAGTGAAAACTCTATGAGTCACAGGGGGTCCCATCTCCAGCAGATCTTGGGGTTGGTGCAGGACTGGGCAGCGTTTGGTTCCATTCTGCATTGGGTCGCCATGAGTCGGGGGCTCACAACAACGAGGGGTCTCCTGGTTCAGGTCAGGTGAGGTGCCTCATGTTTTTGCAGACCTTAGGAACGCATCCTTACGGAGAGCTTCTTTTGGGAAACAGTGCCACTGAACTGAAGTAGGCGAGTTCTTTTCAGAAGGTCAGATTTCTTCTGGGCATGTGAACGTGAGGAGAAGGCGCTGGATCTCTTTATGGGTGGAAGGTGGGCTGCCTGGCCCAACACGCCCCTTACTCGCTTCCTGGAAGGAAGGTCACCTCCACTGTGACTCTTCACGTAAATGTAAGAACAGAAGGTCAGCATCCCTTTCTAAGCCATTGCAGAAATCAGAACGTCTGTCCTGCAAGGAGAGTCAACGCTAGTAGTTATCACATAAACCAGTAGCTAACCTTTAGTGAGCACCTATTTCGTGCTCCATGCTGTTTTAAGGACTCGCCATCTTTCTCTCTCACTTTTCTCTCCCCATATGAGGTAGGTGCTACATGCCCACTTTACAGAGAAGGAACCCGAGAGAGAAGTGAACACGGAGCATCTGGTGGCTAGGCTCCAGGGCTGATTGCCGCTCTGTTCCTTGCTCTGCCCCAGGGCTGGCGACGGTCTTGACGTTCCACCGGAGCTGTTTGGGAGAGCCTAGCCTTTTGGCGAAGACTGCTGTTTTGGAGACTTGGGGTTCTGTGTTGTTCGGTCGCCAGTGTGGTGCTGACTGCCCTTGGAGCTATCACAGCTGACATGTTTCGGTGGGGTTTGGGACATCCCTGGCTTTCTATTGCTGTCTTCTGTTCCGACCGTGGCATTGCAGAATGTGAAGGGATCTCAACAGTCTGGTTGGCCAGTGGGCCAGTGGTGGTTGCGTCGCTTAAGGGAAGCTTAGATCTTCCCCTAAGAAGCCCCAGCGCTGTGTGAGGGGTCGGGAGGGCGCGCGTACTCCACATCTGTTTCTGCCAGAGCAGGCTGCCCTTATCTTGAAAGATTTTATTGGAAGAAAGCATTCCAGGGCCGAAAACTCTGAAAACCACTGATTTAATCTATTATCATAACAACAGGGCCAGAAACCTTAAGAGAAAATATTGACAGATTTAAGACTGTCAGAATTAAAAAAATTCCCTTTGGCAAAAGAATCCATAAGCAAGGGTAAGAGATGATGAGAAAAAAAAAAAAAAAAACACAACATATTGTACTTTTATGAGCTTAATAGTCAATATGTAAAGAGCTTTTACAAACCAATGAGAAAAGGATGAAGATCCCTGTTGCAAAACAAGAGAAATACAGAAATATGCATTTTACACTGCTTAATAATTAAAGACTTAGCATCGCTAATAAAGAAATTCAGCTTAAAGGAGGTTCCATCTGTGCCCATCACATTAGCCAAGACTAAAAAGCTTGATAATATCCATTGTTGGTGTAATGATAATTCTTAAGGGTTTTTGTGAAGCTTAAATAAGTTAATATGTGGAAGGTGCTTAGGATGGGCTCTAGCACATCGTCAGCATGAGATAAGTGTTGGCTGTTATTATTGTTTGCTCTGGAGCACAGATGATTGCTCTCCAGGAAGGTTTCTCAGGGCAGAATTTTCATTTCCCTTGTTGCAGTTCTCCTTATCGGCCTCTGTCTTAAGGAAACAATAGGGTAAGTGCGCGGAGATGCAGCTGTGTACCAGGATATTATCTCTACATTGTTTCTAAAAGTGATATTTGTGGCATACATTTTCCTTACTGTGGGATATCTGTGTACACGGACACAGACAGAGGTGTGCCATGTGTCAGGTGAAAAATCCAGGTCCCCGAGCAGGACTCAGGTGATAGCTTCTATAAATACATGTCTCTAAAGTGATAGCAGTGACCCCCCTGGCGTGTCAGGAAAATGGGCTTGTGAGGGGCTTTCACTTGTCCTGTTGGTATTGTATATAATTTTTTACAGTAAGCATGTGATACTTTGTAATAATAATAAAATGACATTTCAATCGGGAAAAAAATGCTGTCCAGCCCCATTTTTTAAGAAAGAGGAAAACCAAGTTCCTGGGCAGTTGATAAATACTCTTTAAATACCCGTTAAAGGAATTGATGGGTATTTGTTTCTGTGACTCACTCTGGAGCACTCCACAGGCGGAACTGGCCTCCTGGATCCAGGCCGACTCTGGTACAATTAAGATTACAAACTGTAGCCTAAGCAAGGGCGGATTATCCAGTAAGCAAGGTAAGCACAGGCTTACTTGTGCTTCATCACATTTTGTGGTGAGACCCGTGTGAAATTGTTCTCTACAGATTAGTAAGTAAGCACATGTAAGCCTGTGTTTACCTTGCTTACTGGGTCATCCGCCCCTGTCAGGGATTGTAAGTAAGCACAAGTAAGCCTGTGCTTGCCTACTGGGCCATCCACCGCTGTCAGGGACTGTAAATTTGAAGAGGCTTTGATTCTGTAGGAAGGTGCTATGGGTTTGGGAGAGAGACAGAAGCCAGCCATACCTAGAAGCAGAATCTTTGATGTGGCAAAGAATGTGAACTTGTTCACTAAAGGTGATCTGGTAAGCGAGGTACGCACTGTGCTTACCTTGCTTATTGGCTAATCTGGTAAGCACTGTGCTTACCTTGCTTATTGGCTAATCTGCCCCTGAGCCTAAGTGATCTCCCCCAAAAGCTGACTACACCTTTCCTATGCTTGCTGACAACCTGCCGTGTTCTCAGGCTCTAGACCCTGCTTCTTCCCATGGCCTGCGAGGCCACGCTAGACCCTAGCCTCTTGTTTTCCAGCCTCACCTGATAGCATGTGCCCTGCTCACTGAGCTCAGCTTCCTACCTGCTTTGTTTCCAGGCTCTCTAGGCCTCCTTAGGCCCCAGGACCTTTGCACATGCCATTCCCTTTTCTTGAAACTACTTTTCTTCTCCTCCTACTCTGACCCCTCAACTCATGCTCATCCTTCAGTTCCTTGCTAAACTAGCCTAACATTCTGCTCCTTCCTAACGTGGATCCATTTGTGAAATTTCAGTAGCTTGTTGTGACAGCGGTTTTTTTTTTTATGTCAGTTCTCTAACTAGCTGGGAGCTGCACGGGGTCAGGGTGCCCCAGGACGTCGTGACACATTATAACCATTGCGTGCCATCGTAGGTGCTCAGGGAATGCGCCAGTGAGGGGATGAATGAATGAACAAACGGCACAGTGTGGCCTTTGGCGGGACAGCCCCTCTGGCATGTGCTCTGGGTTTGCCTGTTGCATCCTCTACCCTCCCACCCCCACCCCCTCAGTTTGGGAACCTCTTGGTCCTGATTTTGCAGATTACAGGCAGTCCCCGGGTTACAAATGAGATCCATTCCTAAGTCTGTTTCTAAGTTGAATTTGTAGGTAAGTCAGAATAGGTACATACGGTTTCTATTTAGCGTCAGTAAGTCAAATGTTTGCCTTGCTGTTGACTGTGTTGTTATTGTTGTTAGGTGCCATCGAGTCCGTTCGGACTCACAGCGACCCTGTGTACAACAGAACAAACCACTGCCCGGTCCTGCACCATCCTCACAATCGTTGTGCTTGAGCCCATTGTTGTAGCCACTGTGTCAGTCCATCTTTTTTGCTGACCCTCTACCAAGCATGATGTCCTTCTTCAGGGACTGATCCCTCCTGGTAAGATGTCCAGAGTGTGTGAGATGTAATCTCACCATCCTTGCTTCTAATTCTGGTTGTACTTCTTCCAAGACAGATTTGTTTGTTCTTTTGGCAGTCAATGAATGGTATATTCAATATTCTTCTCCAACACCACAATTCAAAGGCATCGGTTCAGTTCCTCTTCAGTCTTCCTTATTCATCACCCAGCTTTCACAGGCACAGGTGGCAACTGAAAACACCATGGCTTGGGTTCTGTGCACCTTAATCCTCAAGGTGACACCTTTGCTTTTCAAAACTTTAAAGAGGTCTTTTGCAGCAGATTTGCCCGATACAGTGCTTTTTTCGATTTCCTGACTGCTGCTTCCATGGGTGTTGATTGTGGATCCAAGTCAAATGAAATCCTTGACAACTTCAAACTTTTCCCTGTTTATCATGATGTTGCTTATTGGTCCAGTTGTGAGAATTTTTGTTTTCTTTATGTTGAGGTGTAATCCATACTGAAGGCTGTGGTCTTTGATCTTCAGTAAGGGCTTCACGTCCTCTTCACTTTCAGCAAGCAAGGTTGTGTCATCTGCATAACACAGGTTGTTAATGAGTCTTCCTCCAATCCTGATGCCCTGTTCTTCTTCATATAGCCCAGCTTCTCGGACTATTTGCTCGGCATACAGATTGAATAGGTATGGTGAAGGGATACAACCCTGACACACACCTTTCCTGACTTTAAACCACGTAGTATCCCCTGTTCTGTTCGAATGACTGCCTCTTGATTTGTGCCTTGGTATATATTTTACCTTTTTATGTGTATGAAACACTTACGAAGCACTCTTTCTGATTGCTCTATTATTTCTACTTTCAATTGTGATCGTTTTCCTTTTCTTTGATGAATCACCGGCACTTGCCTCGGATTGACGCTTTGGAGGCATGGTTACAAGGGTAAATAAGAGGAAAATTTCAGCCAAATACAAAGTTACACACTCAACACGGTGCTAACGGCAACGTGATCTGACTTAAAATGGCGGACGGCCTTCTCTTTCCTCGAGCCCACGACCGCTGAAGCTGCGCCGTGTTTTCATGGGTGTCCCAAAGTAGTGTGTGCGTTCCATTGTATCTGACTCGGATTTTTAATACGATAGGCTTTAAGGCAGTCCGTTCGTTCGTAAGTATGATTTGTCAGACGTTCCATAAAACTGAATGGAGTGGGTTCTGTGATGCGGCCGGGAATGGGGGGAGCAGAGCCTCACAAACACAGCTGTCAAGTGGCAAAAGCAGCCCTGTGTGCGGCCCAGGCACGTGTGCACAGCTTGTCCTCCTGCAGCGGGCCGGGCCAGCGGGCCGGGTAGCAAGCCTTGCTTTCCTTAAAGGCACGTTTTCTTCTGTTTAAGTCGGCCTTAATGGCGTTATTTAATCATTTCTCAGTTGCATAATTTTAATCTGGTATCTTAATTTGATCGCATATAGAAACATTTTGGAGTCTGCTGTGCTTACAAATGCGAACGTTGGGCTTTGTCAGTTGACTGCAGTTTATGAAGTGTCCATCTTCATGTCAGTCAAGTGCTTTTGTTGGATTGACATTTGAACTTGAGGCAGTGAATCAGTTCTTAGAGCAGGAGAGCTTGAACGGCCTTCCAAGTGGGAGCGCTGTTCAAACAGTGAGGGAAGGACGTTTGCTCTTGAGAATGGCCCAGTCATCTGGCTTACGTGTTGCTGTTTGCTGGAACAGTTCTTTTTAAGCTTTACAAGAGAAGTTACTGTGATTTGCCCCCACCGGCCTGTCTTGGGTGGGTGGGGAATGGTAGGGACATGTTTTCTGAACACTTCTAATGGTTGAGAAGTTATTACTTTGCAAATACTGATTTCGCGTCCAAGTCCAAGTAGCAGGTTTTACGTGAGATTGGGCATCGTGCAGGTCCTTGCAGCCCCAGCCCCATCAGGAAGGCCCAGCCTCTGCCCGCAGGGAGCTGACATATGGGGGGGGCCCAGGAGGAAGGGGAGAGAAACACACACGGGGTGGGTCCCCATCTCAAGAATCAGGACCCTGGAGCTGGAGGGCCTGGTGGGGGCAGCGGGCTGTGGAAGAGGTCAGGCCGAGGTGAGGGGTGGCAGGGGGCTGGGAGCGGGCTGAGGTCCCTTCTTGCCAGAGCTGGAGTGGTGGGCCACAGTCAGGTGGAAAGGCCAGTTGGGGTCTGATGGTGGCCAGACTCCAAGGCCGAGTGTGGGTAGGCAGGGTGAGCAGGGCAGGCCGCTGGGTGGCCGATGGGCGGCCAGTGGTGCAGTCTTCCTGTGCTTGGCCGAGGCCTTTGACCCTGCTTCCTGTTCTGGCTTTGATTTGGGCATTGAACCCAGTGGCTCTTGTTCCCTCTTCGGGGAGGCTCCACTGGGGAGTGAACGTGAATGGTGGTCTCAGAGGCACCGCAGTTGTCTGCAGCACGGTGGCCAGCACCTCTCTGGAACGCAAGCTTGGATTGTAGCGCCTTCGCGGAGGGCTCTGGGCAAGAGCAAGAGGCTGCTCACAAAGTTGGGGTGGCTGCGGCCCCGGGGCTCTGAAGTCGGGGCTACATCCCAGAGCCTGTTCATGGGCCCCTGCCTTCCCTCTTTCCTTCCTCCCATCCTTCCACCCACCAGGGTTGACTGAGAACCTCCCTCGTCTTCCACCCTCTTCTGGGTGCTGGGACCCCTGGTGGAGCTGTTTCCCTGTTCAGGACAGAAGCTTGATGGGAGTCAGTGTAGGGAACCTTCCAGCTGTCGGGCTTCGTGTGTTGGAGGTTCAGTACTGACACCAAGCTCCCACTTGGCGCCTCTGGTCTGTGCCAAGGCCCACAGCACCCGCCGCCCCAGAGAGGTGTGAACACAGGAGACCAGGGCCCAGTAGGCCAGGAGGATGCCCGAGCGTACCCAGGAAGCTTTTTCACCCTCAGAACTGCCTGCGGTGCAGCTCCTTGAGGGACTTGGGGTGGAACAGTCTGGTCCCCGCCTGCCTTTGAGGGAAGGCAGAGTCCTCCCTGCCTGTGGGTGTACCAGGGCGGGGAAGGCTTGGGGTGGAACAGTCTGGTCCCCACCTGCCTTTGGGGGAAGGCAGAGTCCTCTCCATCTGTGGATGCACCAGGGCAGGGAGGGCTGAAGGTGGAAGAGACTACTCCCAGTCCGCCTTTGGGGGAAGGTAGAGTCCTCCCTGTCTGTGGGTGCACCAGGGTGGGGAGGGACTCGGGGTAGTAACACTCTGGTCTCTGCCCACCTTTAGGGGAAGGCAGAGTCCTTCCCATCTGTGAGTGCGCCAGGGCTGGGAGGGCTCGAGGTAGAACAGTCCGGTCCCCACCTGCCTTTGGGGAAAGGCAGAGTCCTCTCCGTCTGTGGGTGCACCGGGGTGGGGA
>NW_004444101.1:3562499-3567039 GCF_000243295.1 Trichechus manatus latirostris | reverse complement strand
GGTCCCCACCTGCCTTTGGGGGAAGGCAGAGTCCTCCCTCTCTGTGGGTGCACCGGGGCGGGTATGCCCCTCGTCAGTGACTTACATGTGGAACTTCGCTCCTGGAGGGGGGCATGGCAGTTTTGACGCTTGCTAAAGAGCCATAGAGAAAACGGTTGGAAAATACTCTGGTTAAAACCCTGTCTGCTATAAAATTTATGGAAGATTTTTTTCACCAAAAAGGTCATGATAGATGGTTCCAGGCCCCATTCTTTGGAAAGCAGCTCTTTGCCAGCATATTCTTTCCCCGCCCTGCAGGCTGGAGGGGCGCGTTAAAGGGCCGGCGCCGGGGCACACGCTGTCCATCGTGGTCTCCATGCGGTCCCTGCTGCACAGCTTGCCCTTTTCTGAACTCGTCTTGTCCGACAGATTCTGAGCAGCCGCAGCAGATCCCAAAGGAGGCTAAGCAGCAGCTGGCTTGCAAACTCCTGAAGCTCCGTCATGCACAAACCCCCCAGGCCACAGGCTGGCACCCCGAGGGGCAGGGGCCACTTCTGCTGGCTGTCTCATGGCCGGCTGTGCCCCTGGGGGAGCACCCATCATCCCCCAGGCTGTTGGGAAAATTGTTTGGATTTGGAGGTTTTTTTTTTTTAAGAAAACAGACCAACAAGCAGCAGCAGAAATGGCTCCTCTGTGTCCTTCCCAAGTGAGAGTGTGTCCTGTGTCAGAGCGGCTAGCGCTTGCCCCAGATGTGGCTGCGTTTTGACGAAGCTCTGGTTCTCAGAACTGTGCAGTTACGTGGAGTTCGGAGCTGGGTGGACGCAGGCCGGCACCGCGGCTCCTCTCACTGGGAGGTTTTCTTCTCCTCATGGCGTCTGGGGGGTTTTGTTATGGGTTTGGGGCGAAGGGTCTGATTTGTGGATGGGCTCGGTTCTGTTTATCCCGATGCTGCCTTGTCTCGAGTGTATGAGAGTGGTTTCCACAGACTTGGATGTTTTGTTGTCTGTGGCTCTGGGTGTTGGGGACAGAGCTCGGCATGGAATCAGAGTGGGTTGGAATCCCAGATTCCCTGGTCACGACCTCGGTGCCTGGCTGGCATCACTTCACCTTGGGGACCAGAGTGGTGGCTACAGCGAGGCCGAAAGGAAGTGCTGGGTGTGTGGGGTCCCTGGGGTCGGTGTCCCCTAGGCTGGGCCCCCTCCTCCTCTCCCCTCGTTGCCCACCCCTCTTTGCTGGCTGGACTCAGGGAGGAATAGGAAGTGAGTGTCCGTGTGCTGTTGCACGGGGAGCATCCGGTGACGGGGCCTTCGGTACCCACCACATCACGCGAGCCTCTGTGGACCCTGAACAGGCTCAGGGCATCACTATGTCTGCCCAAGTCTTCAGGAAGGACCCTAGGAATAGGGGAGAGCAGGGATTGTTTGTTTTTGTCCTTGCATGCTCTGCGTGCGAAGCTCACAGAGAGAATGTTCTAGAAAGCTCAGACACACTTGTTTGGTCTTCACATGGGATGCTGTCAGTTCCAAGAGTCAGAAGGGCCGCGTTGCACTAGGGAGCACACGGGGCTGGTCCTGGGCTGTGCCTGGGCCACGGAGTGATTCGGGCGGGGCCGGGGTGCACTGCTCCTGGGCCAGAGGATGACCCTGGAGGGGGTGCAATGTGCAGTCCATGCTCGGTCTTCACTGTGTGACACTTCCTGGTGTCCCGGGAAGGTGGGGCCGTCCTGGGACGATGTCACGGAGGGCTTGCCATTCCCTCCTCTAAGTCGTTTCTATCTCTGTCTTCAGCTGCTCTTCTGCGTGAGCAGGGGCCTTGGGTCCTAGGCTATTGTGGAGGATCTGGTGGTTAGCCTGGCAGCCTTGCCTGCCACTGGCTCCCAAAGGCCTGCTTGCCTGTGGCCGCGGTGGCTGGGATGAGCCGTGTGGCTCGAGGCCTGGGTTCTAGGCAGTGGGGGCTGCAGGCTTGAGGCAGCCCATGGAGGGGCTGTGGGGGTCTCCGGGATGGTGGCGGCCTCGGGAGCGGTGGGGGCCTTGGGGGCAGTGGAGGCTCGGGAGTGCTGGGGAAAGAGCTGGCTTAAAGGCAGGGAAGAGATGGGGTGCTTTGGGGGGCCCCTGGGGGCACAGGCCCTCCCCAGGAGGTAGCCATAGTGACCGTGTTGTTGGACTGGGCGGGCATCCTTGGTGAGTGGAGGAACATGGCGGCAGGGACCAGATGTGTCCCTGCGGGGACCGTGGCACTCTGTTCTTGTGGCAGCTCTCAGTATTGAGCTGGAAGGTGTTTCCGGCAGTGCTCCATCAGATAGGCTTTCTCCACCGCGCTGACAGAGCACGCGGCTCACTACAGCGTGGTGTTGCTTGGCTCACCTCCCCGGACAGTGCCGGTGAAGGAAGGCTTCAGGCCGAGCTTGATCCAGCTCCTCCACAGCTCATTCAGGGCTTCTTTCCCCTGCCTTGGACAAGTCAGTTGTCATCGTCCTGAGACAGTCCTGCCAGCTGCTCGCAGGGTTGCACGCCTGGTCCCTGCCTACAAGGAAAGAGAGTGTCTAGTCCCAGCAGACGTCTGGATTCATTCTCCTTGGTCTGGCTTAGGCTACGTGGCCACCTCGAAGCCAGTCCTGGTGGCCAGGGGTACGGGATGCGCTGGGGCTCATCCTGAGTGCTGGGCTCCCCACTCCAGAAGCTCATATGGAAATTGGTGCTGTTGGGAGGGAAGGAAGGGGTGGATAATGAGGACCCAGCCACAACCCTTCTCCAGGAAACTCTTGCGCTCAACAGCCCCGCCCTGCAGCTGTACCAGAACAGTCTTCAGTGTGAGCTGGCTGTGTGCAGCGCCGTCCTGGACACCCCCTCACCTTGCCTCATGGAACCCTGCAGTGACGCTCTGCTAGGGGGAAGGGACCCGGCAGGCCTTCAGTGGGGGCCTTGGCGGGATTCCAGGGACAGCGACTGCTGGTGCAGACCAGCACCCGGCATCTTTCTCTTGGTGTTCCCCGCCCCTGGAAGCCAGGGGGCGTGTGGCTAGACCTGGCTGATTGGAAAGGCAGATGGAGCTGGGAGAAGCTTGTCAGGCCTGGCCTCGAAGCCTGGTGATTCCTCCCTTCTCTCACTTTGCTTGCCGGTAGCTGGACGCAGAGGACTTTATGGGGCCCCTGAGGCCCTCAGCGTGCAGATAGTGGAACCACGAGGTGGAGGAGGTGGGGTCTTTGAACGTGCACCCCAGTTGAGAACCACTGCTACAGGATAGGTGGGGTGGAGCTGGGGTTCTGAGCCGGTGCGGGATGGAAGGTGGACTACAGCCAAGCCGCCGATGGGGGCCAAGCACAGTACCTCTCCACAGGGTGCTTCCTCAGAACCCCAGTGGCTTGGGCAGCAGGTTGTCTGAAGATGCTTGGGAAAGGGCTGAACCCATACCTGGCCCTCCTGCCCCGTGCAGGGATGGGCAGACACTGAGGGCCTCCAGGGTGCAGTCCTGCCTGCTGAAACATGGCCCTCTGCTCACAGCTGCCTCTCTGTAGGCAGGGTGACATTGGAAGGAGCAGGAGACTCAGCAGTCCTGGCTTCTTGACTCCAGTGTGGAGATGCTTAGTTACCCACTCTGTCTGCCTCGGTCTTCCCATCTGCAGAGTGGACATGACAGTTTCCATCTCGGGGGGTGTCAGGATGAAGCCAAACCAGGAGGGCAGTGGCCCGGCCCCAGGCCTGCTGTGTGGCATGAGTGAGTACACGCTGTTCCCTTCCGTAGGCTCACGTGCCCCCAGGTCAGGAAGGCGACTCTGCAGGGGCCTGGACTCCGTGCCACACGCCATGCTGTTACTCAATACAACTTGCCCGTCCTCGGACCCCGCTGAGACTTGGACACCCTCCATCCCCTCTGACTTGAGGCAGCTGTGGCCTGAAGCAGGAGTCACTTGGTGGTGGAGGAGTGTGGCTGTGGCCAGGCAGCCTGCTCCCAGCCTGTGGCCGCGCTCTCCTGGTGGTAACTGGGTTGCATGGTAAGGCAGCTGTGAGTGGGAACACCTGCCCCTAGGTGGGTGGTGCTGGGCCCACTGGGGTGGGAGAGGCCAAGTGGGAGGGCCTTGAGCTTCTAGATAGTGGCCTGGGCGTGGCCCTGGTGCGGCTGCAGAGCTGTCTCTGCCCTGCCCACCCACCTCAGCCTCCTTTTCTGTGGTAGGCCTGACTGGCACCGTCGTTGTGAGGTTCAGTGGGGTGTCCCGCCAGCTGGGGGTGCAGGCTGGGCTCAGATGCACGCTCCAGGAAGGCTGCAGTGCTTCTCACGACAATGGTGGGCCTTCTCGCAGTCTTCAGGCGTGGACGGCACCCAGCCCGAGGGAGAGGCAGAGAGCACAGCCACCCTCCTACACAGGAGGCTTTCCTCCTGGGCCAGGATGGAGGGGAAGGCTCTCCTGGGTACTGGGCTGGCAGCGGCTGGCCCTGTGGTCCTTGCCAGGAGGGGGAGAGCTGGACCGTGCGAGGAACCAGCACCCTAATGGCGGGACTGAGCCTGGAGGCTGGCCCTTGGCCTGGGCGAGTCCCTCAGGGCCGCCCCTGATGGCAGCCACACT
>NW_004444101.1:3557415-3561413 GCF_000243295.1 Trichechus manatus latirostris | reverse complement strand
GTGACCTTTTCCTGACGGAAGCCACGCAGTTCCTCCGACAGCCGGTGGACTCACGGGAGAACCTTACAGTCCGGTTTCTTTGTTTTCTAGCGTTGTATCGTTCGGTTCTGGGCACAGACGTGGTTTCGAGGCTTGTCCCGAGGAGCCTGTGAAGCTCCGGGGGTCAGTCTGCAGTGGACTTCAGCTGTCAGTCAGCGGCCTTGGTCTGGCCTCTGGCCTCCCTCCCGAGCCCGTCTCACTCTGCCCTGGTCACCGTCCCGCTGGCCACCCCGGGGACCCCCGCCCACTGGGTGGCATCTTTTTGCTTGCCCAGAGCCCTCGCCCTTCTCGCCTTTTCCAGTACTTTCCTCCCTCCTCCTCGGCAGCGTCACCTCCCCGCAAACAAGACCTGGTGAGCCGGGCGTCTGGGGCTCCGCAGCCTCCAGGATGTGCTCTCACTGTCCCCTGTGGTCGCTGTCACTTCTCTTTGGGCCTTTGCTTCTCCTCTGGTACCGCTCATTTCCACACCAATAGCGATCATCCTTCTAACCCCCCTTTTTTCCATTTCTTTAGCTCTCAGCTTCCATAACCTTGGCCCCCCGCTGCGCTTGTGTACCCGTCGGTCCACGCATGCGTCAGAAACCCAACCTCCAGTCCCCACCTCTCCTGCCCCACACTTCCCCTCCTCCCTCTGGCCATGATGCTCTCCCACCCGAACATTCAGTGGCTCCCTATTGTCATGGTTAAAATTTGAATGTCCAGGGTTTGGCGTAGCAGGCGCGGTGGCGGGCAGCCACAGGAGAGATGAGGTTGTCTTCCGGGCATTGGCAGGCATGGGCAGAGAAGTGAAGACGGGGGAACTGGGCAGTTAGGTAAACATCAGAATAGGAAGACGACACATGGGTAGATTATGGCGCAGAGTGGACGGTTCACCTGCTTTTCAGACAACATAGGAGATGCTAAAGGAAGTTCCCACCTGGGGGAGTGCTGGCCGCTTCTCCCATCTTGTGGGGAGTCTGGGGGACCCCGCTCTGCATCCCTCTGTGCTGGTCTCGTTGGGCCAAGTAGAGCTGTGAGCACCGTGGCGCCCAGAAATGCTGACCCTGTGGTGTGACCCGATGTTGGCGACTGTTGGCTGCTCCCGCGGTGAAGTGATAAGAACCGAATATAATGGAAATTATTGCCGGAAAGTGTTTTTGTATTAAAGCATTTCAGTATCACTAATATTAAGGGAACTAAATTAGGAGAATAGACCAGCAATACAAATAAACAGTTACTGTAATTGGGAAAAATACTAATGATTTAATTTGCATATGTAGCAGAAGTTCTTTTTTTTCCTTTTTCCTTGAGTGCCGTGGGAATACAAGACAGGTGGAGTATCACAGGTGCAGGCAAGAAAGCAACCCATTAATTCTCCTGGTCGTTTTTGAAAAAATGGCTTTCCCTGATTTTGCAGTGACAGTTTCATAATTAAGGTGCCTAATTTTAATCTGTTACGTGGGTGCACACCCTGCCTGGCTCAGGGGAGCAGCTGCTGTTAGTTGGATCGGTGCTGCGGTTGATTTCCGGGGGGAGGACAGAGACACGGTGACCTTAGGTGAGACCAGAACCTGTCACCCCGGGAGGGGGGTGGGGGTGGGGGGCTGCGTGGGACTTGGTGCAGTTAATGCACTCGGCTGCTAACCTAAAGGTTGGAGGTTTGAGTCCACCCAGAGGCACCTCCCAAGAAAGGCCTTGCAGTCTACTTCTGAAAAATCAGTCACTGAAAACCCTATAGAGCACAGTTCTGCTCTGACACGTGTAAGGTCACCTTGAGTCAGACTCGACCTGATGGGCGCTGGTTTTAGGAGTCGTGAGTGGCACAGACAGTTGAGTGCTCGGCTGCTGGCTGAAAGGTTGGAAGTTCGAGTCTACCCAGAGTTACCTCGGAAGAAAGTCCTGGCTATCTATGTCTGGAAAATCGGCCGTTGAAAACCCTGTGGAGCACAGTTCTACTCTGCCACACGGGGGGCCGTTGTGAGTCGGAATCGACTCGACTCGAGGGCAGCCAGTTTTTGTTTTGTTTTGTCCTGACGGGGCTTTGGGGTGGCGCGTTCCCGCAAGCCGTGCTGTACTGGAGGAACCCGCCTGGCTGATGCGAGTGTTACGGGGATGTGGGTGGCGACTCAGTGGCTCTAAGGACGTGGCCTTTCCGAGGGAGCGTCCACTTCAGTGGTTCTCACTGGAGGTGCCTTTGTCTGGAGACATTCTTGGTTGTCACGGAGGGGGGAGCGTGCTGCTGGCGTGTCGTGGGTGGAGACCAGGGGTGCTGCCCAGCATTGAAGGCTGCACAGGACGGCCGGATATGCTGCCAGACTGAGACGCCTCCTGCCACCAAGTCCGGAGCACTAGCGTCTTCTTTACAACGAGAAGTGGATGGCCCTCCACCTGGACCAACGTGGGTTCTGTCCCAGCCGTATAGACCCTCCACGGCCGTTTGGAATCCCCTGGGCGGGTGACCAGCCTCCCACACACGTACCAGTTTGGGGGCAAGGAAATGAAGTCGGCTTCATTTACATTTTTTTGCATGTGAATAAAATGTACCTTTATTCTCTCCTTTTCCTTTCTCCATCTCTTTCGAATTCGAAGAATGGGTTCCGAGTCCCCAGATCTTCCATTTCCCTGGCAGAGCGTGTTTGGCATGCAGATGGAGCCCCAGATAACAGAGAGGCCTGTTTGTGGTGTCGCCAGAACATAAAGAGAAAGGATCTTGCTGAATTGTAAATTGCATTTTTAGAATACGCTAAAATGAAGTCCTGAGGGTGATTTGTCTTCCACACTGTAGCTAAATGAGCTGTATGTTTGCATTGTAGCGATTGAGAAAGGCAGGGCGGCAGGCAGGCAGCGGCTTAGTCTCAGAATACATTGCCTTCGTCACAGCAGGCCCTCTCACCACGGGTTCAGGTGCCAGCGCGGTCACCAGAAATCCACTTTAAGCCCCTGAGGTGTGCATGTTGCGTTGGGGTGCTGTGGATTCTGTCACCACTAGTCACTTCGTCGTGTGATCAGGATGCGAGCGCAGTGCCTGCTCCATCGCGTCCAGGGGATGCCGCCACGCGGTGACCTCGGCATAGCAGTCGAGGCTGCCTGGCGCGTGAGGTTAAGATCCTGTGTCCCCTTCGTTTCCCAGATGGGACTTGAAGGCTGAGTGGGGAATGACACTCTGTGAAGCTGGGGAGACAGTCCATGCACACGAGCGATTCGGGTCAGTCCTGTAAGACACCGGGTGACCGTCAGTCCCTAGTGAGCACAAACGTTTGGTGACCCTAAAGGAGAAGGTGGGAGGAGATGAGGCGTGCCCTGACGCTGTACATACCTAGGTGTCATCTACAGGAGACCCTCGAGAAATGCCAGTTGGGAAGGTCATTGCAGAGCTGGGACATTCTGCAGTGTTGCTGCGTCTATTGCCTGGGTCCAGTCCCCAGGGTAGAGGTGGCTTCCCCTGGGCTGGCTGCGTGCTCCACGGCCTGCACGATTACCTTGCACCACTGGCCAGCCCGGAAACTTGTGTTTGGAGCCCCTTCTGTCCCACGTCGGTCACCAGCAGCCAGGTCCTGAGGAGTCTGCACTCAGCTTTCCCCGCCCATGGTCAGCGCTGAGCGTCCTCCCTGGGGGCTGTCCCGAGCAGCCCAGTGAACCTTGACTGGGAGCCTGCGGAGGGCAGGTCCTGCCAGCTGGAGGCTCCAAGGAGCTTGGCGTTTGGAGGCGGAGATGAGGGGGGCGGTGCAGGAAGTGAGTGGGTGCCCGTGGAGGGGCTCATCCGGCAGGGCCCAGGGCGCTGCCTGCAGGGTGTACCCAGTCTGAAAGCGGGAATAAGCTGGGCTGGTGAGGCCGATGAGCGTCACAGTTAAGAAGGTGTGGCACTCCCAGTGCGGTGCTCTCGTCCCCGCCAGCGGCTCGAGGGTACAGGTGGGAAACACAGGCTGGTGTCACGTGGCCTTTGCTGTGTGCCCGGCAGAGGGGTGTTCTGCGGCACTCTG
>NW_004444101.1:3554899-3556111 GCF_000243295.1 Trichechus manatus latirostris | reverse complement strand
CCCCATGTGATCTTCTGAAGGAGACCCCCATCCCCATATGATCTGAAGGAGTCTCCCTTCAGGAGCGGTTGGAGCCCTGTGTGTGACTGAGCCAAGTGAGAACTTCCTTTGGGATAATGACAGCGTGGTGAGTTATTTGCAGCTGATCCCTGCCAGTGTACTGTCTGTGGGAGGGTGAGGCTGGCCCAGTGAGCTGGCAGGTACAGGGCTGGGGCCATTTGGTAGCTGCGTGTGAAGGGTGACGGGGCTGTCTGCCAGGAGGACACAGAATTGGGGTGGGAGCAGGGTACCCGCCTTGCCCCGAGCAGACTCCATATGCACTTGCCTCGCTGCTGTCAGGACCAAGGTGAGTGGTCAGCCATGGCCCAGCACCAGGTATGGGCAGGTCTGCAGGGAATAAATGTGTAGGGGGATGGGTGTGTGCTGGGGGACTGGGCCTGGAGGGGAACAGAGACTGGCGTGGTTCAGTTGGCCTCCTGGTGAGCCCCAGTGACACAGCTGCCCCTCTTACCTGTCCCTGCCCCTGTCCTTCCCTTCCCCATCTGTCCATTCCCTGCCTCCAGCCAATGGTGAGCCCCAGTGACACAGCTGCCCCTCACACCTGTCCTCGCCCCTGTCCTTTCCTGCCTCCAGCTCGGCTGGTTTCCTTTGTGGTTGCTCTTTCTCAGTCACCTTTGTGGGCGCCTCTCCACCCAGCCCTCCAGTGTCCAGGTCCTCAGCGTTAGCCATGTATCCTCAGCTGCCCTTCCCGTGTCTCGCTTTGGACGCCCCCAGGCACCTCAGACCACTACTGCCTTCAGTTCTGAAACCACTCTCTTCCTTTCTCCCATCCACCCTGTGATCCTTGAGGAACAGCCCCTCCACCTGGGCCGGTAGTTGGCTCTGATACTGAGTTCTTGGGTCGGAAGTATTTTCCTTAGGGACTTAGAGCCACTGTAACAGGTACGCTGCTCCCTCGTGTGCTGACAGAGCCTGCTTCTCACTTGTTTTTAAGTGTCTTGTTTTCATTTTTTTTTGAAACTTTTGCTTCTTCTCATCTTTGGTGTTTGAAGTTTCACAATGTAGCACTTTAAACATTCATCCCATTGGGACGCTGCAGACCCCTTCATTTTAAAATCTCGTTTTACGGTCATCTGGGGGAGTTTCGGAGCCCTGGTGGTGCAGTGGTAAAGGGCTTGGCTGCTAACCAAAAGGTCAGCAGTTCAAATCCAC
>NW_004444101.1:3553943-3554799 GCF_000243295.1 Trichechus manatus latirostris | reverse complement strand
GACTCTATGGCAATGGGTTTTGTTGGTTTGGGGGGAGTTTCACCTTCCTTCTCTTATTATTGTCATTATTCCTGCTGTCACCTGTGTCTCTGTTCCTCTCTGGTAGATTGGGGGCCATTGACTGTTGTCCTTGAAGATTTATTCAGCCTGCTCTTCCTGTTCCTCTGTGGCGGTTTTGCTCTGTGGCCTGGATTCTGGTGCCCTTCTTGTCCGATTTGTCCTGTTTGCTGCGTTCACCGCTTGCCTTGGGGGGCACCATAGTGGCCAGGGTCTCCCTGCCGCTCCTGACAGGTGCTGGGATTGCCGCTGTTCCTTCTGGGGTCCGTGCCTCTGTCTTCCTTGGGCATTCTTTTTCTTGTTTCAGCTTTTCCTTAAAGGGCTGTCGAGTTGTCTGTTCGTATTTCGGAATGAGAGGAAAGTACATCCCAGATGTACTGAGGGCTGAAATGTAGAAAGTAAAGCAGTAGGGATGTCTGCAGACAATTTAGGCAGTTACAGCTCCCCATTGTCGTGTCAGGCCCCCCCTTCCATATCCAGGATCCCAAGAAGCTGCAAAAGGAAAGACACATGTTGAACTACATGAAAAGGTAAAACTTCTGAGTGGAGGAAGATGCTAGAAACAGCATCGCTGAATATAGGAGAGTTTTGGAAAAATAGTGTAGTGCTTGACAGATGAAAGAATAATGTTCCTATTACACACAGGCCTCTTACAAACGGGAGAGAAGGACAGGTGCTAGAACAATGAACAGTCTGGGTGAGCGGCCGCCGGGGGAGCAGAGTGAAAGGCTAACAAACAAGACAGGCACACGCTCCCGGGCGCTTAGGGAAAGGCCGAGGGAAGTCAAAGGAGGATCGC
>NW_004444101.1:3551990-3553071 GCF_000243295.1 Trichechus manatus latirostris | reverse complement strand
GAGGCTTCCGGTGGCATGTTGCGGGGGTGAGACGTTTTGAAGAAAGGCTGTGCCCTTTAGGAGGAGAATGGGTGGCTCCATTTTGGTACTGCCACACGGTGGAATATTCCGGAAGGTATTAACTGAGTGAGAAATGTGTGAGATAAAGCCTCACTTTTGTAAGACACACGGTGACAACCCGGTGTGTGTGTGTGTATGTGTGCATGTGGATGCATATGTGTGATGTGTGTATGTGGAGGGTGCATGTGTGTGTGATGTGTGTTATGGTACGTGTATGCCTATGTGTGTGGTGTGTGTGTGTGTGTGTGTGAGGTGTGTGTGCGTGTGGTGTGAGTGTATGTGGTATGTGTGGTGCATGTGTATATGTGGGGTGTGTGTATATGTGTGTGTGGGGGGTGTGTGTATATGTGGTGTGTGTGTATGTGGTGTGTGAGGTGCGTGTACATGTGTGTGTATATGTGGTGTGTGTGTGGTGTGTGGGGTGCGTGTACATGTGGTGTGCGTGTAGATGGGGTGTGTGTGGTGTGTGCATGTGGTGTGTGTATATGGGCATGTGTGTATATGGTGTGTGTGGTGCGTGTGCATGTGGTATGTGTGTATATGTGGTATGTATGGTGTGTGTGGTGCATGTACATGTGGTGTGCGTGTATATGTGGTGTGTGTGTGGTGTGTGGTGCCTGCGGAGGGCGCCGGCGCAGTTGTGAGCTGGCCAGCTTGCACTGGTCAGTGGTGTGGGCTGCTCTGAGCAGGATCTGCACGGTAAAGGCTGCAGGTGACGCCTATGCCCACAGCTCTCCCGAAGGGTCTTGGAGGGGCTTTGCCGAATGCCCGTTCCCCGGCCGGGCCTCTGCTCTGTGGCTGACGGGGAGCTGCGGACCCTGGCGTCCCCGGGGTGCCGACCAGCAGCGTGGGACGCCCGCGGTGGACAGCAGGTTCTTTCAGCTTACGGTGGCTCCAGAGGGCAGAGGCTAGGACGACTGTCGTGGATAACAGCTGCTTCTGCTGATCAGATCGGGAGATTAGGTCGTGTTGACGCTCCCGCACCCCTTTAATGATTTATTTAGCAGCTGTAATTTATCCC
>NW_004444101.1:3551019-3551890 GCF_000243295.1 Trichechus manatus latirostris | reverse complement strand
CCGGTGAGGCAGGTCAGGGGGAGGCCAAGGGAGGGTGGGGTCGCGGCCTTGAAAGACCTGCCTGCTGGCCGCGCTTAGTCTGACTTGGGGCAGGAGTCGGTTTTCCAGGCCTGCTGAGTGACCGTCTTCACACTGCGTTTCAGCTGGGCTTGTCCCTTGTCCCCGTGCGGCCCTTCCTGCTCTTCCTGCATGTTGGAGGGAGCCCGGCCTGATTTTCTGGTGGTGCCAGGGTCTCTGTTCTGCTGGAAACATTCCCAGAACCTTGTGGTGTTCTCACCGGCTCCGGCTGGGCTCGATGGTCCGTGGTGAGGTATGGAGGCCCTGGTGGTGCAAACAGAAAAGTGCTCGGCTGCTAACAGAGAGGTTGGAGGTTCGAGACCCCCAGAGGCACCTCGGAAGAAAGGCCTGGTGATCTACTTGTGACAAATCAGCCATTGAAAACTCCACAGAGCACCGTTCTTCTCGGACACGCCTGGGGTCACTGTGACTTAGAGTCGACTCCGTGGCCCCTGGCAGAGCTACTGATGGTTAGGTTTTGCTGCGTGGGCCTTGTAGCTGTTCCTTCTCCACGTGGCCTGGGGATCCTGTGCGTCACTCACCTGCTGGCTCACAGGACCACTGCTCCCGTCTCTAGAGGGCACGTCTGTCAGGACTGGGGGGCACTTGCTCTGTCTCCTAACACTCGTAGCCAGCTGCACTGTGGTGTGCGTATTTTTCAAGAGAAAGAAAAGAAGTGGGGGTAACAGGACGTGGCCCTCCTGGGCTTCTCTCTGTCCCCAGGTGGAAATATGAAGTCCTTGCTGGAGGAATTGGAAATGGTACTCTAGGCAGAGAGAAGTGGTGTCACGTAGGCAGGCCCGTCCTCGCTCCC
>NW_004444101.1:3546463-3547927 GCF_000243295.1 Trichechus manatus latirostris | reverse complement strand
GTTACGGACTGTCACTGAAGGAAGCCGTGCTTGTTAAAAGGGCGCTCGCCATGTCAATGTTATTAAGGGCCATGTAGCCAGTTCCAGCTCATAGTGACCCTACTACGTACAACAGGACGAAACAGTGCCCGGTCCTGCGCCATCCTCACAATCGTTGTTTTTGTTTTTTTGCCGTATAAATAGGACACAGAAAAATCACACAGTTAAGAGTTTGTTTTTTAACGAAAAATATTTATTTCATATATAGTTTTTCTGACTGACCATATCTAACTTGGGGCTTCCAGCTTTTTCTCAGCTTGAATTGTCTACCCTGGATTTGCATTGTCAGGGACTCAGAACAGTTCTCTTTCTGTCCCGTGAGGGGGTGATTTGGCCAATATTTCCCATGTACATGCTGATGGTAAAGAGATCGTGGCAACAGCTGTAAAATCCAGCCGCCAGAAAGTTGAGGTGTAATAGTGCAGGCTGAATCGATCAGCCAGATGGGTATGTTTTGGTCTTTTGTTGAAGCAAGATGGTCTTTGACTAACTGGTTCTCTCTCTCAACTTTTTATTGAAGTATAATATAAACCAAACAAAAACAAAAACAAATTCATTGCTGTCGAGTCAGTTCTGACTCATAGTGACCCTATAAGACAGTAGAACTGCCCCATAGGGTTTCCAAGGAGCAGCTGGTGGATTCGAACTGCCAACATTTTGGTTAGCCGCCGGATGCTTAACCACTGCGCCACCAGGGGTCCGAACTGTATCTACATGCAGAAAATTGCATAACCTGTCAGTGTTGAGATGGATGGACGTCCACACAGTAAACACACTTGGTAATCTTCACTGGGATCCAGAGACAGAGCGTTACCACCACCTATGAGCCCCCTCATGCCACCTCCTGTTGCTACCAGCACTCCCAAGGATGACCTGTCTTGACTTCTAACTCTCCAGATTGATTTTGCCTGTTTTCAGATTTCAGATGCACGGAGACATCTAGTGTGTATTTCTTTGTGTCTGTCTGCTTTTGTTCAACATTGTTTGTGAGATTCATCTGTGTGGCTGCATATGGGTGTTGTTTGCTTATTCTTATTGCTGTATCATTTTCTTTTATACCACTGTACCGCAATTTATTTATCCACTCTACTGTTGATGGAAATTTGGGCAGTTTCAGTGTTTTGCTATTACAGACAATGCTGCTGTGTCATTCTTGTAGATGACTTTGGTTAGCAAACGTGTGTGTTTTTGTTGGCTTTAGACCTAGGAGTGGCATTGCTGGGTCACGGGATTTGTCATGTTCAGCTTTAGTATATGTCAGCAAACTGTTTTCCATAATTCACGTTTCCATCATTCACTCTGTTGCTGACAGGATGCGAGCGTTCCAGTTGCTCCATATCTTTCTGTGGTGTTGCTTCACTTTTAAATTTTAGCCATTCTGGTAGGTGTGTATCGTATTTTTACGCAAATAATGTACACCTTCTG
>NW_004444101.1:3543230-3544579 GCF_000243295.1 Trichechus manatus latirostris | reverse complement strand
TAGATCTTTACTTTCACTCATAATGTTTTACAGTTTTCTGTATAAAGCTCTTATACATCTTTCGTAGACTTATCTCTGAATATTTGCTGATATCGGATGCCTTTGTAAATGGTATATATTTTTTACACCTTACTTTCCATTTGTTTGTTGCGGGTCTATAGAAAAACAATAGATTTTTGTATATAGATCCAGAGATCTTGGTAAATTGACTTAGGAGTTTTAATAGTTATTGGTAGGTTGTTTTGGGGTTTTCTATGTCCACCGTATGTTGTCTGTGAATAGTGACATTTTTTCCTTTTAAGTCCTTGTGCCTTTTATTTCTTTCACTGCCTTACTGAGCTGGAGAGGTGCTCCAGGACACTGTTGGGTTGGAGTGGTGATAGTGGTATCCCGCTCTCATTCCTGATTCAGGGGGACACTCTCCGTTGCTTTACACAGAGGGTTTGGTGTGCTGTGCTGCATCGGCGTGATGCAGGCTACCGCCCTGTGCCCCTCTTAGTTCTCTTTAGTCTCATTAACAGCTTGCTCTTCCTCCACAACCCAGCAGGCTGAGGCCACGGTGAAGCAGTCCGGACTGAACCGTTTGCCCATTGACTGGGATGGGGAGGATGGTGATGAGTGGAGAAAACATGTCTTTCTTGCCTGGCCACATTTCTTTGTGGTAGCTTAATACAATTTTTAAAAGAATGTTCTCATAAGGGTTTATACTCTCCAAGACTTACTCCTTTGGAAGGTTTATGGCTTATTCCGTGAAATTAGGTCAGAGCTAAGCAGTTAACATTTCAAAGGGCGGCTGCAGGAGGGAGGACCCGCGTGGAGGTAATACTGAATTCAGAACGTCTGGTAAGGAAATGTTAGTGCATGCTGAGCTGTAGTGACGCATTTAGTGTCATTTATTCTGTATGGAGCAGGAATAAAAATAAAGAAAGAGATGCCTTTATATAAATATATGGTCAGTGCCAGAGACTGTCAGTTAACCGAATAACTGCGGCTGTCTTTCTAAAAGTGGTTGTAAATCAAAGTTACAGATTCCTCTCTGCGTCTCACCCTCCCAAATAAAGGGACTTGTAATTTATGTGGTAACTCGAGGAAGAACCCAATCACAAAAGCACTGACGTTTGGAAGTCATAGTAAGTTCAACATTTGCTCATTATTTATCAGTAGTATATGCTTTAGTTAGAGATGTTGGGTTCTGACTCATAGCGACCTTATGGCAATTGAAAACACCGTGGCTTGGGTTAGGCGCACCTTAGTTCTTAAAGTGACAACTTTGCTTTTCAACACTTTAAAGAGATCTTTTGCAGCAGATCTGCCTAATGCAATGCATTGTTTGATTTCTTGACTGCTGC
>NW_004444101.1:3529136-3542736 GCF_000243295.1 Trichechus manatus latirostris | reverse complement strand
GTGAATTGTCATTAAGTGGTTACATCAAGATAGAAGGAAATATGTCACACTTGAATTTTATTTTATTAAACCTACTCGTGTGTAGCATCTTTTTCTGTTGTGAGTACTGCATTGGATTGTACTGCCTAAAGAGATAGGATGGAATCAGGGAAAAGAGAGCTGTGGTTTAACTAGCCAGACAGCTTCACTGATAGGCTCTCGTCCTGGATAGAGCATAAAGGTTGTTGCTTTCCTTGTGCAGTTCAGATAGTATTGCGTTCTTTGTCGGGAGTTTAATTTGCTTTTTAGCTATAAAATAATACTTTGTTCTTAGCTACTTTGTTAATTTCTCCTTCATGGAGATCGCTGATTCTTTGTTTTTAACCTAGATATTCCAAGGGCTAAGAACAGTTATTTGAGGTACATGTTGCTTTAATTTTCTCATCACAGCCCTTCTTCAATCCTTTCGAAGGCATTGGGGGTTATAATGCATAGAAGTCCCATAACTTTTGAATTTCTAGAATCTCCCACACAGGATGTGGTCCTTGACTTCTTCCCTGTAACATCTGCATAGCAGAGGAATGCCTCTTTTGCAGTTGACTGTAGACCTAAGCTCCTTTCGTGCTGGATCCTGGGCTGGATCTGTACAAAAAAGTTCATTCGCTCAGCACATTTTTTTGTTGTATTCCTACTGTGTGCCACATGCTAGGGATACAGCAGTGTGGTCACGTCCCTCCTGTCACAGAGCAGGGAGTAGGGACTGATAGGTAATGGGAAAACAAGTATAGTGTTGTTGTTGGGTGCCATTGAGTTGGTGCCGACTCCTAGCGACCCAGTACAACAGAATGAAACACTGCCCGGTCCTGTGTCATCCTCACAGTCTTTGCTATGTTTGAGTCCATTGTTGCAGCCACTGTGTCAGTCCATCTCATTGAAGTTTCTTCCTCTTTTTCACTGACCCTCTACTTGATGAAGCATGATGTCCCTCTCCAGGGACTGCTCCCTCCTGATAACATGCCCAAAGTATGTGAGATGAAGTCTTACCATCCTTGCTTCTAAGGAGCACCCTGGCTGTACTTCTTCTAAGAGGTACCAGTATGTAATGTCATGTCAGGGAAAGAAGAGAGCTTTGGAGGGAAATAGATAAAGTGATAGGGACTGCTCTTGAGGAAGGTGATCAGAGATGAAGTTCCAGAGGAGTGGGCGAGTCATGCAGATATGTGGGTACAGAGCCCCAAGGAGGGAGCGGCGAGGGGACGTTCAGGGTCTCTGTGCCACCTGGCTCTTCTGAGCCTCCCACGTGCTGATGTCACGGCGTCTCTAAGTGGTGCTGAACGTAGCGTTTCCAGACCTCTTTGGCCACAGAGCCTTTTTTTCTTACAAAGCCTCTCCCACGACTGCGTTCCAGGGAATGCTCATGTACTCCAACCCAATAATTTTCCAGGGGAGGAATGGGCCCAGAGATGACAAAAGGCGAGCCCAAGGTCATTGGGCTCATTGTGGCAGGGCGGGACTAGATAGCTCCCAGGTCTTCAAGTTCCCAGTCCAATGCTCGTCCCCAGCCTGGGTACATGGTGAGAAGAAACAGATGCGTTTGGTCCCTGGTTGTTCTCATGGAACTTGCAGCCTAGCTCACAGGCAGACATTAATCAGAGAAGCCAACAAATGTGTTATTGCAAAGCCAGCTAGAGCCAGAACAGATTGGAGTCCTGCAGCAGGAAGCCAGGCAGCCAGGAAGGCCCTGACAGACCCGCCGGTGACTGTCGGGGGCTGCCATTGTAGCCTAACCAAGCGGATTTGCTGGTGGTTTTAGCCTCCCCAGCTCCCACCTTGGGGCTGGGGTTTCCATGTTGCCTTGGGGCTGTCTGTGGTGTTTGTCTGCCCATTCTCATTTCCTCTTCTGGTAACAGAACTTTAGTTTTCCTTTGGGGAATGACCGCCTTTCCTGTTGGATTCAGCCTTGGAGGGACTGTCAGCCAAGGTGTTCTGCCCTTCCCTGGCCAAGGGGTGTGACCCAACACAGGACAATCAATTGTGGTCTCCTTGGAATTTGAATCTTGGACAAACTGTCCTGAAGAGAGTGTCCATTACTTGCTGTTTTTGCATCCCTAGAGCTAGTTATCCATCTACCCAGTATCCTTCCTGGAGGTTCTTTGATTCACTTAGATTATCCAGAATCCATGTCTGTTGTTTGCTACCAAGAAACCATAAAAGACAAATCTTGGTTTTAATGTGTCTGCATCATAGAAGCCCAAGTTCTTACTGCCTTTGGTCTAAGCACTCCTGTGTCCTAGTCCCCTGCCTCTCAAAAGAAGGATTCTCAGGCTGTGGGCAATCCTGAAACTACTTTGTGTATCTATTAGAACTGAGCAGTAAGTAAATATGTGTATCTGTTAGAACTGAGCAATAAGAACTGGGTTTCTCACTGTCAGAGAAGGAAGTTAAAAATAAGGAAAAGTGGAGACTAAAGTGAACCCTGTCATGTTGGATTGAAATCTGAGGCTTCAGTATGAACTCATGATTTTTAAAGTTTATACAGACAGATAGATACAGAAATATAAATGTGCGTGTTAGTGTACGTACATATTGTCTGCTGAGAGAGCCTAGATGCAGTGACACCCTGCACTAATGAGCACACCCAGCTTCCAGATCTTGGTTTCTAAAACAATCCTTCAAAAGGAATTAGGGCTCCTAGTGGACAAAGTTTGAGCAATAAAATAAATATTGATAGTAATGGATTATAACCCTCAGAATCAAATAAATATCTGTGAGTCTGCACTGATATAAATAAGTAATTAACTAAATAGAAGAAGTGACAGGTCTTCCTTGCTTTGGAAATCTAATGAATAAATATTGAAGGAAGGAGGGAAGTTGAAAGTCACCACTGGGCAAACACCATGATGGTGACTGTTGTAGAGGGGATCCACTGATGGATCTAGTAGTCGTGAAGACCCCCAGTGCACTGATGTTGTTGTTAGGTGCTGTCTAGTTGGTTCCAACTCATAGCGACCCTGTGTACAACAGAACAAAACACTGCCGGGTCCTGCACCATGCTCACAGTCATTATGCTTGAGTCCATTGTTGCAGCCACTGTATCAGTCCATCTCATTGAGAGTCTTCCTCTTTTTTGCTGACCCTCTATTCTGCCAAGCATGATGTCCTTCTCTAGGGACTGGTCCCTCCTGATAACATGTCCAAAGTATGTGAGATGAAGTCTCGTCATCCTCGCTTCTAATGATCATTCTGGCTGTACTTCTTCCAAGACATTTTTTCATTCTTCTAGCAGTCCATGGCATATTCAGTATTCCTCACCAACACCGTAATTCAAAGGCATTGATTTCTTCTTCAGTCTTCCACTGATGGTGGTCTCTATTTCTTCTTGGATGAGCTTTGGTGGTTTATGTCTTTCAAGGCATTTATTTCATCTAAGTTGTTGCATTTATTGGCACAAAATTGTTCATATTCTCTTACTCAGCAACATTTTAGTATCTGTATGGTGTGTAGTTAATCCCCGTTTTCATTCTTGATACTGTTAATGTGTTATTTTCTTTTTCTCTTTTCCGGATCAATCTCTCTAGAGGTTTATCAATTTTATTGTTTGTCTCAAAGAGTCAGCTTTTCGTTTCATTGATTTTCTCTTTTCTGTCATGGATTTCTGGTCTTTATTATTTTTTCTACTTATTTTGGGTTTAATTTGCCTTTCTATTTCCAGTTTAAGGTGAAACTCGAAGTTACTGATTTCAGACCTGCTTTTCTAATGTATACAGTCAGTGCTACACACTTCCCTCTCAGCACTACAGATTCGATATGTTGTATTTCATTTTCATTTATTTCAAAGTATTTTCTAATTTCTCCAGTGATCCTGAAATGTGTTATTTAATCTCCAAATATTTGGTGGCTTTCCAGATTTCTTATTGGATTTCAATTTAGTCAGAGAACATACATTGTATGACTTGAATCCTTTTAAATTTATTGAGACTTGTTTTGTGGCCCAGAAGATGGTCTGTCTCGGTAAATGTTCTGTGTGCATTTAAAAAGAATGTGAAGAATATGTATTCTGCTTTTGTTTAGTAGAGTGTTCTATAAATGTCACTTTGTTCAAGTTGGGTGATAGTGTTGTTCAAGTCTCCTCTGACCTTACTAATTTTCTACTTGTTACTGAGAGAGGGGTGTTGAAATCTACAACTATAATTATGGATTTGTCTATTTCTTCTTACATTTCTATAAAGTTTTCCTTCATATATGAAGCTCTGTTATTAGGTGCATATATGTTTAGGATTATTATGTCCTCTTGATGAATTGACCTCTTTGTCATTACACGTATTTTTCATTCCCAAGGCTCTTATTCCTTTTTGTAGACTTGTGTTTCCATTTGGTGTTATTTCCCTTCGGCACAAAGCACTCCTTTAATATTTCTTACAGCATGGATATGCGAGTGACAAATTCTTTCAGCTTTTGTATATCTAGAAACATCTTTATTTCACTTTAGTTTTTGAAAGATATTTTTAGTAGGTATAGAATTCTAGGTTGACCTTTCCTTCTCTGCTCACCCTTCAGTCCAGGTAGTTCCCAGGTTATGAATGAGATCCGTTCCTAAGTCTGTCTTTAAGGCAAACTTGTAGGTAAGTAGGAACAGGTACATACAGCTCGAAGCCTTTTCAATGATTTAAAAGCTGCACGTGCAGCAAATGAAGGTGATTGTGATGAAGAATTTGTTTCGAGTAGGGGTTGGTTCAGTCCTTTCAAAGTGAGGGCAAATTTACATAACATTAAATTGCAAGGTAAAGCCATTAGTGCTGTTCTTAAGTAGGAGTTGTCCATAAGTCAGACGTTCTTAACCCGGGGACTTACTGAGCTTTAAAAGATGTTGCTCCACTGCCTTCTAGCTTACGTCCTTTCCATTGAGAAATCTGCTGTCATACCTAATTTTTGTTTCTCTGCATATGATATGCTTTTTTTCCTTTGGCACATTATTTTAACACTGATTTTAAGCAGTTGATTTTGACGTGCCTTGGTGGTGTATTCTTCATCTGTTTTGTGCTTGGGGTTTGTTGAAATTCTTGGATCTTTGGGTTTAGAATGTTCATCAAATTTAGAAAATTGTAAGCAATTTCTTCTTTAGTTATTTTTTTGTCTCCTCCCTGCACCACTGCCTGGACACTCTCTTTAAGCATCGTCTGGGGCAACCGTGCAGCTCATCTTGTTTGTGTTGCTCTCTCTGGATCGTGGCCTCATGCTGCCTGATGTCCAATGTCTAAAAGCCATAGTTTCTTATATTTTCCTGGTTTTCAGCTGTTTCATGTGGGAGAGTAAATTTGCTCCCTGTTACTCTCTCTTGGCCAGAAGCAGAAATCTAATTGTCTCCAGGGGAATTTTTAACTGTCAAAAGTTTATTAGACGCTTTCGATGTAGAATGAATAATGGTAGCATCAACAGCTGACATTTGAATCCTTACGATGTGCCAGCACTGACCTGAGTGCTTCCCGTGTGTTAACCAATCTCATCCTTAAAATATCCCCATGATGTTAGCAGTGTCATTATCCCCATCCTCACTCCCATTCCCATAGATTAGAAATGGAGCAGACAGAGGTCAAATAACATGCTTAAGGTCACAGCCTTATTAAACGGTGGGCTGAGAGTCAGATCCTCAACCCAGAACCTTGACAGTTTTGGTTCTAGTGCCTGAGCTCTTATCCAGTGTTGCTGCCAGCCAACAGCTGACTGAATGTTTCTGATAAGGCCTCCCTGGTTCCACAAAAAGACCCTCATAGACTTGGTGGGGATGAGGTTGGAGGAACTGGGGTAAGTCCTGCAGTCAGTGACTCACCTGAAAGTAGGTAGGAAAACCCTTCCTCCACCTCTTCCCCCACTAACTCTCTTGTGATTTATAAATTCGTCATCTGAACCAACGAGAAAACTGGGCAACTGTCCTCGTGCAGCATGGGGTTGCTCTTCAACATCCTCTGCCTCTCTCCCTCACGAGTACCCCTCCTTTGAGATTGACAGCTTCCAGAAAAGAGCTGGTCTATATAGAACATGGACGTGACTGCGATGGAGAGCTCGGGAAATGAGGAGGTGCATTGCTTTCTGGAACTATTCGAGCTCACACAAGTTTGGTAGGCTGGTAGGTTGATACCCCGAAGAGCCCTAGGTGTGGTGCATGTTGGGATTGTAGTTTATTTCTTGTACGTTCTGTTCTGCCACAAAGCATGTTTTTGACATGGATAGCTCCTGTGCTACTGATAGATGGGGAAGATGTCAGCATAATGAAGCAGTTGAGCTGGTTCATACCTGACTCTCCCCACTGTATTCATGATTGCTACTGCCAGGTAGCAGGATTCACACACTGGGAACACGAGTACAGCTAAGTGTAGTTCCCGGTGGAGGAAGATAGTCCTGTTAGTGGTGTACACTCGTTCTCCCACCTTGGTTCCTCCTCTTATTCATTTTGGACAGCTGCTCAGTCTTGGAAGTGTTTATTGTAGGGTTTTCTCCATCTTTATATGTTTTGTCCCCAATTCCGTAGCTCAGAATTTCAGTTCTTTCTTTTTATCTCCTTACCTCAAACTATTGCCACTTTTTTAAAAGGTAAAATTCTACATTCACTGAAGTTTTTATACTTATTAGGAATTTACTATGTCTTAATTTAAAAACTATGCTAGTGTTTTTATCACTGATTTTTTTTTTTTAGTGCCCTGCTTATAAAACTGCATAGTTTTGAATAGTCTGCGGCAACCTGACTTTTTTTTTTTTTTTTTTTTAATAAACGCTTGTGTTTTTAGTGCACAGTTTTGCAGTGTGAGGTTCTTCAGGAATGTATGTGTTGTGCCATGGCAGAAACTCTTACGCTGTATTTGATGTAGCAGCTGGGGCAGGAGAAGGTGCCTCTCAGTCTGGGAGCACTGATGAAGGCCTGCCCCACCTGAGCGTCTGGCTTGGCGCTGTGCGTGTCTACCTGCCAGAGTGCCAGCTCTGAGAGGTGTTACAGTGGGTAGAGCACACAGCCTCTTGGCCAACCCCAACTCTGGAGTAGAGCTATGCTTTTTGATGATGAATAAACAGAAATAATCCCCACTATGGGACCCATCAAAAACTTATCCTGGAACGTGGAGAAAGGGAAATTATCCTGAGATGTAGAAGAATACACCTCTGAACATGACTTACAACAGAAATCAGAAGAAAAATTTTTTTTTCCAAAACACTTTGGCTAGGAGAAAGCATGTGTGTGCAGATGGGAGGAGAAGGTCATAAGGAGCGAATAGGCTGAGGGGAAAGTTGGTGGAATGAGTTGTAAAGAGAGATGAGTAAGAGCAAAGGGTTTAAGGTGTAATTAAAATCTGTGTTAGAAGCTAGAAAGAATAAAACTGATGTTGTGGAAAATATCAGCAGTGATGTGGAGAACATACTTGAGAGGATCCCACAGAAGGCAGAATAAACAACAGATGGGCTAATGATGAGAGGGGCCAGATATGACGGATAGATTCCAGTGAAATGGTATAGGAATCCCTAAAGAAGTCAGAACAATTTTAGCAAAAATGAAAAACAAAAAACAAACTGAAGACATTTCCTGAACAGAAAGAAAACTTAAACATATATTGAAAAGGTCATGTTTTGAGCAGAATTAAGTAAAAGAGACTCTCTTACCTGTACATCTTCTGACAACATTTTTAACATTTTTTAACTTCAAGAATAAAGGAAAATATCTTAGTAAAATCCAGGCAGAAGAAAATGACAATAATAACAAGAAAACCCAGCCTCTAAAAGGTTAATTAAAAAGGAACAACAGTTAAGCTGGACTTAGACTTCTTTATAAGCTGAGGTTGGAGCAATGTCTGAAGATTTTGAGAGAAAAATGTTTGTGATCTAAGACTTTTATACAGAGCCAAGATGTGTGTGTGTGTGTGTTTTGTGAAGGATACAGAGTCATCTGGGATTTGCAAGGATTTGCAAAATACACCATCTACATTCCTTCCAAGAAAATGATGTTTTCTTGGTGATCAAGAGATGAATAGAAATTCTGAACTTAAAGATAAATGTCACTGTGTTTTCTCAGGAAGTAACCAGATATAAAACAGTATTCATAAAGATAGTAATCACAAAGTTAAGATAAGAATGAATAATTGGAAACCACCTAAATAGCCAGCCTGTAGGGAATAATCCTTTAAATGATTAATCCATTAGGGTTCTTTGGTTATGTTGTTGTTAGGTGCTGTCAAGTCGGTTCCCACTCATAGCGACCCTACAGTCAACAGAACAAAACAATGCCCGGTCCTGCACCATCCTCACAATCATTGTTGTGCTTGAGCCCATTGTTACAGCCACTGTGTCAATCCATCTCATTGAAAGTCTTCCTCTTTTTCCCTGACCCTCTACTTTACCAAGCATGATGTCCTTCTCTAGGGGCTGGTCCCTCCTGATAACATAGTCTCACCATCCTTGCTTCTAAGGAGCATTCTGGATGTACTTCTTACAAGACAGATTTGTTCATTCTTCTGGCAGTCTATGGTATATTCAGTATATGTTGGTTATAAGCAATGGGAGAAGAAAAAAAAAACCTCTTGAGTAATTTAATCAAGAAAGGAATTGATTACACTATTAAAGGAAGACATGAGCAGGGAGGCCTCAGAGAAGACTTGAAGTGGGAACGATCAGAGAACCTCAGTGGCAGGAGTTCTTGGACTTGTCTCTTTTGTGCTCTTCTGTGAAACCTTGGTGGTGCAGTGGTTAAGAGCTCAGCTGCTAACCAAAAGGTCGGCAGTTCGAATCCGCCAGCTGCTCCTTGGAAACCCTGTTAGGCAGTTCTACTCTGTTGTCTAGGGTTGCTATGAGTTGGAATCGACTCGATAGTAATGGGTTTGGTTTTTTTTTTTTTTTTTTTAATGGAATGACTTAGCCCCAACTGTGTTTGTCCCTGTGTGAGCTATTGACGATTTGGGTCTTGGAGGACAGAATTGGAGGAGTCAGCTGCAACACATGCCACCCCTGGTCTGGGACAGTGCCCTGTGGCAGGCAGGTTCATCAGAACTACCTGAAGTGGAGGCGGGGCACAGGACAGGTGTCCGTCACAGTGGAACGCGAAGCAGCCCTTCAACACGATGTTTTCCGGGAATTGTTAATGCCGTTGGAAAATGGTTGGCTGTGGTGTCAGCAAGAATTACCTGACAGACACCTGAATAGCGAGCAGTTTGGGCAAAAGGCAAAGAAAAACAACGGCAAGGAAATATGGCACAATATCAGCAAGTGTTTGTAGAGTGGCATTATAGGTGGCTTCTGAGATACTTTTCTGTGATGATATGTATGGCTTTTATGATCAGATAATGAACTGAGAAAATGGTCATTGTGAAGATGGAAGTGGGGATGCAATATGAGGAAAGCTGAATCTAGAATTAAGTTCTTTGATTGCAACTGTGTAAAACGTGTCTGAGGATATGGGCTGGAAGGAAATGCGTGAAACAGAAAACCGTGTGGTGGGAGGGGCCTTGGAGTGATTTTTCTCTTAAAACGTGTCCCTTCGTGTTTATTGCACGAAATAATGTAGCTCAAATAGAATAGGTTTATATTTTACAACATTATTTAGCGTTAACAGAATAGGTGTCCTTTAGTTGGAGGATGCTCTGCTGCTTCCTCTAAAAAGCCTAGTGATTGGGAAATTTCTGGAAGGGGTAATGACGGTGCCTCCAAAGCAGAGGTGTTTAACCGGGAGGGCAGTCTTGTCCTCCGGGTGACACTTGGCATTCTCTGGAGGCACTTCTGATTGTCAGGACTGGGGGAGGAGGCATCTTACGAGTGGAGGCAGGGATGCTGCTGCTAAATATTCTAAAACACACCCCTCCCCATGAAATATCTGTCCCAAAGTGTCGACAGTGCTGAGGTTGAAATACCCTGCTCTACAGGCACATGTTTACATGTGTGTGTGATTTACCAGCAGACATCCCAGTGGTTCATACTGGCAGAAACAACTCCATCTGAATTGTGTTACCAACAATTGTTGCGTTCGTGGCTCTTCAGGTAGAAACTTTGCCATCCTAACCAATGCCTTTTTCTCTTTCTAACCAGCCAGGTCCACCTGTGGAGCCAGCTGAAGACCTCTGTCCTCCTGGATTACTTGGTTTATGTGACATCAGTGTGACCCGGAGTTTATGCGGCCGTGATCCAGCCCTGCCCGTTTTCTGCCCTTGTATGTGCTGGTGGAACTCGGGAGCTCTTTGGAGCTGTTGTTTACGTGGAAATTTGGAGCCATTTTGAATCGCTTGGAGGGGAGCAGTCGCTGCTAGCAATGAACTCCCAAAGCCATCCAGGTAAGGCCATGCCGCTCACCTCTGGCCCCACAGCTCCGCCGTCCTCTGCAGAGATGAAATACTGTGAGTGCGGCTCGCCACCCGGATTTGAGACGTTTGGTGTTCACTGTGGGTTTCTCACCGACACCAGCTGCAGAGTAGGGTGGCTGTCCTGCATCTTCATGAAAGAGCCCGGTAACAGCCTCGTGGGGCTTGGGTAGTGCTTCCCTTGCTTTGTGCGCAGACTTGAGGGGCAGTCACGTTTTCCATTTCAGGAGAAGAGTGCCCTTCAGCAGGGGGATGGGTAGAGGCAGTTCGTGATCCAAACAGTAAATTGCATATCCGCCTTCCTCACTGATGCGTGACTGTGGGACCTTCTGGTCGTCTTGGTGTTGGAGCCGCAGAGTTTGGGCTCACGCGCCTGCTGTGCTGTTGAGTTCCCGCACTGCCGTGGGCAGCAAGTTATAGGGCCGGGACTTCACTCTTTAGTTTGTATTTAAAAACAATTCAGTGACGTACCTCCTTTCTTCCCACCTTCACCTGGGGATTGCCTAGGTTTTCCTTACTGTACTGTCGACGACCACACTGTAGCTTCTCTGTTCCCGTGGGGCGTGTGAGTTCAGGTGGGAAGAAGTACTGGGCGGGCCTCCAGAAGCGTCGGGTGAGGCTGGAGGTTGCTTGTTTCTTGTCTGCTCTCCTGTCGTCCAGAGTTGTCGGGAGGCCCGCTAAGCTCCGTGCAGGGAAGCGTGCGTGTCCCGTGGGCCTGAGGCTGTTGGAGGCGGGCGGCATCGCACTGGGTGGATTTGCGCATGGAACCCACGCCCAGATGGCCTCTTCATGTGCCCGCGTTGAAGCCCCCCTGACGAGCTGTCGGAAGGGACTCGGTGGCAGCGGGTTAACCAGCTGTAAGGAATGCTCTGTGTCTCTTGAGCCTCAGTCCCTGGTATTTCCGCTCAGGATCAGCCGCTCTAACAGTGGCTGTGGCTCTGGAGCCACACGGCCAAGCAGGAGCCAGTTCCTGAGCCTCACTCTTCTCGTCTGTAGTAGTGGGCGTGTGCTGAAGGCTCAGCTCCCTGCGCTCTGGGAGGAGCACCCGGCACACCGTGGCGCCCAGCAGCTCCCTGCGCTCTGGGAGGAGCACCCGGCACACCGTGGCGCCCAGCAGCTCCCTGCGCTCTGGGAGGAGCACCCGGCACACCGTGGCGCCCAGCAGCTCCCTGCGCTCTGGGAGGAGCACCCGGCACACCGTGGCGCCCAGCAGATGCCAGCTCTCCGTGACGGCACACACGAGCCCCGGGCTGGCGCCTTCCTCACTCAGACCCGCGTGACCGCGGTAGCCGGAGCCGGACCCGCGTGACCGCGGTAGTTGCGGCGCTTGCTCTGGGGCAGAGCTCGTGGTGAGAGAGTGCACTCACGCTGACGCCGAGGACGGGGTGCCAGAGCAGAGCCCCCTGCACCTGCGGGACTTGTCGGGACTTTTCCGCGTTGTTGTATGTGGGAAGACTACACGTGGCTACGGGAGGAGGAGTGGCTAGAGAAGGAGGTGCCTGTCACGAGCTCTCTGCCCTGCTGTTTCTGTGGGGGCCAAGAGTGGGGGCCAACCTGTTCAGGAGGAATGTGGCAGCGGGCGTCCTTTCCGAGAAGGCTGTGTGCGCCTTCCGTGACCGCCGGCAGCTTTGCTCATGGCATTGCTCACATTTTTTCTCTTTTCTCTTAGAAAAAGATCCCAATCTTTCTTCACTGATTCCAAGATCTTAGAGTATCACAGATGGAATTTTTTAAGCATAGTTTGAGCACCAGCTTCCTGGAAAGTGGATGTCCATGTTATCCCTCTGCTCTCTGGCCCAGCCCGGCGCCCGGTACTTCTTAGACCCTAAAAATGTCAATCTTCCGTAGGAAGGGTGTCAGATATGACTGATGCTTTAAAAGAAATACAAATAGCGTGGTTGCCGTTTGTGAGATGCTGGGTTCTGGAGTGCTCCACTGTGAGAAAGAGTGTATACAATATCAGGAGAGTGTTCATTTTTGAAGAGGTGAGGGGGAAAAAGAGACCAGCTGGCCTTTTTTCCTTAAGATAACATAGTAACTAAATTAAATTTTCCTAGAATGCCATATCCTAAAATTTAAATGGTTGCAATGTCCCACTGTCTTCATTCAATAAATATTTGTTAAGCCTACTATATGCAGGCAAACCCAGGAGAAATGGACAAATTTTCTTACCTAATCCCTTCCCTTTATAGGTGCCATTCATTGTTCAGAATATGTACTTCCAGAAAGTTCTTTCTGAATTTGGCATTTGGCATTTAGTTTCCCATTGATGTGAACTGGAATTCAGAGATGCTTTTGTGTTCATGTCCGATTGGCCTCCACTTGGTAGAGATCTGAAAGTTTAAGAACCATTCTGTGAAGCAGTTCAAGGCCTGTGTTGGTGTCGAGGGTGAATTGTGTGTGTGAGTGTGTGGGTGAGTATAGGAGTGTGAGTGTGTATGAGTAGTGTGTATGTGAGAGTGTGTGTGTGAGTGTATGAGAGTGAGAGTCTGTGAGTAGTGTGTATGAGAGTATGTGAGTGTATGAGAGTATGTGAGTGTGTATGTGAGTGAGAGTAGTGTGTGTGTGAGAGTATGTGTGTGAGTGTATGAGAGTATGTGAGTGTGTGTATGAGAGTCTGTAAGTGTATATGAGTCTGTGAGTGTGTATGAGAGTATGTGTGTGAGTGTATGTGGGAGTCGTGTGTGTGTGAGTGAGTGAGAGTAGTGTGTGTGTGTGTAAGAGTGTGTGAGTGTGTGTATGAGAGTATGTGAGTGTGAGAGTATGTGAGTGTGGGTATGACAGTGTGTTTAAGTGTGTGTGTGGATGAGTATGTGACTGTGTATGAGAGTGTGTATGTGTTTGAGAGTATGTGTATGGGTGTGTATGAGAGTGTGTGTCTGTTCTATGTGAGTGGGCATGTGTGTGTTATGAGAGTGTGTATGTGTCTGAGTGTGTGTGAGCACGTGTGTGTGTGTTCTGTGTGAGTGGGCATGTGTGTGTTATGAGTATGTTTGTCAGTGTATAAGAGTATGTGAGTGTGTGTGTGTGAGTGTATTCTCCATGAGTGTGTGTGTATGAGAGTGTGAGAGTGTGTGTGAGCATGTGTGTGTCTGGTAAGAGTGTGTTCTGTGTGAGCGTGTGTGTGTGTGTGTTCTGTGTGAGCATGTGTGTGAGAGTGTGTGTGTGTGTGTGTGTGTGTGTGTGTGTGAGTGTTGTGTGTGTGTGTGTGTGTGTGTGAGAGAGTGTGTGTGTGTATGGGGGGTAGTGATGCTGGTTCCATCTGCGTCCTTTGCTTGTCCAGCCCTTCTTGTCCC
>NW_004444101.1:3526409-3528853 GCF_000243295.1 Trichechus manatus latirostris | reverse complement strand
GACTTGTCTGCGGTCACAGGGCTAGCAAGTGGCTCCACAGGATTGGGACCAAGTATGTCCGGCTCTCACTTCGGAAGTGTGGATGGACAGAGACAGTCAGGGATTCCTTCACACCTTATCCTCTTCTCGGACAGTCACGGTGCGCACACGGTGTCACACGCCCTGCAGAGTTCTGCCCCCTCCCTGCCTAATAGGGATCAGCGCAGTCTCCCAGCACTGCTAATGAAACCTGACCTTAGGGGGCACGTCCCAGTCAGTGCCTGCCCCGTATCTGCATGAGAGGGAAGGTGGTGACCACCCTGGACAGAGGCCAGGCTTCCTTGGGGCTTCTGAATGTGTGTTCGCGTTGGCTCTGGGTCCGGGGCCCTCAGACTGCAGCCAGGCTCGGCCGTGTAGAGGCGGGGGCTCAACTGTGGCACGGCCGTCCCTACTTTTGGAGTTGCCATCTTAATGGGACCTCTGTCGGAGTTGTCTGTAGGCTTTAGAGAGCAGGATTCCGGGTTATTTTAGATACGGAGGTTTAGTTGATTTAAATTGTTGATACGTTGATTGATGTAAAGATGGGATATAAGATTGTTGTCAGAGGAATTACACAATATTGACCGAAGCGTGTGGAGTAAGCATTGAATTGTGCCCTCTGCCTGGTAGCGGGAGCCGCTCTGGAGTTGGAAGCGTGTCTTTTCCTGTGTATATACATTCTAATCATTCTATATGTGGGGCTCTGTGACTTGGTTTTCATTCTAACGTGTTATAAGCATCTTTTGATGTCAGTGTGTGTTTAGATCTAACTTAGTCTCTTTGATGGCTCGTAGATGGATATTTATGTGGTTGCTGCACTGTTTATAACAGCCCATAATTGGCATCCAACAGTTATTATACATATATTTTGTAGACTTTTGTAAGTATCTCTAGTGGATAAATTCCAAGAAGTAGACTTGCTGGGTCGGTGGACGTGCACATTTAAAAAATCATTAGGTTTGCTGTCAAATTGCTCCAAAAACGTCCCAGTTCATTTTCCTAATTAGAGTTTATGAGGGTGTGCATTTCCCTTTACCCTGCTCCAGTGCTGTAGAGATTCAGTCTAGTTCATTTTTGTCAATGTGGTAGGGGAAAGTTGTTGCTTCAATTTACATTGCTGCATAAATGAGTACAGCCTGGTACAGACATAATCAAAACTTGTATATACACCCTGGGCACTTGAAGAGAAAATATAATCTTATTTTTGTTGTCTAAAAACGCTCGTGTATATAAATGCTGTATTTAGAACTTTCCATCTGTATACGTTATTCTCTATGCCTTATTTAGGGTATATTAACTCAGTTGAGTTATTTGAATCAGTATAGCTTTACACTTTTATTTTTGCTTGATTTCAGGGAAGACTGTCAAATGTTCTTTGTAATAACCCTCTCCTCACTTATTGACATGGTTAGGTTCCAAAGACCAGGTCGTTTTGTGAAATCAGTGTTACGTGAAAATGGAGGATTGACCACATCAGATGGCAAAATGAAGGATGACTACATCATTACATAACTGCCAAACCACTGAGAATCATAGCCCAGCCAAGCTGACACGTAACCTTAACCATCAAAGCCACATTACTTTTACCTCGCACCTCAGCATTTGTTACTGCCAGACGTATGTCATTAACGCCTGGAATACACCTTCTCCTGATTATCGACTATCTCGTTATCTGACGTTTCACATTTACAATAGTAAAAAAAAGTCTGTCCAGCTATTTTGCACAATAACGCCGTATGCCGAGATGTAAGTAATGAACAACAAGTTGCGAGGTGAGAGTAGCGCTGGCTTTGACGGTTAACGTTATGTGTCAGCTTGGCTGGACCATAATTCTAAGTGGTTTGGCAGTTAAGTAATGATGTAATTTGGCAGTTATGTAATGATGTAGTCATCCTGCATTCTGTAATCTGATGTGGTCATCTTCCATTTTCCAATAGCACGGATTTCACATAACTATCTCGTCTTTGGAACCTAACCACGTTGATAAGTGAGAGGGTGCAGTCGGATAGTAGACTTTTTACTATTGTCATAAACGCGAAATGTTGGATAGCAAGATAGTCTATAAGTGAGGAGTAGGTGTATTCTTTTTACATTATTAACCATTTTTTGCTTTATATAGTTCAGTGTTTTTTTCCAATACCTAAAAAATTAAGGCTGTTCTTTTGGTTGTCTTTGGTTCATTTATCAAAATACAATATATTTCTTTTTCTGTAACTTTTTTTGCCCTAAAGTTTATTTTGCCTCGTAAACACGTTTCTGCCCTGGGTGTCTTCTTGTCGCCATGTATCTCTCCCTCCATTCACCTTTAACCTCTCCAGGGCATAAGCAGTAGGGAGCTGCATTTTGCTGTATCTCCTCCTGTGAGTCATTGCCTTTTCCTTGGGGAATTTCACCCGTTGATGTTTATTGTGATCGCTGGTGTGTCC
>NW_004444101.1:3524627-3526123 GCF_000243295.1 Trichechus manatus latirostris | reverse complement strand
TGAGCAGTTCCACTCTCTCGGTGCTCAGGTCTCTTCCAGGGTCTGTCCTTGTGCTGCCGCGAGGTGCCACCCACAGTGCAGACCCTGGCCGGCCTCCCCTGTGCTCCACTGTGGGTCCAGTGCTGATCGGGCTGGGGTTTGGGCTGTGCTTCAACCCGAGTGCTTTCTCCTTAGTGGCTGTTGCTCCGTGGGGTGATTATTTGCTAGTGACCCTTTTTCCCATCAGGTGATCCCCTCGGATTTGTATTTTCTAGGAAATTCCTCCCAGTTTCTTGTCAGTGGATGCTAGTCTCCTCCCCCTGCCTAGCACTACTGTACATCTTCCCGTATTTTTACTTGTTTTTGTTATTTTCATGGCTTTTTGGGAGGAGAGGTGAAGACATTCACTAAATCTCTGGTTTTAAACGAGAGATTTCTGGGAGTGCTTGGGCACAGCTGCTCTGACGTCCTTTTTCTCCGCCCAAGGAGGCATCTTGTACCCCTGCCTCGGGTCTTCTCGCCCTCCCCCGGCATCTCCTGGGCGTCTTCCTCTCTCCCGGCCCCCCCGTGCCCGGCCGAGGCCGGCTGCGGTGGGCTCCTCTTCACATTCGCGGGGCCACTTGGCTTTGTCCCAAGAGTCCAGTGACCTTTTGTTGGATGTGTATGATGTTCCTGTCCCCTGGTTTTCTTTAAACCCTTGCTGGTGCTGGGCGAGGTATGCATTATGGTTTTATTGCTGTTCTTTCTGAACTTTGCCAGAGCCAGGCCCGGCTTCTCTGACGTAAAAGCCGCTTAACTGTTGGGGTTTTATGGCTCTAAGTAACTATTTCTAACGAGGTGAGCAGCCCGGGGAAGGGCCTGCCTGAGTTAGCCTGAAGGAACACTTGTCTGATAGTAATAAGATGAAAAAATGCTCTGAAATATCATGTTCTTGCCCAGCCTAGCTCTCCAAGCCTTTCCCCACTGGGGATGTGCAGAAACTGGTTGGGATGAATTTATTAGGGCCCAGAGCCTCTTCTTTGAAGACGAGTGCCAGGGTAAAACCAGGGGGCTGTGAGCACTCCGTGGGGGTGGACCAGGACCCATTCCTTTCCCCTCCAGCTCTGTGCTCCCCTTGTCAGCAGCCTGCGGTCTTTGCTTTGGGTCCCAGTGTGCCTGGGAGGTGGGTCACCTGGCAGCCTTACTGGTAAATCCAATGTCACAGGGCCCCCTTTTAACTCTGCCTCCCTTCCCCCCCAGCCCACCTTCCCTTCCCTGCAGTGACCCTGCTGCCTTGAGGAAGTTTTGATGAGAAACATTCCAGTCCTAGGAGCCGCTTCCAGGGGTCACTAGGACTTGTCTGTGGCCATCCAGATGACAGCATTGGGAGAAAGCTGGCTGAGCAGGACCGTCTGGAGCCATCAAGTGGCCTCTTTCCCCCAGCACTTGGGGAGAAGCCAGCATGTTGTCGTTAGGTGTCATCTGGTCAGTTCCAACTCACAGTGACCCTGTCGTGCACAACAGAACGTAACACTGCC
>NW_004444101.1:3521667-3522812 GCF_000243295.1 Trichechus manatus latirostris | reverse complement strand
ATTTCTGAGTTCTGAGACGCTGAATGTCGGGTGATTAATGATATTGAAATTTAAGAATGAACTCCCAGTATGCGTGTGATATGGGAACCCGATATGCACACACGGGAACCCGGTACGCACGCACTGGAACCCAGTATGTACATACGTGCACACGGGAACCCGGTATGTGCCCACAGGTATCCGGTATGTGCATATGTGCACACAGGAACCTGGTAGGCACACTGGAGCCCGGTATGTACATATGTGCACACGGGAACCCGGTATGCGCCCACAGGAATCCGGTATGTGCATATGTGCACACAGGAACCTGGTAGGCACACACTGGAGCCCGGTATGTACATATGTGCACACGGGAACCCGGTATGCGCCCACAGGTATCCGGTATGTGCATATGTGCACACAGGAACCCGGTATGCACACGTGGGAACCTGATATGCACACACTGGAACCCAGTACGTACATATGTGCACACGGGAACCCGGTATGCGCCCACAGGAACCTGGTATGCACACAGGAACCCGGTATGTGCATATGTGCACACAGGAACCTGGTATGCACACACGGGAACTCAATATGCACACACTGGAACCCAGTATGTACATATGTGCACACAGGAACTCGGTATGTGCCCACAGGAACCCGGTATGCGCCCAAAGAAACCTGGTATGCACACAGGAACCCGGTATGTGCATATGTGCACACAGGAACCTGGTATGCACACACGGGAACCCAGTATGAACATATGTGCACACAGGAACCTGATATGCGCACATGGGAAGCTGTTATGTACATAGGTGCACACAGAAACCCGGTATGTGCACACAGGAACCCGGTATGTGTGTGACACAGGTATGGGGATGATTAGGGACATTGAGTGCAGCCTGGCGCATGGAACAGAAAGGCCGTGATTGAGGTGCCTGCAGTGAGGGGCCAGGTCAGGGCAGGGTGCAGCGTGGGGCCAGATCAGGGCAGGGTGCAGCGTGGGGCCAGGTCGGGGCAGGGTGCAGCGTGGGGCCAGGTCGGGGCAGGGTGCAGCGTGGGGCCAGGTCGGGGCAGGGTGCAGCGTGGCCGCCCACCAGATGCCGGCTGTTCGGGTGCAGCTACTGGAGTCGTGTGTGGTGCTTGGCTGAAAGAGAGGAGATGCT
>NW_004444101.1:3519061-3520525 GCF_000243295.1 Trichechus manatus latirostris | reverse complement strand
CTTGTTATGCTTGAGCCCATTGTTGCAGCTGCTGTGTCAGTCCATCTTGTTGAGGGTCTTCCTCTTTTTCGCTGACCCTCTACTTTACCAAGCGTCACTGGCTAATTCTTTTCAGAAGTAGACTGCCAGGTCCTTCTTGCTAGTCTGTCTTAGTCTGGAAGCTCAGCTGAAACCTGTCCACCGTGGGTGATCCTGCTGGTATTTGAATGCCGGTGGCACAGCTTCCAGCTTCACAGCAACACACAAGCCCCCACAGAACAACAAACTGACAGACGCGTGGGGGGTAGCCGAGTTAGTTCCTTTTAAAATTAGAGATGAGTTTTCCTCAGAAATTCTTTGTGGAAATTGGGCTTTTCTTGTGACTTGTTGACTCAGTGCGTTTGTGAAATCCTGTTGGAGTTAGAGAAAACTGGAGCCTGTTCTTAGCACACTTAGATTTTCTAGACCTTGTGTAAAGAACCTCTTCCGACCTTTTTGCCTCTGTTAACAGTTCGGGCGTATTTAGTGGGAGTTCCTCCCTGCATATCGAGTAGCGTGATTCAGAATTCTGGATGCTCTGCCTTTTCACGTTCAGATTGATTTAATCCAAATCGGGTGACTGCTTCGTCCTCAGAACTCCATGGCAGCAGTTGCCCATCTGCCCATGGGGTCTGACGCACAGAACATGAGCCTGCCCTCTTGGGCGCACAGGGGCATGTGACCTTGAGCTTGCCCTTGAGGATACGCACAGGGATGCATGACCTTGAGCCTGCTCTCGTGGATGCACACAGGGGTGCATGACCTTGAGCCTGCTCTCGTGGATGCACACAGGGGCATGTGGCCTTGAGCCTGCTCTCGTGGATGCACACAGGGGCGCGTGGTCTTGAACCTGCTCTCGTGGATACGCACGGGGGCATGTGGCCTTGAGCCTGCTCTCGTGGATGCAGACGGGCATGTGGCGTTGAGCCTGTTATCATGGATGCACACAGGGGCGCGTGACCTTGAGCCTGTTCTCGTGGATGCACACAGGGGCGCGTGGTCTTGAACCTGCTCTCGTGGATACACACACGGGCGCGTGGCCTTGAGCCTGCTCTCGTGGATGCACACGGGGGCACGTGGCCTTGAGCCTGTTCTCGTGGATGCGCACAGGGTTGCATGACCTTGAGCCTGCTCTCGTGGATGCGCACAGGGATGCATGACCTTGAGCCTGCTCTCGTGGATGCGCACAGGGGCGCCCGATCCACGCTGCCTTCGTTGGAACCCCTGCAGAGTCTCGAGGTGGCTGTGTGAGAGAGAAGTGCTTTTCATTCTGGATCATTCCCTCTTGTGGTTCATTTACCCTCCGAGAGAGGAGAGGGAGGGGAGGTGGGCATGGCCAGGTTTTTTCTTTCTTAGATTCTAGTCGATTAAAAGGTGCTTTAGAAATTTGAGAAGGTGTTGGGGCAAACTGGAGGATGGAATGCAGAGGTTGTCGTCAGGACGCTT
>NW_004444101.1:3509936-3517694 GCF_000243295.1 Trichechus manatus latirostris | reverse complement strand
CGCAGGCCAGCTCTCTGGGCCGTCCCCACCTGCCGGGGAGCAGCGCAGGCCAGCTCTCTGGGCCGTCCCCACCTGCCGGGGAGCAGCGCAGGCCAACTCTCTGGGCCGTCCCCACCTGTAGGGGAGCAGCGCAGGCCAGCAATCTGGGCCATCCCCACCTGCAGGGGAGCAGCACAGGCCAGCTGCCTGGGGCTAACTGGGTGCAGCCGGGCTCCTGCAAGGTGGAGGAAATGACGGGTAGCAGTGCTAGGCAGGGACCAGTGGTGGCCGGAGTGGGGAGCCCAGGCAGGGATGCCGTGGAGGCCATCTGCCCTAGGGCTGGAGAGGAAGGTGCGGGGCAGGGTGGGCTGGAGAGGAAGGTGCAGGGCAGGGGTGGCTGGAGAGGTGCGCCCCACTCTGCTGAGGCTCCAGCCACTTCAGTCCCGCCTGGAGGCTTCCGTGTACGGTGGGCGCCCTTCCCTCGGGGCAGGCCTCACACTGCCGGGGCCCGGCTTGGGCGCACAGGGGAGGCTCTCGGTGCTCTGCTGGGTGGGATGTTTCTGTGTGTTGAAGGCCTTATCTGAAGCTGTCTGGACCTGCCACGGGGGCCCTGGCAGGCTGGTCTGCATGGATGCAGCCTCCATACTCGTCCTTCGTGGGAGGTGGTGTTCTGATGCGTTTTCCGGTGGATTTGGGGCCTCTGGGGCCTGCATATGCGATCTGTGGGCTGAATCAGCTCAGTAGTTTGGCTGAGGGACATCACTCAAACTATCAGTACTGTCTGTGAGCAGAAAAGAGCAATCCGGGTCTTTGTTGAGCTGCTCGAATTGTCTGAGAGAACATCGCTTCAGTGTTTCTCAACAGTTTGCAGTCTTACAGCCTCTGGGCTTCAGCAGGGGACGGGGTAGGTGCTGGGTGCGCTAGGGACAAAGACCGACTGCCCGTCATGCTTCTGCTGCCATCGCTGTTGAAGGAGTGTCCAGTGGGGTCTTGGGCCCATTTGCCTCCTACCAGTGGGGCCTCGTCTCCTCAGACCAGGCCTGGCCCTTCGGAAGGACTTGCCTTTGACTTTTGCCTGTGGGCTGGCCGGTGGGTGTATGGCCCGATAGAGACGGGGGTTTGGCGGGTGTGTCTTCCTCCCCCCGTACCTTCTCTGGAGCTGGGGGGTAGACTTCCTAGTAGGGGGGCCTGCATGTTCAGTCCAAACCCAGACGCTGTCACAACTGGAAGCGGGTGGGTGCTTGGTGGGATGCAGGACTGACCCCCAGACCTGGACGGGTGGTCACGCTGGGTCTAGCCTGCAGGGATTTGAATCCGAGAGGGTGGCCCGTCCTGACACGCGCGGGAACGGACAGGTGGCTCCATGCAGCTGAGTTAGCCAGATTTCTTGGGGGACGGCGATTAAAGTCTCTTGTGGAGGTAACATCTTTGCCATTGTTTTCTATGACACCGCCTTCTGTATTCTCCAATTTTATGCAAACTGAACATGTACTTATCATAAGTTATTGTTAAATACAGGTTTCCTGTGCATCCAAAATTTATTTGGATGCTTTTCAAGTCGATTTTATAGGCATGCTCCTGCTGGGAAGAAAACTCTGCCGTTTGGAAACTGTAACTAAGCCTCTTGTAGTCTCAGCACTGGGCCGGAGCCACGGGCCGTGGGCCACGCCCTGTGTGACACGGAAGTCTGCTTGAGACTCTTCTGTCAGTGGCCTTTGAAATGTCGTCTATGGCCGGGTCTCCTTCTGCATGTATGCTTAGGGAGACTTCTGAACTGACCGAGCTCAGAATGTCATTGGATGCAGTGGTCTCTGTCACTTCTCAGGTGTATAACGTTCACGGGGATCTCGCGATGAACTGTGGCAGATGGAGACAAGTGCCCCAGAGAAAGAACATGGATTTGCCTGCTTGTGTTTTGTGTAGTGGCCATTTAATGTTTTGAACGTCAAGTGCGATGTTTTGATTTTGAAAAACAAACATGAATGAAATTTGAACCTGGAACGTGACATTGCTGTTTAGCACGTAAATTAGGAGGTAGGTACCTCTTGACGTTTGAAATAGTGCGGCGTCCTGGGGTGTCGGGGAGGAGAGTGACGTGGAGTTCAGTGCGCTTCTGCAGTGGGGTGGGGGCCCCACTGGAATGGAGGAGGCAGGCTGCCGGAAGGTGGGGAGAGAGGGGGGGATGACAGCGGGCTGTGCGGAGGGTCAGGGAGAAGGGAGATGGACAGAAAGGAAGCTCCCAGGCCCCCTGGGGTGGACCAGCTCTGGGCACCCAGGGAGGCCCCCAGAAGTCTGGGACACAGTCTGCTGCAGGACCAGGATGGGTCCAGCCAGTGGCTGGGACCACCCTGCCAGGGAGCTGAGCTGCCGCCCTGCCCTTCCTGGCTTCTGAGCTCTCTTCCGTGAGCTGATGGGCTTCTTTCTCCCCAGGCAGACTCTTGTCCTGGCCAAGATGTCTGAGGGACACCCCTCCCACGGCCAGGGCTGGTCTACCTTGGTTGTCTGACTGCAGGAGCTTTTCCTTTAAGCCTGGCCCCTGGGGTGAGAACTTGCGGCCCCCTTTTCTCTCCTCGTCCCCTGCAGGGACCAGAGGATACAAAACCAGCCGGCCTTCCCGGCACCCTGGTTGTTTGTAACTCGTCCCGGCCTGGAACCCGTCCACCCGCTGACTTCCTCTGCCAGGGGCCTGTCTGCAGCCCTCCGCCGGAGCAGTTGTCTGCTGGCTCGCCGTGTTCCTGGAAAGCCCGTCCCTCACAGCCTGGGTCTGCGGTGCATCCTGTCCCCTGCACCGCCTTCTGTAAGAGCAGATACTGTCCCTGTCACCCTGTGGATGTGCTGCTAACTCATCCTCCTTGGAAGCGAGCTGAAGCTCAAGGGGAGGAACAGCCACAGAGGGTCAGAGCCACGGAGGGTCAGAGCCCCGGAATGTCAGACACGGAGGGTGAGAGCCACGGAGGGTCAGAGCCACGGAATGTCAGAGCCACAGAAGGTCAGAGCCACGAAGGGTCAGAGCCATGGAAGGTCAGAGCCACGGAGGGTCAGGGCCACGGAGGGTCAGAGCCATGGAGGGTCAGAACCATGGAAGGTCAGGGCCACGGAGGGTCAGGGCCACGGAGGGTCAGAGCCATGGAGGGTCCGAGCCATGGAAGGTCAGGGCCACGGAGGGTCAGGGCCACAGAAGGTCAGAGCCACGGAGGGTCAGAGCCATGGAATGTCAGAGCCATGGAGGGTCAGGGCCACAGAGGGTCAGAGCACGGAGGGTCAGAGTGGCAGCGGCCATCTGACTCGGACGCTGATGGCTGCAACACGTAATGAAGAGGGAAACTTTGGATTTGTTTTCTCCACTTGCCAAATTTAGGCCTCATCTTGTCTCCTCTCATGAGCCTAGTTTCTTCACGTTAGAAAGGGGAGGTCTGCAGACGCCAGCGGTGTTGGGGTGCTGTCCGTGGTGGGCGCTCCCATCGGTGAGCAGCTGCTGGAAGGCCCCAGCTGGCCATGGCTTCCTGGTGCTGCGTGTGAGCTCGCTGTGCCTTGGACCTCTTGGCCTCCCAGGCCTGGTGTGCTTATAGTGCCGGCGAGTCTGGCTGAGTCCCCATGTGGCCGACGACAGTACCTTCAGAGGATTGCTGTCACCCCAGTTCCTCTGGGCTGTTTGTATGACAATCAGCTGTTCTGTAAAACCTGTCTAGTGCCGCAAGGGCGTGCTAATTCTAGTCCCTGGATCCAGGAAGGGAATTCACCAAGAAGTCCTGACATTTAATTTTTTTCAGCCAGTGGCACCTAGGTTGGTTTTAAGATTCTCTGAGTTGGCATAGCCCGGGACTAATCTGGACGCCCCTGACATTACTGGATGCTGCAAGAAGATGCAAGACCAGATTCCACGTCTTTCTGAGTTCCCTTTGAGGGGGTATTTAGGTCCCTGAGTGGTGTAAATTGTTTGCACTCGACTGCTAACTTAAAGGTTGGTGGTTCGAACCCACCCAGTGGTGCTGTGGAAGAAAGGCCTGGCAGTCTGCTTCCTTAAAGTTTACAGCCAAGAAAACCCTGTGGAACACTTCTACTTTGTAACACATGGGGTCGCCATGAGTCAGAATTGCTCTCCAGGCCCCTTCAGAAGGAGCTCATTTCACACAGAGCCTGGGATGAGAGAAAAAAGGAAGTAATTTAAGGAGCTAGTACCCCAGAGGCCTGGGGGACCATCAGAGCAGACCCTGGCTCATGGCAGCCCCTGCTCTGGTGGGAAGAGGGCGGTACAGTGCAGGGCATAGATGGTTCTCCGTGAAGGCAGGCCCTGCCCCCTGCACTCTCTCCGTGAAGGCAGGCCCTGTCCCCCTTACCTTCTGTGAAGGCAGGCCCTGCCCCCCCACTCTCTGTGAAGGCAGGCCCTGCCCCCCTTACTCTATGAAAGCAGGCATGCACCCCCCTTCCCCCACCCCCCGTGAAGGCAGGCCTTGCGTTCCCTACCCCCCCAGGGGTCTTCTGCAGTCACCCTGGGCCCTGGGTGGTCCTAGATAACTTGGGTCAGGCAGGAAGTGCGTGTTTTCCGGGAAGGGGATCCCGCAGTTGCTCAGGCAGGTGAGAGAGTGATTTTCCTTTCCGTCCATGACTACCGGTCATTAAGAAGGGCCAGGGGGTTCTGGGGAGAAGCAATCTTCCCAGTGTTGGCAGAGGCACTCAGCAGGGCTAGGTGGAAGCAAAGGAAAATGGGACGAGATCCCAGTTTTTGAGGAAAAGATTAAAGAGCCTTAAAATGAAAAGAAAAGAAGACCTGAAGAGCGCAGTTGGGAACCCTGTTCATCATTTTACTCCCTTCCCGGTTCCTGCTTGTCCAAGCTCACAGTGTGCTCATGCAACCTTTGGGGGCCCGCTGATTGGAGGGACCCAGGGGTTAAATGAGGTCGGCTTCCTCCCAAACCTCTTTCCCTCCTCCTGCTGCTGCTGGGAGAGGACCTTTGCCCCTGGGAACGCGGGCTCTGGGAGTAGAGATTTCTGTGTTGGAGGTGACTGGATGAAAAGGCAGATTCAAGAGTACTTTGAAACTGTTGGGTACAGAGCCCACTTACCTTCCTTCCCGGGTTAAATGTTTTCTTTTGATTTTGTTTTTTGTTTTTTTGTATTGATCTATTCTTAAGTAATAGGTTTTATTTTTAGAGCAGTGCTCGGTTTACATAAAATGTAGCAGAGAATACAGAGTTCCCATATGATACCCGAACACACACACCCCCACAGGGTTGCTCGTGTAATCAACAGCTCGCATGCCTGTGGTACATTTGTTACAATTGATGGCCGATATGGATACATTGTTATTAACCAAAGGCTATAGTTTACGTGAGAGTTTACTCTTTATGTTAGTTTTAAGTTTTATTTTATTTGTTTAATAGGTAATTGGGTCCCATGGTTCGTAATTGAAATGCACAAAAAGAAACATCCCCTTTCTGTCCCAACCCTGGAGTTAGGTTCCTCCCGGAGATACTGTATGCATGTAGCAATAAAATCGTGTGATGAATGGCAGTTTACCTGTGTGGTCTGCCTCCCATCACACTAGAGGAATCCTGAGAAAAACACCAGACAAATTCCATCTAGAGGGGAACCCTACAAAATACCCGACCAGTACTGCTCAGAGCTGTCAGGATCATCAAAAGCAAGGGGCGTCTGAGAAACTGTCACAGCCGAGAGGAGCCGAAGGAACCATGATGACCAATGTAATGTGGGGTCGTGGGTGGAATCCTAGGACAGAAAAACGACATTAGGGAAGAACTAACGAAATTTGACTTTTCTGTTTTGGAGCCTTGGTGGTGCGGTGGTTAAGAGTTACAGCTGCTAACCAAAAGGTCGGCAGCTCAGATCTACCAGCCGCTCCTTGGAAACCCTATGGGGCAGTTCTCCTCTGTCCTGTAGGGTTGCTATGAGTCGGAATTGACTCAACGGCAGTGGGTTTGTTTTTTGTTTTTTGGTATGGACTTTGGTTAGTAATGGAGGCCCTGTGTGGTACAAACAGTGCCCTATGGCTGCAAACGGAAAGGTTGGAGGTTAGAGTCCAACCTCAGGCACCTCAGAAGAAAGGTGCGGCAATCTACTTCCAGAAGATCAGCCATTGAAAACCCTATGGAGCACAGTTCTACTCTGACACATACAGGGTTGCCATGAGTCGACTCCATGGCAACTGGTACTGGTAATATATGTACTTAAGGCTATAAATGGAGACCTGACGGCACAGTGGTTCAGAGCTCGGCTGCTAACCAAAAGGTCAGCAGTTCAAATCCACCAGCCGCTCCTTGGAAACCCTGTGGGGCAGTTCTCCTCTGTCCTATAGGGTCGCTATGAGTCAGAATTGACTCCATGGCAACGGGTTTGTTTTGGTTTCTTGAAGGCTATAAATTTCCACGTACATATGGCTTTAGCTGTATTACACAAGTTTTTAAATGTCATTTCGATTATCATTTAGTTTAGAATAGTATCTGATTTCTTTTTTGATCCAAGGGTTATTTAGAACTGCATTTTTTAATTTCAACGATTTGTGAATTTCCTAGTTATTTGCTTTTATTTTCGTTACTTTAATTGAACTATTGTCATTGAGTTTACTGTGTAACATTCCCATTTTTAAAAATCTTTTGAGTTTTGCTTTACGGTTGGCTACGAGTCACTAGGAGTCAGAGTCGACTTGAGTCGACCCGACAGCAAGAGTGATGGTTGGCCACATGTTTAATTTTGTAAGTGCTTTCTGTGTACTTGCAGAGAATATGTCAGCTAGGGAGATTTGTCAAGTCCGTATGTGTCCGTGAAGTGGCGTTTGTTAACCATGGTGCTCACACCTTCTATTCCTATATGGATTTTATTGTCTGCTTTTATTCTATTACTGAGAATGCTACAACCGTGGATTGGGCTTCTGCTTTCAATTCTGTCATTTCTGCTTTCGCACACTTTGGAGCTGTAGTGACTGCGTGCCAATTCAGAACTTTATGCCTTGTTGATGGAATCTCCTTTTTATGATTATGAACTATGTCCGTTGTTCTCTCCTGTAATTCTTTTTACGTTGAAGTCTGATTTTTCCTTTTCACCAGGCGGGCTTGCTTCTTGTCTGCCCTCACTCCTGCGTAGCCCTCTGAGGCCCCCACCATGAGCGTGATGTTTACACGGCCCCTCCACCTACCCCCTCCAGCTGCCTGGCAGGCTCTGACCCGCTCCCATTTCCCCGGACACCTGGCACTAGCAGGCTGTGCTCCTGCAAGTCAGCAAATGTCTCTGGGGGAAAATGGGCTCAGAGCGTGGCTTCTCTGGGTGTCCCTTCTCTCTGATATTTTGGCCCCTCGCGTCCCAGCTGGCTTGATAGCTAGCTCTGGCTTCCAAAGCTATGAAATGCTTGCGTATTTTGTAATGTACCCAGCCCTCCTAGTCCTTCAGCCAGAAAAAACCAAACCCGTTCCCCTTGAGTTGATTCTGACTCCTAGCGACACTATAGGATAGAGTAGAACTGCCCCACAGCGTTTCCAAAAGGGCGGCTGGTGGATTTGAACTGCTGACCTTTTCTGGTTAGCAGCCGAGCTCTTAATCACTGTGCCACCAGGTTCCAGGTTAGTCTGGTATAAGCTGGTTTGCGTTAGCCAAAAATGGAAGTTGAGGCTCACCCATCAATGCCAGAGAAAGTATTTCAGTCCAATGGTTGTGTTCTTAGTAGTAGTCTTGAGTCTATTTTGACTTGCAGCCATGTGACCTGGGTGTTATAGAGTAAAATTGTTCCATAGGGTGTTCTTGGCTGTAGTCTTTTTTTTTTTTTTTTTT
>NW_004444101.1:3508524-3509836 GCF_000243295.1 Trichechus manatus latirostris | reverse complement strand
ACAACCCCACAACATGTCAACCCTCTCCCTTCTCGACCTTTTTTTTTTTTTTGGTGAGAATATACATAGCCAAAGATACACCATTTCAAAAATTTCTACATACACACTTCAGTGACATCGATTACGCTCTTCCGGTTGTGCTACTATTCTCACTTTAGATGAAGGTTTACAGAACAAACTAGTTTCTCGTTAAACAGTACACATGTTGCCCTGTGACAATGGTTAACAACCCCACTACATGTCAACACTGTCCTTACTCAACCTTGGGTTCCCTATCACCAGCTTTCCTGTCCCCTTTCTGCCTTCTAGTCCTCGTCCCTGGACTGCTGTTCTTGGCTGTAATCTTAACGAAAGCAGAACATCAGGCCTGTCTTCTGCAGTACTGCTGGGTGGGTCTGAACTACCAACCTTTAGGCTAGCAGTTTAGCTTCGACTGCCTTCTGCACCCTGGAACCTTTAATGCTATATGACAACAGCGACAAAAACCGAACCCACTGCCATCTGGTGGGTTCCGGCTCACAACAACCCTGTAGGACACGGTAGAACCGCCCCACAGGGCTTCCAACGCTGTGAGTCTTCACGGAAGCAGACTGCCACATCCTTCTCCCAAGGGGTGGCTGAGGGGTTCAAACCATCGACCTTTCGGTTGGCAGCTGAGCACTTTAACCACTGCGCCATCAGGTCTCCTTAAAGCAACAACAAAAAACGCGATCGAGACGTGCAATTTCAGTCCGTTTCAGCCCACAGACGTCTGTTCTGGCTGAGTGTCCCCTTCAGCGCACTGCACATGGGCTTCTTTTTCCAGGAGCCCCGGACCGACTTCCCCAGCCCTCGCTCATCTTCGCGTTGTGGTCACTGCTCGGCGTCTTTTACAGCGGGGCTGAAGCGTGTCTCCGTCCTGAGCTGCCGATGTGGCACACTTATTCGGGCATTTTGCGAGGGGGTTTACACAGCACCTTGGACACAGTTGGAGGTCTAACCTGAACGCAGAGGGCAGAGCTGGCCTCCCCCTGCCTGCCCGCTTTCTCCCCAGCCCAGGCCAGCCCAGGCCAGCCCAGCCCAGCCTTGGTTTTTACGAGTTTTTTCCCAACACGAATGAAGAATTCATTGAGGACTAGTTTGAGACCCGATATGTAGGACATTGCTTTCCACACCATTAGCTTCATAACCGTTGGCCATGTCCTGGGGAAGCACGTGCTCCTTCACTGATGGCCTGCCAGCCCTACTGTGCTTCACGAGGGAACTTGAATTGGACACTTGGTCTCGTGTTCTGTTGGGCCGGGGACTGTCGGGGCCAGGGGGCTGTCGGGCC
>NW_004444101.1:3505885-3508187 GCF_000243295.1 Trichechus manatus latirostris | reverse complement strand
CGGCCGGGGGGCTGTCGGCCGGGGGGCTGTCGGGCCCGGGGGGCTGTCGGGCGGGGGGCTGTCGGGCCGGGGAGCTGTACGTATTTAATGGTACCTTAGTTTCTTTTCACTCTTTTTCATGGTTTTTGTTGGCGGCCGGAAAAGTCAGAAGTAAACTGTGGGTCGGCAGGTCCGTGTTTAGGAGTTTTCAGCCTGAGGGTGAGGTGCCAAACAGCGGTTCTTCTTTAACAGCTTTTTTGTTGTTGTGGAGGAGGGTGAGGTTAGGAATGATTTTTCAACATTAAAATTTACCTTTTCCCTTAGTAACCCTTGCATTTCGTGTAATATGTCTAGGTTATAAATACTGTGGTTAGCATGTGGCAGCCAAAGCACATTTTCTCCCAGATAATTACTCATTTAAAACATTTAAAGTAAAGCTAATTTCGTTTACAAGTTGAATTATAGATTGCTTAGTTTAAGGAAAGGGTGTTGGTTCTCCCACCCCAGGAGGCTAGGCTTTGGGACCAGAAGGCCTTGTCAAGGTTATAAGGAGCCACAGTTACTGTTTTTGGAATCAGTGTCCTCAGAGATAAGAAGACAAGTTCTCTGTGTACAGGTCAGGTCTTCACTGCTCCTTGGAGCTGATGGCTGGCTGTGTTCTAGCTGAGGGTGGAGGTGGTAGGCCCAGAGGGCCGGGGTTCCAGGAGCTGCCTTCCACCTGAAGCCCACTTCTTCCTGTCCCTCCAGCAGTCCTGAATGTCGAGAGACAGGGTTGAGGCCCACTTCCAGGCTGGACCCCCGTGGCCCTGGCTCAGTTCTTTGGAACTGGGCAGGTAAGTGAGCTGCCGCTTGCTGGTGGCCGGCATCTGGCTCACCTCTTCTCCTGGCTCAGGTTGCCCTCCCCGGCATGGATTATGGGCGGCCACTGCTGGAGGGGCTCCTGGGTCCAGGTGACCTGAGCTCAGGAGGCCCCTCCCACCCGGGGGCTGGAATGCACAGGCTGGTGCAAGCCCGGCTGCCCACCCGCCCTGGTGGCGGCCTCCACGTGGCCTGCGCGGCCGAGCCTGGGCCGTGCTCCGGCAGCCTTGAGGCAGAAGGCTGGCCTCCAGCTTGGGCACAGGCCGGCCGTGGTCAGAGGGGCCCAGCACGGGGGTCTCGGGGTCAGGCAGGCCAGTAGAGCGTGGGATGTTGCGGCGTGTGTGTGCACACGTGCGTGTGTGCATGTGTGAGTGCGTGTGTGTGTGCGACTTTGTGCGTGCATGTGTGTGCATGTGTGTGCAGGTGCGCAGCCAGGCAGCTTTTTGGGTTGGGTGATAAAGCCCGGCAGATCCTGGTGTGGAAGGAGCACCACTCCGGGTCTGCCAGGGCCCCTCTTTGCTGTCCTGCTCATGGCTGGGAGGGTCGGGCCGCCATGTAGAAGGGGTGCTCCTGACCACCCACGCTGTCCAATGTCCTGGCTTTGGACCCTCCCACAAAGCCTGCCTTGTGGGGTCATCACATGGCTCCTTGCTTCCTCCCCTTTGCTCCCCAAGAAGCTTGTGCACAGCAGTGCTTAAGTTTGGCCTCTTCAGGTCTGCAGGCCAACTGCCTGGGCACATGCCTCCTCCCCCCCTGTGTGACCAGGGGCTCCCCCCTGTCCTGTGTGACCAGGGCTTCTCCTCTGGGCTTGGGTTGTCTTATCTGAAAAGTGGGGGTCACATGAGGATTCATTGCTGCCCAGAGCTGTGCCTGCCCCCCTGCCTGCCTAGGAAGGCAGGTCCAACTTTAATATTTAACTTTAAATTTTTAAAATTTCCTTCCTGGTGATTAGTGATTTTAAAATTTTAAAAATCCAACTATTGAGAAACGGATTGTAACCACAGCCCATCTGTTCGGAGAAAGTCAGCCTGCTGGCTTGGACACAGTGTGGACCCCAGGAAGGCCCCGGCCTGGGCCTGGAGGAGGGGTCTCCTGCAGGCTTGCACACAGTGTGGACCCCAGGAGGGCCCCGGCCTGGAGGAGGGGGCTCCTGCAGGCTTGCACACAGCGTGGACCCCAGGAGGGCCCCAGCCTAGAGGAGGGGGCTCCTACAGGCTTGCACACAGCGTGGACCCCAGGAGAGCCCCGGCCTGGAGGAGGGGGCTCCTGTGCTTGCTTGCAAGGATGGGCTGAGCGTGGACAGTGGGCCAGTGGTTGGGCGGGGTGGTGTTTGATCCGCCCGACGCTGGCTCTGCTGTGCTGACCATGTGGCCCAGTGGGTCCCGGGCGCCTAGATTTGCTGGCCGTGTGGCCCAGTGGGTCCCGGGAGCCTAGATTTGCTGGCCGTGTGGCCCAGTGGGTCCCG
>NW_004444101.1:3491977-3505779 GCF_000243295.1 Trichechus manatus latirostris | reverse complement strand
GCCTAGATTTGCTGGCCGTGTGGCCCAGTGGGTCCCGGGAGCCTAGATTTGCTGGCCGTGTGGCCCAGTGGGTCCCGCGTGCCTAGATTTGCTGGCCGTGTGGCCCAGTGGGTCCCGGGTGCCTAGATTTGCTGGCCGTGTGGCCCAGTGGATCCCAAACAACTAGATTTGCTGGCCATGTGGCCCAGTGGGTCCTGGGCAAGCTGCTGCTCCCTGGCTGCTCAAGGCCTTGGGGACAGGGTTTGGCTGACGCGTGTAGCCTCTGAGGCAGCACAGCGGCCGCCAAGTGGTTTCTTAAAAAGAATTCCTCCTCCCCTGATTAATTCCTGGCATGTGGTGCTGGGGAGCTCTTGCGTCAGTAACTCGTCATGAACCAGCGGCTGTCTGCATCAGACATAAACACAAAGCCCGGCCCCACCGCTCCTGAACGCCGGCCAGGGCGGCTGGCCTCCGCACTACAGGATGGTCTCTGAGATAGAGAGGCCGCCGGGAGGCCACGTTGGTCCACACGGTACAAAGGCCTTTTCTCAGAGGGCACCAGGCTTGGAGAGATGCCCGCTGTGCTGGCTGGGGGTGGGTATTGGCACAGATGTGTCTTCTTTATTAAAACCTTTGGTATTTCTCTGTCCTACCCTCAGCCCCGCCTATTGGTAAGCTGTCTTAGCTGTGGGGAACAGCTCTCCTTCCCGTGGTTGCTGTGTAAGGGGTTGGGGAGATCCGCTCTGTGAGGTTTTCCACTGTGACTTTAGCATCTGGGAAACGCAGAGGTGGCACAGCACATTCCGAGCTGTCCTGCCCTCTGGGCTGTGTGTGGCCTTTTGTGACAGTCACCACGGGCTTTTGCACAGCGATGGGATGCCCATCAGGGCCCTGGGCTGCTCTGTCCTGGGGCTCTATCGCGGGGCTCTGTGTCGCCATCCAAGGAGGCTGGAAACAACTGCAGTGCTCTCCCCACGGTCCTCAGTCTGCAAGTGAGCGTGCTCAGGCCAAGACCGAGGAGGGCGTCCCTGTGCCACGGCTCTTCGGGGCTACTGGGGGAAGGCCGGTGGGCCTTGAGTTCCTTGGGGTCATCCAGTCCGTTGGGCACCTGCTCTGGGTGGGCACTGGGGACTTTCTGGCTCCAGGGCATCTCCCAGGAGGTCGCACTCCTGGTGGCATGGAGAGCGTCGCCCTGGAGACAGCGACGGGCAGATGCCCATGGACACAGAGTGGGTGCCTCGTAGAGGGGCCTGAGTTGAGCCTGTACTGACCTTCAGGAGAAGTCACAGCCACTACGGTCCCCTGGATAGCATGCACAGATGCTGCCGTGGGAGGCGGCACGGGGGCGGTCAGGGCCGGGCCGGGCTGCCTGCACCACCAGGCCCCGTGGGAAGGGAGCGGGAGGCAGGAAAGGTGGCCGGGTTGGGCAAGGCTTCCCAGGTTTCCAGCCTCCACAGGCGCACTTTGTGGGATTGTGTGAGGACCTGTGTCCTGCATCCCAGCTTTCGGATCAGGCAGCATTGTCCATGGGATGCGCCGCGGGGACTCACGTGACTGCCAGCTCTTAGTTTCCGCTTGTCTTCTAGCTGTGCACACAGGCCGAGCTTAGGCCACCGAGCGCAAGGCGTGTGCCTGTGAGCACAGTGTGCACAGTTGAGAAAGACGGCCCGTCCCAGCCGGGAGCGGAGCCCCGAGCCCAGCCCTGCGCCCAGCACCCTGCGTGCCCGCACCCCGCAGAGCAAGGCTGGGGCCGTGGGCCTTCGTTAGACTGAGCGCAGAGCGGAGGCCCCGGCCGCATCTCCTGCGTCTCTCCGGCCTCTCAGGAAGGAAACACGTTAGGCTCACGCCCGCGTGTGGGACGGGCACCTCTCCCGTTACGGATGGAGCGGGGAGGTGCAGAGACGCTGGAGCCGCCCGGCCCCCAGGCAGAGCCAGGACCGTCTGACCAGGCCTTACGGCCCCCTCTGCCCCACGTGCACAGAGACCGTGGGACACAGGCTCAGTGAGTGCGGCTGGTTCGTTGCTATCCTCAGAACCTGGGTTTTCGAGAACAGGTGCAAGTTGTGACGAGCCGTTACCCAGTGATGTGGTCCCACGCTCCTTCCTGTCTTACACCGCAAACTCCCAAGGCTGGAGCAACCGAGCAGGGGGTTTTGTATGCGCAGCTTTTTAGGAACATGGCTGGGAGCGTCTGTGTGGTCAGGGTGACATCCAGACTGTCCCCTGCTGCCTGTCCCCGTTCTGGACGTGGTGTGCTCGGGCCAAAGGGGGGGGATACTGTGTGCTCGCCGGGACGCGCCTCACCGGGACGCGAGCTTCGAAGGCCCCAGGATCTCTCGAGTACGTTATACGGGCTTTAAAAATGTACTGCCGTCTGTTGGTTTTTAAAATTTTATTTCACAACCTTTTGAGTCTTTTCTATATGCTAGGTAGCGGCTGAGAATGCTGTTACTTAGATTTATGAAGCTTGCGGGAGTTCAGAAAAATCATCCATTGTGAGCAAGTCCGAGGCTTAGGGCTGCAGGTGAAATCAGAGTCCCCAGGTGGTGGGGCTCATGGTCTTTTTCCAGGCAGGAGAGTCTTTGTTTCTCCCACTCATCACAGCGCCCAGTAAGCTCAGGTGTTCTTAACCACGGCGTTACACTCCAAAAAACCCACTGCTGTCAAGTGGATTCCGTCTCCTAGCCACCCTATAGGACAGGGTAGAACTGCCCCGTAGCGTTTCCAAGGAGCAGCTGGTGGATTTGCACTGCTGACCTTTTGGTTAGCAGCCGAGCTCTTACCCACTGCGCCACCAGGGCTCCAGCGTTATACTCAATAGTTTCATTAGCAGAATCTACCCTAATCCCAGGTGCATGTTAGACCCTGTGCTCCTGTGAGGGCAGGGGCCTTGGGCTGCTCCTCGCCTCCTCCCTCCCGGCCGGGCCTGGGGGCGTCCTTCCCAGCATGCTGTGCGCTCCGGGCTGCACAGCGGCGCCCTCGCTGCGGATGGCGATACCCAGGACCATCCTTTCCCAGGGCCCGTTTCCTCCTCTGACTGGTCCTTCCTCTGCACGGTCCCCCGCATGGCACCCTGGGGTCATCTAGTCACCTTCCGTCACACCTCCTCTCCCTCTCTTGACAAACTGGGAGAAGGCAGTACTGGGACAATCTGCAGAAAACCACCTCTACAGTAAGACGATGCCCTGCTCTCCTCCCAGAAACGGGCAGATGTGGAGACCGTGACCAGGGGGTGGTGTCACCGGCCCTCCCATGCGCTGCCCCTAGCGAGTCAAGGGGCGGGTCTCCTCCAGGCCGCTGGACCGTGCGGCTGTTTGCAGACAGGATAGAAAACACCGAAGCGCAGACACAGGGAGCTTGCCTCTAACGCGTGCTCAAGCATAACCTGCCGAACCTGCTGTGCTGAGGGAGCTTGTGCCGACTTGCGTGACTCTGCACCAGCTAAGCAGTTGTGGGTCAGTGGCCGTAAAGCAATTTGCGTGTGGCTTGAGTTCCCTCATTTCTCTAAAATGAGAAATGCCTCCCTCTTCTGGAGAGTCTCCCTGCCTCCCCCAGGTGCCATCACCTACGCCCAGACTTTGTAAGTGCAAAGCTCTGCCCCAGGCACTTCATCTCCTGCCACTGGGAGGCTCAAAGGAAGGCCCGCTCTGGGACCTGGGCAGCGGTGGCAGCTGCAGGGTGGGGGCAGGCGCAGCCAGGCTGAGGGGGGACAGGGAAGGGCGGCCAGAGCCCCGCCTGGGGTCCCGTCATGGACCCTGTGGGATTCGTTCAGCTTCCAGGCTCGTCTCCCACACCCTGTGCGGGGGCTTTGTGGGCCCAGGACGGTCCCGGTCCCTGGTTACTGGGCCACAAGCTCTGCTCTGAGCCCCCCAGACTCAATGCTTCTTTAGTTCTCATGAGCACCGTTCAGGGCGTGTCCAGCATATCTTTCCTTAGGGTGAGGAAACGGAAGGAAAGAAGTTAGCCAAGCTGCCTAGTCCCACCCAGCTGGTGAAGGCCGGAGCCGGGGTCTGAACCGCCCATCAGGCTGTGGCACCTGCCCTCCTCACTGCCCACGTGGTACCTGGAGGAAGAGGTGGACTGCTCCTGGGCTGGCGACCCCACTGTCCAGGGTGTGCACCCACAGTCCTGCCGGCCCTCCTGCTGTCCCCGGGCCTGGGCTGTCCCCTCTCCCCTGGACCCCTGCCCCGTTTTTCCATGTACCTTTTTAGTACTTATGGTCGGTTTTAAGCAGCTTGATAACTAATTATGCACATTTTCCCATCACCCTCTGGGTGCTTCCTGACTGCTTGATCTGGTGAGCTGGTGTCCAGGCCTGGGTGGCCCATCGGGGGCTGGGGACCCACAGGTGCTGCGCTGCCCTCCAGCCACAGCCCTGGGCTTGGCGCACAGCCAGCGGCGGAGAGGTGTGCTGTGGACAGGTGAGAGCCTGCCCTGGTCCTGGCTTCCCTGGTGCTGCATGGCAGGACTGTGTCCCGAGAGGAGTTTTTGCGGGTCTGTCAGGTTTTCCTTGGGGAACGTGAGGCACCAGCCGCAGTAGCTTCCCATCCTAGGTCGCTGCAGGGCTTGCTCTTCCGAATCCGGGATGTGGCGGCCACATTGCGGGCCTCCTTCTCTGCCTTGTCCCTGCCACCGTGCTTCTGAGCGGTACGTAACCCACAGCCCTGCTCTGCTGCGTCTCCAAGTGAGGGAGCTGGCAGCAGCCACGTGGCTCTCTGCAGACTACAGAGAACTGCTGTTGCCACGTGGATGCCGTGGCCATTAGCGGTCACACCACATCAGTGGGGCTGCACGGTGTCCTTGCTGTCCACCCTGGAACCCAGGGTGTGTGCGCCGCTGCATGGTGGTAGGTGGATGCCGATCCACCTGTGCACATCTGGGCACGCCGGCCTGGCCCCACACCTGCCAGGGCTCAGCTGAAGCTTATCCACAAACTCTTCCAGTTTATTTATTGTATTTAAATGAGTGTAAATATCGCAGCTCTTAGACTTGATTGAAGCTGCTCAAAGGCCCAGATTGCTGTTGCCCGCCTGCTTTTAGTGATCCCCAGTCTCTCCGGATCCTTCTGTCGCCCTACTGTGTGAGCAGGTCTGTTCTCCCACCAGGCGACGGCTGGCGAGCTGGAGCAGAGCTGGAGCAGAGCTGGAGCAGAGCTGGAGCAGAGCTGGAGCAGAGCTGGTTTTCTCCCAGGATGCCCAGGCCTGCGTTTCCTATTGTGGTGAAGCTTCTGCCCTCACATGTCCACTTTGGGTTTGAAACCCACGACCTTCTCAGTACTTGGTGGTGAAAATAGTCCCCCGGTGCCCGGAGCATCCCTGGCGATGCTGCGTGAGTTTTCCTTGCGGCCAGCGTCCACTTCCACGCGCAGCTGTGCTCGGCCTCCGTGTCTGAAGGTGATGTCAGCTGTTGTCACTGCGTCATAAATGCACACCATCGCGTCCGTGTCCCTGCTCGCTCGCTTCCTGTGGCCTGGGTTCTAGAGAAAGCCCTTACAGAGCATACGTTCCGTTCTCACATGTCCTTACAGATTGGAAGAGAGGCTCCAGGTGGTGCAGATGTCTAAGTGCTCCACGACGAGCCATAAGGTTGGCAGCTCCAACCCACCCAGTGCTTCCTGGGAAGACAGGTGGTCACTAACACCACCAACAACACAGATTTCAGGAGCGATGCGTGTTCTGAAAATGTTTAAAACTAATTTTGAGTGCTTTGGGCCACCTGTCTAATTCTGAGAGCTTTGGGATGTTTTACTGCCTGCTCAGGTGGCGTCCCAGCACAGACACCTGTGGGTGGCGTGACCTGTTGTGGTCCAAGTCTCGCCTCCTCTTGGGTAGCCTTGCCCAGGTGGGCACAGTGGGTGGCGGTCCTGAGGAGGGAGGCGCCCACCCTTCCTGCCAGGGTCTTCCTTGTCCTGGAAACCTGGGTTGGGGACGAGGCCGGAGCAGTGGCGGGGACGGTGGCTGTACCTCACCCCCGCACAGCACTTCCTCGTCATGTCCTCATGTGAAACGTGGGCGTTCTAGAGCACACCGATTCGGGGTATCGGGAGGCAAGCTCTCGGAGGGCCGTGACTGAGTTTTACGCCTCTTTCTTTCATGCCCGGCACCTACTCACATATTCACACGAGTTACGTAGCGTTCCTGCAAAACAACATTCCCATAATGAAACGTTTGGTAATAAATAACTACATAATTAGAATTTCTCAATATTCTACTTAGGGTTTTACTGCAGTGTTCATAGATAAAATTTGCTTGTAACTTTTGTTTTATTGTTGCCTTGAACGAGTTCTCGAATTAAGGCACTTTAGGCCTCATAAAGTTCGGTAATGTTTTTCTGTCTTTAGAGGCAATCTAAATAAGGTCAAGATTGTGTAAACCTTGGGCAAGTATTGGGTAATCCTCCAGGGGACGGGTGCTTTTCTTTTAAGAAATACTTGGTTGAGTCCTTTACTGACAAGCTCCAGGTCAAAGACCCTCTTCTCTGCTGTTGTTGTGAGCTGCCCGGAGCCGGCCCCGACTCGCGGCCTCCCCAGGCTCAGGGAACACGGTGCTACCTGGCCCGGTGCCATCCTCATGATCCATTGCAGATGGGACCACTGTGATCCACAGGCTTTCCTCAGCTCATTTTCTGAAGGAGATTGCCAGGCCTTTCTTCCCCTCCTCTCAGTGACAACGAGTTCCCATTTCTTCTTGGTGGACCAGAGGATGCTTTTCTTCTGTGATAAACAGAGGGGTTTCATAATTGTCCATGCTTCAGCTGCCTGGGCCGCGTTTCTGCCTGGGACAGTTTGAATGCTTAGAACCCTCTGCGTGGTCTTCAAGGTCTTCATTCAGCGTGCGTCTTCCAGGTTACTTTCTTTTTCTGTTCTCAGAAGCCACGGCTGTTGGGCACGTGGGTGATCATCTGCCTTGCCCGTGGGTCCCTTTGCCCCACAGAGTTGCAGGTGACACCACCACCGCCGTTTTGATGGAGCTGAGGGTGCCTTCCCCCAAGGCTGAGGGATCTGGGCCTGGCCTCTACCCGCCCTTCACCTGGGCGCCTGCAGTCCAGGCGGCTGGGGCGGCTTCCTCTGGGAGCGTGAATTCTCCCTTTCACGGCAACATTTTATTTTACTGTATTTTATGGCAGCGTTTTAAATGTAGCCTGACCCTTCCCATGTAAATTTCCCACGGGCAGCTGCTCCTCCAGGCTTGTGTATCTCTCCTGGTGCCTCCCGGCTTGTTGTCCTCACTCCTTGGCATCACCCCTTTTCCGAGTGGCTGCGTCTGTTCTGACAGTTTGGGTTCAGAAGGAGCGCGCTGCAGGTCGTACAGGCCACCGTCTTCCTTGCAGTTCAGCTTTTTTGCAAAATGAACTGAGAAGAAAAATTCCAGCAAATTCATTCCTATAAAGTAGAACTTCTTTACATAAGCATTTATAATTAAGCATAGTAGGAGAACAATACCTGCCACACGGTCATTTTAAGTCACATTCGGTGGTTTCCATGCCTGGAGGTGAGGAGGCCACTCCTCCGTGGCTTCCTTTCTGTGGTATTTATTGGCTTGTTTATTTACATGAGTTTGGACTCATAGATTGACTTTTCTTAACTGAGTTAGAGCCCTTTATAGTCGCTGATTATTGTGGTGTTCAGATTGTCCCCGATTTGTCCAGTGGAGCCCCTTTGTGCTGGCTCCACTGCCCTTCTGGTGGGACGCTGGCATTTCTGAGCCCTTCTTTACTGTCCTGATACAAGATGTTCTCTGTCTTCTTGTGCTTTCCGGGCTCCGGCCCTGGAGCCACTGTTTCTCCAAGGAGGCCTCGTTCCTGTTCTCAGGGCCTGGTGCTTAGAAAGCCCCCTGAGCTCACACTGACGCTTCCACTTCCAGTCCAGTGTCACAGGGCTCCTCGATTGTCCCTTTTCTTTTCTGTGTTTGTCACCCTCTCCTCTGAACACGAGAAACTTAACTCCTAGTATCCCTGCTATATTTACTTATTTGCTGAGTCCCAGACTGCTCAGAAATGGAAACCAGGTGCCGTCAAGTTGATTCAGACTCATGGTGCCCCCATGTGTGTCCATAGGGCTTTCACGGCTGATTTTTCAGAAGTAGATCGCCGTTCTTCCGAGGTGCCTCTGGGTGGACTTGAACTTCCAACCTTTCGGTGAGCAGCCGAGCACATCTATGTCTCTGTGAATAAGAAAGCCACTAACTACAGTTGAACATTGGTTCAGGGCGTATGGTCCAAATACTGTGTCCAGAGCCCCTGGGGAGTTCTTAGCCCCAGCCCCCTTCACTGTGGTTCTGCTGTTCTCTGGAGATGCGGTTTGGTTCGTTTGTTTCTGCTGGTATTTCGTTTTAGAGTTTTCCCATCCTTATCCTCCCTGATTTTTTAAAATTTTCATCTTTTGACTGTGTAATGTGAACATGGTTCCAGGAGCTGTAGAAGCTCGACTCAGAAAAGGGCGTCTCCTCCCCTGCAGGTCCTCCTCCCACCGCGTTGCCCCTCCTGTGTTGTTTTTTGCAGAAGAGAGCAGACAGCTGACCTTTACTTTGTCTTTCTTCTTACACAGGAGCACCTGTAGCTATGCTTTGGTGCCCAACTTTTCCACCTAACGCTCTGTCCTGGGAACCACATCGGCTGGCAGAGCTCTGCTCGTTCTTTTCAAGCCAGGTGTACCCTGCAGGCCCCTCCCTCCCTCCGTCTGCTGCACGGGGACAGTTTGATGGGTCACAATTGTTTGCTCTCAAGTTTGTGCTGCCCGGGCTGTCCTTGTGCTTCTGCACTTTCATATTGTCGGAGTTGTTTCTTCAAGGGTAATTTCCAGAGGTGGGGTTTCTATCAAAACTAAAAAAAGAAAAAAAAAAACAACACCATTGCCTTCGAGACTATTCCAACTCCTAGCAACCCTATAGGACAGAGTACAGCTGCCCCATTGGGTGTCCAGGCAGCAGCTGGTGGATTCGAACTGCTGACCTTTTTGGTTCGCAGCCTAGCTCGTAATCACTGCTCCACCAGGGCTCCATCACAAGTAAGCACGTATGTAATTTTGTCAGATTTTGCCACATTTGCCTGCATACGGCCTGCATTCCCGTCGGTGCTATCTGCCTGGGGAGGGACAGAGGTGTTTCCTCCTGACTCACCCCCCTCCTGAGCAGGACGTCCCAGTGCAGAGGTCAAGGGGTCACACTGTGTCCTCAGTTAGGTGGGCACAGGGCAGGAGCACAACTGTGCGGTCCCTCACGTCCACACCTCGCCCCACACAGGCTGGGGCCATCTGGTCCTCACCCCCGCCCCGGGTCCGGCCCTGGCCCTCGCCCCTGCCCCGGGTCTGGCTGCAGTCCAGCACCCCTGCCCTGGGTGTGCTGCCTCACTTGCCTGCCCCGTGTGGTTGAAGAGCATCAGGCCATGGTGGGTGCTCTGTGATAGGACCGTTCTGTGTGGTTGCTGAGCTTCCTCAGGGCTCCACTGAGAACACCCGGCTGTGACGTTCTTGGCTTCCCATTTATTGAGCACCCCCCCATTAGAGGGAACCCCGACTCTCAGTTCCGGGAGGATCTGTCAGGCCGTCCCTCCTAAGCCCTGTGTGTCGCAGGGTGAGGCCCAGAGCTGCCCTGGGGGGCCCAAGACCACCGCGGGTCAAGGACACGCTGGCCCTGCCCAGATTCTCCCGCTGTGTCATTTCATCGCTCAGCACTGCTCTCACACCCACCGTTTCGACACCTGGCCTGGGGGTCCTACCTGAGGATGCTGTTTAGACACCTGGCCTGGGGCTTGTCTGTGAAGATGCTGTTTAAAATGTGTGTGTTGAGTTTGTTTAAAACAGAAGCGTATGTCTCTGTAAGAACCTGAGTCCCTTGTGTCCTCGTGGGCGGGACGGGGAGTCATGCAGGGCCTCGGGGCTTGGTGTCCTGTCAGGTCCTCAACACCCGTGTTGAGCAGCTCTCTCTGAACATCCGGGAAACGTGTGCTGCCCAGGGTGATGTCCACACTGGACGCGGAGACCGAGCCTAGGCCAGGTGTCCCCGCACCGCGCACAGACAAGTGTGCAGATGACACAAGTCATTTTATTCGAGCTGCATGAAGGCTGGCAAGCTCCAGACACAGGCGTCCCTGGAGCCCAGGGGTGGGGGCAGCGCGGGGCGGGGCAGGTCGCCTGCCTCTGTGACGTGGAACTAGCACCCCGCTTGACCTGGCAGGGAACCATTGAATTGTGTCCCCCGAAAGGTACGTTCAAGTCTGAACCCTGTGCCTGTGACCGCATTTGCAAAGAGGGTCTCTGATGATGATGCTGTCAGTTACCTTGAGGTCCCACTGGAGGAGGGCCCTCATCCCCTCCGACTGGGGTCTTACAGAAGAGGAGAGGAGACAGACAGACAGACAGACATAAAGGGCAGAAGGCCATGTGGTGACGGAGGCTGAGATGGGGTGATGTAGTCATAAGCCCAGGGACGTCTGAGTCCCCAGAAGCTGAGCGACAGGAAGGATCTTCCCCCACAGCCTTTGGAGAGCGCAGCCCTGCCGACGCCTTGAATTCAGAGCCCCGACCCCCAGAACCGTGACGGAATATGTCTCTGTTGTTCTGAGCCGTCATGTCATGATGCTTTGTTCCGGTGGCCCTAGGAGACCAGTTCTGCGATCGCGTAGGCTGTCTCAGTCGCTCGGTGCATCCCGGGCCTGTGTGATGTTTTCTGGTAGAATGGGTCGGCACTGTTGGGATCTGTCACAGCCACGCTCCGGGGCTGCTTTTCAGTTCCTCCTGACAGAGGTTCCTTCTCTCATCAGTGGCTTGTTGATTAACATGGAGGTGACAGTCCCCGTGACTGCAGCTTGTCCCCCAGGACCCGGGGTCCCGGGTGACGCCTCCCAGGGCAGGGGGCCAGCAGAGCGAAGCTGCAGGGTGGTCACCACCATGCCAGCGGCCGCTTTCTTCTGGTGTGGGGAGGGGAAGTTTGCAGAGGGCGCGCGCTGTGGGGACACGTCGTGGGTGGTGTCCCCTGCTGTGTACACCCAGTGAGACAGCCCCGCGGCACTGCGGTGGTGCAGCAAGTGGAGCTTGCCGTCCGAGTCAGGACAGCCGTGTCGTTGCTGCATGGCCCCGGGAACACCGTCTGACCCTGCCAGCCTCTGTGGTGTCGTTTGGTGGCAGAGCTGATGCTTGCTTGAGGGTTGCTGGGAGACAAGACAGCTGCTGGGACAGCGGGCACAGGTAGGCTCCAAGGATTCACGCCAGGGGCGAGTGTTTCGGCTGGGGGCTCTGGGAGACGTGTGGAGAAGGTGCTGTCAGGGCGGTTTTTCCCACAGGGCGCTGCTGAGCCGGGCCTGTGGCTACACGCGTCGGGGCTGCTGCATTGGATCGCGCCGGCCGGGGGTCTTGCCACCTCACGTGCGCCCCCCCAGCTCGCTCAGGCTCCCAGAGGGCCCGCCTCCACCCAGAGCGCCTGCCCTAGGGGCCTTCCGCGCAGGTGCAGGCTCGAGGGCCCTGCCTGGTGACGGGGGAAGCAAGTCTCACCCGGCATTGCCCACGGCTCCGTGAGTGGCAGAGCGATCCCCAGGGGAGCTGCAATGACGTCCTGACCAAGGCCTGCATCTGGCCTGTGGGACGCGGCAGCACCTCTCTTTGGGGATCTGTGCTCTCACGTTGGGATGTGCCCCCAGGCCTGAAGCTCCGTTCTGGTGTTTTCAAGCAAGGCCCACACCCTGGGGCTTCGGGGTGCCGTTTCCCTCTCCCTTCTGGGAGACCCACCACCCAGCCCACCATGTAGACAAGCTATCTGAGGTAGGAATGTGGCAGTGCCCCCGGCCATGGCACGGGCACGGGAGACTTCCTGGGGGCTTCGCCATTGGCGTGGGGGGAGAGGGCCCGCCTCATCTGGTGGCTGAGCCAGCGGGATACAGGTCCAGGAGCTGCCAGCCTCCATTGTGGGTGCAGAGGAAGAAGAAGGACAAGGGAGAGACAGGCGGGCGGCCACCACCGGTCCTCTGGCCTTTGACTTTTGGTGGTCCCCAAGGCTCCTGAGTGAAGACGCTGGGGAGAGAGTGGGCCAGCCGGGGCCTGGTGAGGGGACCCTTCTCAGGAGCAGTGGGGAAGGTGCTGGGCCAGGGGAACAGGCCTGAGCATTTGAGCTGCCTCCCCGACCCCGGTGGGGGGCAGAATTTCCTTCTCAGTCACCTCTCACCGCCTCTGGGCCACGTGCTGGGGTTGGGCTGGAATCTCTGCACCCTGCTGGCTTAGACACACGTTGTGGCTGATGCTGATGTTCCAGCAGGAGTTCCGTGTGCTCACCAGGCTTGCAGACCTGCATCGCCTTTGGTTTGACGGCTCAAGACTGGTACCCTCGGAGAGCAGGGCCATTGCCGAGCAGTCGCGCAGTGGACAGAGGTGCGGGTGACCTCCCAGGGGTGGGAGACTGGCGTGTCTCAGGCTCAAAGGCTGCAGGTGTCGCCCGAGGGTTTAGAAAGGCATTCATAGCAGGTGGCTGTCTGGACGATGGAGCCGTGCTGGCTCAGGAATGCCCCTCAGTCAGACTGACGTCTGGTTTGTCCTGGCTGCTCGTGTGGGTGCAGCCTGAGTCGGAGGCCAGAGCGCGGAGACAGGTTCAGTGTTTCATCCTGCGCCTCTTTTAGAGGAAAGGTGTTTACACGGCGGGGACGGCCACCTTCCAGTGGCCTTCCTGTGCACAGCAAGCCTGCCCGTGGACGCCTGTGTGGTGACACCAGTGCTTCTCGTGGCCCCTTTCTGTGGGCGCTGCATTAACTCCATCAACACAACGGAAAAGAACGCACCTGTCCACAAAGAGGAGCCCTGGTGGTGCAGTGGTTAAGAGCTCAGGCTGCTAACCAAAAGGCTGGCAGTTCGAATCCATCAGCCGCTCCTTAGAAATCCTGTTGGGACAGTTCTCTGTCCTATAGGGTCACTATGAGTCAGAATCGACTCAATGGCAACAGGTTTGGTTTGGTTTGGACGAGTCCACAGAGGGACCCAGGTTAGGGAAGCAATGTCCCAGCATATTACATGAAATGATACTTTAAAGGACAGAGAAGACTCGCCCGTTGGCTGAGGGTGTTGAGCTGGCTGGTTGGACTTAGCGCCCGAGTTTGGAGGGTCTGCGGGCCCTCGTGGGTGCTCTGAAGCCAGCTCTGCTCTGAGCCCCATCCTCATACACATGCTGGCTCAGCCTCCAGTGGCCGGGTCCTCCTGTGTTTTGGGCACCTGTCTGCTGATGCCACTTGTACCTTGCCTTCTCGCCCTGTGGGGGCCAGTGAGAAGGGCAAAACCAAGCTCCTAGTGATGGGCCAGCCGGCGGCTGCCCGTGTCCCAGTGTATGCTCTCCCTCTGCTGAACGCTCCACCCCACACTGCCTGTGGGATTCAAGCTAAGTGTCACCTCCTAGTGAGGCTTTCCCTCCACCCCAGCCTCATGTTCTCGGGTGGGCGGCACTCTTCCCTGCAGATAAACCCCATCGCTTCTTATTGAGAGCCACGTGTGAATGGCTTTTCCTCAACAAGCATCCCAAGGCCCTCTGGTTCAGGACGAGAGCAAGGTCTGGTCAGCTGACCGCCACACCAGTGCCTAGAGGTTAAGCGTCTGTGGAGCCCTGGACCGCTTTGGGGCCCTGGCTCCCAGCCACGTTGGGGACAAGAGCTGGCCCCAGGTCTGTGAGTGCTTCTGGTTTCCTGCTCATCCATCGGCCTTGGTGCTGTGGCACATCAGTGAGGAGACGGTGCCAAAGTCTTATCTCTCATGGATGGAGCTGTTCGCACAGGATGAAATGATCGTTCTGGACCGTGGGACTGTTCCCCGGGCTGAAATGATCGCCCTGGACCGTGGGACTGTTCCCCGGGCTGAA
>NW_004444101.1:3464702-3491877 GCF_000243295.1 Trichechus manatus latirostris | reverse complement strand
TGATCGCCCTGGACCGTGGGACTGTTCCCCGGGCTGAAATGATCGCTCTGGACGGCCTATCTGGGGTTTCACTTCTGACCGCCTGCCACACGGGACGCCTCAGGTTCCTAGCTCCTCAGGCGGTCACTGCTACCATGGACGCCGACTTCCGCACCAAAGGTGACGGCCACTCACGTGTGGCACGCAGCTCAGAAGAATGAAGTCCTGGTAAATGGCTGCCGCACGGATGGACCTTGTGCTGAGCAGGACAACGGCCGCTCACGCGTGGGACGCCATGCTATCACGCGTGGGACACCGCTCCTTCACGTGTGGGACGCCACTCCCTCACACATGGGACGCCATGCTATTACGCATGGGCCGCCGCTCTCACTCGTGGGACGCTGCTCTTTCACGCGTGGGACGCCGCTCCCTCACACATGGGACGCCATGCTATCACGCGTGGGCCGCCGCTCTCACTCGTGGGACGCTGCTCTTTCACGCGTGGGACGCCGCTCCCTCACGCATGGGACGCCATGCTATCACGCGTGGGCCGCCGCTCTCACTCGTGGGACGCTGCTCTTTAACGCGTGGGACGCCGCTCCCTCACGCATGGGACACCATGCTATCACGCGTGGGCCGCCGCTCCTTCATGTGTGGGCCGCCGCTCCCTCACACGTGGGCCGCCATGCTATCACATGTGGGATGCCGCTTTCTCATGTGTGGGACGCAGCTCACGCGTGGGATGCCGCTCAGCCACAAAGAAAAATGAAATCCTGATACGTGCCACCACATGGATGAACCTTGTGCTGAGCAGGACAGTGACGGCCCTTGGAGCTCCGGGCTCCGGGCGCGCTTGTGCCTGTCGCTGGCCGGCCGTGGCAGCCTGGGCCAGCTCCTCCCCCATGCCTCCAGTGGCAGCCGGCGGCTTCCCAGGGCGCAGCTTCAGGAGTGCGCCAAGGGGCTCCTCGTTTCCACATCGGCCATTGTAACATCGCTGCCTGCAGTGCACGCTGGAATGTTCTATTAAACAACCACTGTCCTCACAGCCTCTCAAGTAGGCTGGGGGGTGGAGGATTAGGGTGTTTGCTTCCCAGATAAGACTCCTCAAGTTCCTGGAACGCTCACTCCGGGGGTGAAGAAACCGTACGTGACTTGAACTCTTCCTTCGCACTGAAGTCCCCCCACGTCCCGGCCACTGCACAGACACCTGCCCTTCTGATTATTATCGTGCAGTCAGTCAATCCACCCCACAGGGACCATCCGCTCACCTGCGGCTAACAAAAACCCCTCTCTAGGTGCTGTAAAATCAAATTCAGGCCGCAGAGAAGTTATAATGCTCTCAAACGTCAGCGTGGAAACAGAGGAAGAGAATTAGGAAGTGTAGGTTAGCGATGCCCCAAGAAGGCGGTATCTTGCTCCTGGCCTCCGGGGCACTTGCAGTAAGAGCTAGTGGGAGCTGGAGTGACCTGGCCCTGCACAAAATCAGGGCTGGTGAAACGCTCACTCGGGGCCGAACGTAAACAGTGGTGTCGAGCCTTTTGCGTGAGGCTGTTATGTAACCTGACAGCACGAGTATGAATAGAAACCAGATGTCAGGGCAGAGCGCTGGAATTCTGCAGCCGCCAGCTCCGGGAGGGAGGCGGGCGTGAGTTTGCTCCTCCGTGAGCGCGCCGGCAGCTCTGGGCGGGCGGCCGGAGGGTCCTGGGAGCGGAGCAGAGGGCTTGGAGAAGGTAAAGTACGGACTCAGAGCGGCCAACTCTTTAGACACGCGTGCTGCTCCCCTGTGCCCATTATGTAACTGTGGGGCCTCGCCACGCTGACCTGGTGGCTGGCCGTCTAGAAGCAGCTCAGAGCACGGAAACTCGGCGAGGGGCCCTGGCATCGCACCGACGCCGGCCGCCTGCGGTGCCCGGGTTTAGAGAGGGGGCACGGGAAAGTGCTGCTTCCTCTGGTGACGGCTGGGTTGGCCGCGGGAGCGGTGGAAGCGTGTCATTGTGGCCCTCACTGCTACCACATGGAGCCGTGACGGGAGCGGCTCCTGGCCAACAGCAGACCACAGTGCTGGGGGCTCCAGAGGCAGGGACTCGGGGGTCTGCCGTGGCCAAGCCCCCTGCTGGCGGTGGGCCCTGCAGGTGCTGGAGGGTGGGGGCGCCTCCTCTCCCGGTGGTGGGCCCCGTGGGTTCTGAAGGGTGGGGGCGCCTCCTCTCCTGGTGGTGGGCCCCGTAGGTGCTGGAGGGTGAAGGCGCCTCCTCTCCCAGCAGTGGGCCCCATGGGTGCCGCAGGGTGGGGGCGCCTTCTCTCCCGGCTGTGGACCCTGTAGGTGCTGGAGGGTGAAGGCGCCTCCTCTCCTGGCGGTGGGCCCCGTGGGTGCTGCAATGTGGGGGCACCTCCTCTCCTGGCCTGGGCCTGCGGGTACCGCAGGGTGGGGGTGCCTCCTCTCCTGACCTGGCCTCGCGCGCTCTGTGGAACGCCCCAGATGCTGGCCCTTGCCTTGTGGCCTTCACACCACTCTGAACTAGAAAATAGGAGTCATCGAGACTGGGCGCAGGTGCCTCACCTGCCCAGGCGTGGCTGGCACGGGGTGGTTTCATATCTGGGCTTAACTAGAACCCCAAGTGTCTCGGCCGCGGCAGATCCCCCTTGTTTGTAGCTCATGCTTTTTATCTACAGATTTACTCCACTGAGACGCTCCTCTGGGGACACCACGGGGCCGCGACCCCCTCCCTCCCGGGCGGATTCAGTGCCTCGCGGAAGCGCCCAGTTCTGGCTAGGAAGTTTTTGTTGACAGATACCACTCAGGTTATCCGTCCGTCCTGTTTCCTTAGGGACCCAGCTCAGGGAGTTGAAGGGATCTGTGGCTCCTTCTGATCCCCTGGGTTCTAGCTTTCTGACCCATTAACAATCACTACTGAGGCTGCAGTGCTTTCTGCACGCTGCCCCCCGTGCTCAGAGTGTGTTCTTGCAATTTCTCATGTCATTCTCAGAACATTCCTCTGAAGTAGGTGCCTTTATGACCCCTGTTTTACAGAGGGGAGAACCGAGGCCCGAGGAGGTTGAACTAGTGGCCAGGGGTCCCGCTGTTGGGGGCTGTGCTGGCATGGCACCGAGGCGGTGGGCCCCACAGCCACCGCGGGGCATGTCTCTGGTCTCTCCCAGCTCATAGTTCTGGGTCCCTTGCTTCAGGGTGGACGAGGGCACTTCGCTGTGCTTGCTGGTGGCCTTTGGCTGTCCAGTTTGCAAGAATCCCAGCCGGTAAAATTGTGGTCCTGATGCAGGCACGCTCTGGACGGGTGTGGGGCAGTCTCTTAGTCCTGGGACACCCCACAGCGATGCCTCCGGGAAGAAGATCTGAAACACTCGCACATCCTTACTCCGTTTTGCCTGTTCTGAAGGAGCACTAAAAACAAACCCAGCCCACGCTGTTGGGTCAGACAGAATGTGGGAGTCCGAGAATTATCTGAGTGAGTGGAATTTCTCTTGGAGTCCTTTTGATCCAGAGTGGCCCTTAATGTTTAGAAAAGCACATTGGAGCCACCAGGCGGGCTGAGGGGCTGCGGCAGCCACTGCCGTGCTGTGTGAATGAGAGATGGGCCTGCACAAACCATCCAGAGGGCACATTTTTCTGTCTTTGTGACCAGCAGCCCCCTCGGGCCCTGGGCAAGGCCCTGGCAGCTGGGCTGGAGCAGGCATGGGAGGCTCCCGTGTGGAGGTCCTTGATCTTGGAAGCCCCTCCCCCCATGGCATCACTGGGGAGGCTGCTGCCTTGGGGGTTGAGGCTGCACCGTGGGTCTAAACAGAGCCCCTCTTGCCTCCACACAGTCCGTCTGCCCCGAGGTCTGCCTGCCCTAGGTGGCCATTGGGGTGCAGGCCCCAGGCCTCTGGGCTTGGCACCGGCACGCTTCTCTTGCTGAGTTGCTCCCGCCCAGTGCCACAGGGTGCCAGGATCCAAAGTGGGGCACCCCCTCATCTGTCGACGGTGGTCACCTGCAGGACCCTCTGGGCGGGGGTGGGGCACTTCCTTTGCTCTTGTCACCCCCCGCCCTCTCCAGCCTTTATCTGTGTTTAAAAATAGGCATGCCTGGGACGAGGCCCAGGCTGAGGGCCGCTTCTTGCTAGCACCGAGGTGATAGGGCTGCACAGGGGGTGGGGTGACCCTGGGGTATGGGCGGCCGGCGGAAGCTGAGTGAGGTGTCTGAGGACTTGTTTTAAATGAAGACATCTTTCCCACTGCTGTCTTGCATCAGCCGGGAAGTCATGAACTGGAGTGTCCCCAGGCGCAAGGCCGAGTGTGCCTTGCAGACATGCCGAGTCGGAACGCGAGCCTGTGTAACGCAGGACCGTTGGAATTTGGATGAGGAGTCAGAGCAGTGTCAGGCCCAGCGGTGACACCGCAGTGCTCGGTCAGAGGCCTGGCTTCGGCGGCCTTTGGGTTCCCTGGCGCCGAGCAGGAGGTCTTGCCACCTGCTGCAGTCACTGACCTGCAGGCGGACATCAGGGCCTCACATCCCAACTGCTGGCCTGCCAGCCCCTGTGCGTCACCAAAACCCCAGGAGTCACCAGAACAGCCGTCCGTGTTTCTGCCCTCTGAGTGTGTGGGAAGATGGGAAGGATGGACAAGAGTTCACATCGGGGATTTCTTCCGAAAAGCAACTTCCCAGGGAGGAGCTGGGGCTGCTCTCAACCCCGATCCGTCATTGATTTCTAGAAGCAAGACTCAGGTCAACAGCATTCTCTGAGGTCTCGAATTATCCAGTGATCAATTAGATGTATCGATTCTTGTGGGTTAAGCAGGCAATCTAGAACACTCAGAATAATACCAGCTGCGGGGAGGCTTCTGGGTTGTACCCAGGCCACCGTACCCTTGAGCTCCCCACGGGATTCACTCACGAGCTGATGGTCGACTTGGGGCTCTTGCCCTCGTTGCCTGCAGGTCACTGTGAGTGCACTTTGGACGCGTGACTTGGGAGACACACCCGCGTTCACAGTCAGGCCCGGGTGATGGCTGTGTGAGAAGGGTTTTTGCTGAAAGTGGTGTCTGTGTAAACCTGGTTGTCCACATAGAGGTGTGTGCGTGTGTTTGTGAATGCACTTAAATTTGATCACAAGTTTCACTGGTCTATTCGTCTAGGGATTGCTAGAATTTAATTTATAGCTAAATGAAACTAAGCCGCAGGTATGCAAATAATTGGAACATGACTGAAAACCAAACTTGGTTCTTATTTATTCTGCCTCGAAATTTGGGAACCTGCAGAATGTGTTTTGGCGTTCTCTTCTGAAAATAGCCCATGCAGAAACACTGTCACATATACAAATATTAAAAAAAAAAAGGGAGAGCCACTTGCTGGTTCTCTCTGGCCTCTGGCCAAGTGGCCTTCACAAAGAGGGGCAGATATGGCCGCCTGCCATCAATGGGGATGCCGGGAGAGGACATGCTCGGCAGTCACCAACTCTCCCACGGACCACCACCTTCAGGGAGATCCAGAATCCACGGGAGGGGAGTTAGAGACCCACAGTGCCCGACTGGTACCCAGCACAGGCAAACCATCTGGGCCCAAGGAAGAAGGGACATTCACACCATTGCCCAGAAAATGTGACGAGGGTGAAAGCTCGCCAAGCTGGTCCTATGTGGCTACCGCCGTATCTGTCGCCACTTTCCAGACCCCACAGATGACCAGCGTGGCTGGGCGGGACTGCCCCGTTACTGTGACATATGGAGAGAATCTAGCGAGGAATGAAATAAAATACAGCTGGGAGGGAGCACGCGGCTGCACCACGCTGCTCACGCTTGCTTGTCTTCTGCACTCGACTGAAGGGGCTCTCACGAGACTTCACCGCGTACCGGCACTGCGACGGGTGTATCTGCCCTGAGTGAAAGTTTTATAGAGAATTTCTCCTTCCTCTGCCTCCAGCTGCTGCTGAGTGGACTCCAACTCCTGGTGACCCATGTGTGTTAGAGTAGAACTGTGCTCTGTAGGATTTTCAATGGCTGATTTTTCAGAAGTAGATCGCCAGGCCTTTCTTCCGAGGTACCCCTGGGTGCAGCTGAGTGTGTTAACTGTTTGCACCACCCAGGACTTCTTACTAAGGACAGAGTTAGCAAACACAGGCGCCTGCCTCCTGACAGATGCCTCAGGCTGGCTGGAGGAAAGTACTGGACTCTCCTGTGAGAGAGAGCGGTGTGGGAATAGTGTGGAAGTGACCACATGCTCTCTGCTGGGTCATTTGGGTCACCACGGAGACCTGGGGCCCCAAATCATTTGCATTTTCTTATACTTTGTGGCAAACTTGAGCAAACACCAGGTGGAACCCTTTTGTTGAGGCTCCACGTTGCTCCTAACCCTCTGTAGCCTAGGAGATGCAGCTATCAGCAGCATCCTCACATGTGAGGGGCCCGCTGGCGCTGGGCTCCTCGTCGAGGGCCCCGTCTGCCAGGGCCTGGACAGGGCACGGTGGTGCTTACGAAACCTGGTACAGGAAGCAGAGGGACGTCTGTGAAATGTCCTCCTCAGCCCGGCTCCCCTTCTCAAACAGCATGCCTTTTGAAGGACCCAAAAGTTTAAATGAGGAGCCCTGGCAGCGCAGTGGTTAAGTGCTCAGCTGCTTATCAGGTCACCAGTTGGAATCCACCAGCTGGTTGGAATCCACCAGCCGCTCATGGGACAAAGACCTGGCAGTCTGCTCCATAAAGATTACGGCCTTAGAAACCCTATGAGGGCAGTTCTGCTCTGTCACATGGGGTCACTATGGGTCGGAATCAACTGGACGGCAACTGGTCAACAACTCGGGTGCTCACGGAGTATTTAGGCCGTTCTCGTGTGCCTTGCGGTACACACCAACCCTCCTAGAGCCCTGCGAGCGGAGCAGGCCCAGCATGTTAATCTGTTTTTTCAAATTATTAATTATGAAAATAGCACCACACCACTCCCTGCTATTTTTTCATGCTTATGGCATGCCAAGTGCTTATAGGGATTATCTCATTTAATCCTCACAGCACGTAATGAACACAAAAACTAAAAGTACCAACACCAACAAAACCAAATCCATCGCCACTGAGTCGATTCTGACTCACAGCAACCCTGTAGGACAGAGTAGAATCGCCCCATAGAGTTTCCAAGGAGCGACTGGTGGATTCAAACCACTGACCTTGTGGTTAGCAGCCGTGCTGTTAACCACTGCGCCACCAGGGCTGCCAAATAAAGTATTGTACCAGCAAACACATCCTTGGACAAGAGCTGTGCAGCGCGGGCTCCTACCCTGGGTGCACACTGATCGTGGGTTCCTTGCCCAGGTGCACACTGATCATGGGCTCCTACCCCGGGTGCACGCTGATCATGGGCTCCTACTCTGGCTGCACACTGATCGTGGGTTCCTTGCCCAGGTGTACACTGATCATGGGCTCCTACCCCGGGTGCACACTGATCATGGGCTCCTACTCCGGCTGCACACTGCTGGCAGTCTCCTACCCCAGGTGCACGCTGATCGTGGGCTTCCTGGGCCTGGGCTTGGATAAGCACTGTTCCGCACGGGCTGCTACCCGTGGTGTGCACTGATCCCAGGCTTCTGGCCCCCGGTTTGGCCGCTTGCTCCTCTTCTCTTCATTTTACAGATGAGAAAACTGAGACTCAGGCAGGTCCAGCAACTTGTCTGGTCCACTGTTGCAGATAGAGAAGCTGAGATTTGAACCCGGGGTCTGGTTCCCTAGCTCGTCCACAGCCCTGTGAGTTGCAGTTCAGAAAGCAGGAGGGGCCGTGGCCCAGTGGCTCCCACGGGGTGAGGGAGGGCGGTGGATGGGACTCTGGAGAGGCTGTTCCATGGAGAAAGCACTGGCCCCTCAGTAGCCTTTGGGTGGGAACAGGAGCTGGGGCCTCGGTGCTTGGCATGATGGGGACACCAGGAGAGGGGGACCTGTGGGGTCCCGACAGAAATTCCTTAGGCACGCAGCCTTCCACGGGGCACAGGTGAGCTCAGCCCCCTGCCATCACGTGCAGAAGCCGACGCAGTTGCTGAAGCTGCTTTTTAAGAATGAGGAACGAGGATCCTGGTTGCTGCGTGGAGTGGTTGACAAATGAGCTATTTTTATAAATCACAGGGACAGCGCCCAGGGCTGACTTGAATTTTTACTTGATTAGTGAATCATCGAGGCAACAACTCAAACCGTTGGTTTCCTCAAATGTGGGTGAAAAAAACGGAAAACGTTACGATGATAAGATTTCAAGAGGAGAAAGAACAAAGCAAAACAGCTGTACCGGGAAGACAGTCACCGAGGCAGCGGACGCCAGCGTTGCTCACTCGTGTTCATGGCGTGTTGGGGTGGCGGTGGCCTGTGCCGCCAGCTGCCACGCTCTGGGCACCTTGCCACCGGCACCCCTGGGCCCGGCACATGAGGGCCATGCTGGGCGTGTTGGTGCTGATTGCTCAAGGTTGAGAAATATTTCATATTTTACAATAGATGACAGGTCTCCATAAGGAGAGGAAGTGAAATTTCAACTAGACAAAAATAACTGCTGGAGCGCTGTAGCCACCTAGAGAAAAAGCAAGACAGGCCTTTGAGACTGCCAGGGACCCCTGTCCCGTGGAGCCCGCATCCCTGTTGCTCCTCCCTCATCATCAGCTCAGCTGGGGCGTGGTGCCCAGTGCTGGGACTCGGCGACAGGGGTGGGAACAGGCCGGGGCTGCGTCTCCCACGCGTGGAGACCGGCGTCTGGCTCTGTCGCCCTTGAAGCCAGGGGTCCTCTCTGAGCCAGTTTCCTGCGCAGTACATGATTGGGGTGAGTCCGTTCTAGTCAGCGTGTCGGTCGTGTGTGTGGCTCCGAGGATCGTGGTGGGAGCACCTGGCATGCTGGGTGCCCAGGCTGTGCTCTGGTCGGTGTGCACCTGCCCCCAGGCCTCAGACGGCACCTGGGTTCCTCCACCTGTGGGAGCCGTGGGTCTTGGCCGGGAGCTAGGCAGGGTACCCCCTTTCCCTTTTGAGAAAGCCTGATTTCATGCCCCAGATGCTCGAGCAAGGACGCTGAGGAAGGGGCTCAGGCTCAGAGAGACTTCTTGAGAAAGGGGCATAACTGCTACCTTTCCCAAAAATGAACTCTGTAGATTCCTACTGCACTGACAGACTGTCCTCCAGGGCGGCTTTCCGCGGGCCTCGCCTGCCGCCGAGCCGGCCTCCTCCACCTGTGAGGTGGCTGGAGCACGCAGGGCGCTTGTGCCCCCGTGGGAGGGCCAGGGTGGGAGCTGGGTTTGGCCTCGCCGTGGTGTTGCCTGGCGACTTGGTTCCTTCCACTGCCTGACGGGAGAAAAGCCAATACTTGCTCAGATTTTGCAGTCCTCGGTCGTCACAGCTACATGGGTTCTCCTGAGGGGGCGCTGTCTCCCAGGCTTGCCGCTAACATGTCCGCGAGAGACACTGAGGAGAGCGGGGTGTCTCGCCAACTCAGCTGAGTTCTGGGGAGGGCCTCCCTGTCACTCCTGTTTTCAGCCTGGCACCCCTTCGCTGTGGCCCGTGACCTCAGTGTGCCGGTTGGAGTTTGCGCAGTCAGGCGGATTTGCTGCCAGTTTTGACACGCTTCTGATGTTGAACGGACTCCCTCCAAGATCCCTAGACACTCAGCTGCCGGCAGGCCCACCGGCGACACAGACTTCTGGGCTTGGGCCACTGCCTGCCCATTATCCTCAAGGGTCTGCACACTCCTTTGGAAAAAGTCTTCTCCACCCAGAGCAGACTTCTGAGTGTCTCGAAGTGAAGCCTGCAGGGCCTGCAGCTTCCCTTTCCCTGTAGACGGAGCGCCAGGATGTCAGGAATGTCCTCTGGTCCATTTGGTGAGCTGTTGTCTGCTGCGCCGACCCCCTCTCCATGCTTAGGGAAGTGTTCCTAACTCCACGGTGATGCGTGTCGTCGAGGGCTCTGAGGCCACCACCTACTTTTTTTTTTAAGAGGGAAAAGATGGTTAAGGGACAACTACGGGAAATGCTGTAACATGCAGCTTTGCAGCAATAGTAATAATAAGCAAAAAATAGGTGAGTGGTTACAGAGGTAGATGGGTATACGGTATGGGTGTGGGAAGGCATATGGGAGTACAGCGTGTACATATATAGCTATATTTGTGGGCATATGTATATATAGGCTTGTATGTGCTGCACGTATACATATATATACAATAAAGCACACAGCGGAGACAGTTTTGGATACTTTCTAGACAAATCCTAACACCCTGTGGAATCGATGTACTGGGTTTGAAGGCTCAGGACCATATTCTCCTGGGAGAACTGGGTGAATTGGCATACCTTAGTTCCTAGAGATAACGTTGTTCTACATCTTAGTTTGATGAGTAGTATCTGGGGTCTTAAAAGCTCGAGAGCGGCCATCTAAGACACAACTCTTGGTCTCTCCCCACCTGGAGCAAAGGAGAGAGAAAGAAACCAAAGACTCAAGGCAGCAATTAGTCCACAGGACTGACGGCCCACAGGAACCACAACCTCCTCTAGCCTGAGACCAGAAGAACTAGATGGTGCCTGGCTACTACTACTGACCTGTCTGACCAGGGTCACAATGGAGAAAGGCCAAGTTAGAATGGGAGAAAAATGTAGAACAGAACTCAAATTCATAAAAAAAAAAACAGATTTACTGGACTGATAGCGACTAGAGGAACCCCCGGGACTGTCACCCTAAGATAACCTTTTAACCTGGAACTGAAGCCATTCCAGAATGTCACCTTTCAGCCAAATAATAGATTGGCCTATAAAATAAACAATAACACCCATGAGGAATGCGCTTCTTTAAACAATCAACTATATGAGACCAAACGGTCAACATTTACCCCAAAGCAAAGATGAGCAGGCAAGGAGGGGCAGGGAAAATGGATGGAGGCTGGCGCAGACCATCCTCTTGCCCCAGGGAGAGAGGCCCATTCCTCAACGCCTGCTCCTCTGTGTGGACCTTCTGAAGGCTGTTTGAGGTGGCAGCAAGGAGTCCCTTGCCATAGAGAGGGACGTGGTGACTGCTAGGTGGGTCCACTGGTTGTAAGGAATGGAAGGTCCCTCAATGGCACAGACAAAGGGGCTTAGTGATGGGGCTCAGGAGATGACGGGGCTCAGTGTTGGGGTTCAGAAGATAATGGGTCTCAGTGTTGGGGCTGAGGAGGTAATGGGGCTCAGTGTTGCAGATCAGATGATAAAGGGGCTCAGTGTTGGGGTTCAGAAGATAATGGGGCTTGGTGTTGGGTTCAGGAGATAAAGGGGCTCAGTGTTGGGGCTCAGGAGGTAATGGGGCTCAGTGTTGCAGATCAGATGATAAAGTGGCTCAGTGTTGGGGTTCAGAAGATAATGGGGCTTAGTGATGGGGCTCAGGAGATGATGGGGCTCAGTGTTGGGGTTCAGAAGATAATGGGGCTCAGTGTTGCAGATCAGATGATAAAGGGGCTCAGTGTTGCGATTCAGGAGATAAAAGGGCTTGGTGTTGGAGTTCAGAAGATAATGGGGCTCTGTGTTGGGGTTCAGAGGATAAAGGGGCTCTATGTTGGGGTTCAGGAAATATAGGGGCTCAATGTCAGGATTCAGGAGATAAAGGGGCTCAGTATTGGGGTTCAGGAGATACAGGGGCTGTAAAAACGGCATGGGGGCAGTGTCTGACCTCCTCTCTCTTCACAAGGGGAAAGGAGAATCAAGATCAACAGCCCAAAGCTCATTCCTATGAGGTGGGGGCAGCCATGCCTCCTCTCTCCACCATCTTTACCAATTCTGACACCATCCGGTCCTCCCACAGCACTGTCTACTCTGCTGGGTTCGGTAATTCACTGCGGTGGCCACACAGAACTCACAGACCATACTCACAATTATGGGGTTTATTAGGGAAGTAACAGGTTACAGTTCAGGCTCAGGAACACTCAGGATACAGTTCTTCCATCAGTACAGCCTTTTTCCAGCGGTGCTCACAGGCACACCTCTCCCTGGCCCTCTGCCTCTGCCCAAAGGCACTCAGCTTTCTCGCTCCGTGGACTGGGAAGCCTACTGCGCCATCTCCTGCAGATCCCTCCTTCCTTGGTGGTGGTGGACTTTTCTTACTCCCTCTGGGGTGGCTCATTTCAAGCCCAGCAGGATGGCAGAACTGACCAGTCCCTTTGGTGGGCCACAATTACCCTATGGCACAGTCCCGCCCAGTCACATGGGTGGGAAGTACAAGACCATGGCAAGAAAGGCCACACAAAGGTGATCTGTCGCCCCGCAGGCCACCCCCCGGCTCTTCTCGCCATGGTGCTTTTATACTTGGAGGATAACAGCCCCTCCCAGTCATTTCTCCAGTCCACAATAGTCATTAACCTTAGTCCCTCAGTAGAGCAAAGAGTCCTCGGGGAGGTTACTACTCAGGTACCAGCCACACAGGCCTGCTGGGGGCGTCCATCTGATCTGGTCAGGTTCTCCAAAAGTCATCTCAGCTTCAGCCTTCCTGGCCTCCGATGAAATTTAACTGAGGGAAGATTATTATCCCTTGCTCTGTGCCTCAGGAGGTATCCGCATAGCAAAACCCTTAAGGAGCTTCAGGTCTGGCCCCTGTACTCCGGGCCCGTGGTGCCTCCCCCGTAGTCTTCTCTTTCACACAGCTTCTACAATTACAGTTTTTACAATCACAAGCCTGTTAACAATCAGCACTCACAACTGAATCATAATCCTGTCAGTATCTTCCCTACCCTCTCTTCCCCAGACCCATCAGGAGAAGAGGAATCTATTCAGTGGGGATCCTACTTGTCCCCCTCATTTAATGTAAGCACACTCACGAAAGCCTGTAAGCCAGCCACTTCACGCTTTGTCTCCTCCCCTTTTAGATAGTCCGTGTTTAAATGGCCCGTCTCCATCAAACCGGCACTGAGGAGACAAGCATGTTCTTGGTCTTGAATCATCTTCTGTTCCGGTTGGAACTTAGAGCATCTGCATCCGAAAGCAAAGTCCAGTCCAGAGCAAGCCATCAGACTACAGCAGTCTACACCAGCTCACGGTGTCTAACATCTTTCTCTTCATTCGGTTGGGTTCGGGTCAGCTCATCCCTAGCCATCCAAGCTAGGTCACAATGGGTAGCAGCCCCAGGCTCCAGAGTTCACACGCACCTCTGGGCACTTCAGACAGACCCTTCACACTCTCATCCCCAGCCCCCGGGATTGGGCTAGGTCAACGGGGAACCTATAAACTTAGGAGTCCACACAACTCCCTTGGCTTCCGACCAGCCAGCCCTTCCTCTCTCTCATCCCTAGCCGCCAGGGGCTGGTTCAGTGGGCGCCGATGGAACATGTCCAAACTCAGCCCGTCTCTTCATTGCTGCACTTAGCCCACTTCCACTCATGAGTGGACCCAGGCGGTCACCACAAGTGAGCAGACCAAGCTGTCTACTCGTCGGCTCCCTTTAACTTCCAGTCCTGGAAGGGGGCTCCTTCCTAGATGGGCACAGACTTTTCCTGGCTGGATGCATCCAAACCGCTTGCTCCAAATTCAAAAACAGAAACAGTCACTTTTTGTCTGTCAGTCCTTCTTCAAATAGGAATCTTTTGTTCTCTCAGCAGTTCTGGATGGTGGAGGGCTCTTCTCCCACCTCTGGGTGGCACATTTCAAGCCGAGCAGGACAGCAAAACTGACCAATCCCCTTAAAAGACCAAACACCAAACCCACTGCCGTTGAGTTGATTCCGACTCACAGCGACCCTATAGGACGTGGTACAGCTGCCCCACAGGGTTTCCAAGGAGCGGCTGGTGGATTCAAACTGCCAACCTTTTTGGTTAGCAGCCATAGCTCTTAACCCCTGTGCCACCAGGGCTCCAACCAATCCCTTTGGTGGGCCACAATTACCCTGTCACATAGCCCCTGCCAATCACTGGGGTGGCTGTCACAAGACCATGGCTAGAAAGAACACACAAAAGTGATCCATCACACCTCAGGAGCTCAGTGTCCGAGTACAGGAGATAATAAAGAAGATCAGTGTCAGGGTTCAGGAGATAATGGGGCTCAGCATCGGGGTTCAGGAGATAAAGAAGATCGGTGTCAGGGTTCAGGAGATAAAGGGGGCCAGTATCAGGGTTCAGGAGGTTAAGGGGCTCAGTGTTGAGGTTCAGGAGATAATGGGGTTCGGTGTCAGTTCAGGAGATAAAGGAGACCAGTATTGGGGTTCAGGAGGTTAAGGGGCTCAGTGTCAGGGTTCAGGAGATACTGGGGCTTAGTGTTGAGGTTCAGGAGATAAAGAGACTCAGGGTCGGGGTTCAGGAGATAAGGAGTCTCCGTGTCGGGGTTCAGAAGAAGTCCGTGGACACCCTAGAGGAGTCTTCAGGCTGTCTCTGTCTTGCCCTCCCGCCTCCTCCCTGCCCTCCCCCCACGCTGCCCTCGCCCTCTGCCTGTCTGCTCTGTCCTCTCCCTGTCCCAGGGGCTGGCTCTCCTCCAGGGTCGGCCACTGGCTTGGAGTGTTTGGCGAGTCCCTCTCATGTTACACGCCCAGGAGGAGGGCACTTCAGGCAGGGCCTGGAGGGTGGGCAATGCAGGCCATCCCTCTGCTGGGGTTGCTGGGCGTCGTCCAGTCGATTCCGACTCACAGCGGCCCCTGTGACTGAGCAGAACTCTGCCCCACAAGGTTTCCTGGGCTGTAATCTTTGTGGGAGCAGATCACCAGGTGGGTTCGAACCGCCAGCCTTTCGGTTAGCAGCCAAGAGCTCACCACTGCACCACGAAGACTCACTGCAGCGTGTGTAAAAATCATGGAGACACCCGTGCAGGCGAGGCCTGGCGCTGGTGGAGCCGTCCGAGCCGACTTTCCTCACTCACTCGCGGGATCCTCTTTACCGTTCAGGGGGCTTAGACTGGGGTAGACTGCCCCACGTGAGCATAGAAGCACAGTTGTTCTCCCGTGATAAACACCACTTTCTTCTCCTGCCGCCTCCTTGTTGCTCCATCCCAGGCACCTGGGCTGCACGAGGGAATCGGCTCGTCTCGTGATTAGACCACCTCAGGATCTGGTTTCTATTTAGATTGTCCAGATAAAGTGTGGCCCCGGTTGTCCCCCACGGGGCACCGTGGTCCGTCCCTGCACCCACATTCCTTCGCTTGGCAATAGCCTTCCTGCTCTTGAACAGAAAACAAAAGACTAATAAACACTAATCTTGCTGTACACGATGGGCCGAAAATCAAGCATTTTCTCTCCGCTTTTGTTAAGAGATGCATTGACTTTGGAGAATATTCATAGCGGCAGGCTGCCATCCAATTCCAGTTTTTTACTATATGGGATAAAATATAGGCTATGACGAGGAAGAGATGTTTTCTGACACAGTGTGTTCCTGAAGAAATAATTTTATTTATGGCATGACATAGTTAAATCGGCGGCTCACACGCCTGGAGCTGCTGTGGCTGTGGCCTGCTCGCCGTTCCGTGGCCCAGAGCACACTCCCCTGGACAGCTCCAGCTCCACTCTGAAGCGGAGGTGGCTCAGTCCCTCTGCGCAGTCGGCCGAGCTGCAGACCTGCCTCGTCCCATGTCCGAGCTCCTGGGGCATCGCTGGGTGCCAGCCTTGTCCCGGCTACCATCGGGGTATACCCAGGGTGGCACGGCCAGCTCCCAGCCTGGGAGGGGGCAGGGGAGGGGACCGCAGAGGCACATCGGTGCTGCTCTGTCCTGGCCACACCACCAGCCCCTGTATTTAGAGCGTAAAGCTTGATGCCTTTCTTGAACTTGGAAATGGAATGTTTCTTTATGTTATGTTACTTTTCTGTACCCCAGGGAACATCTTTCCTGCCTGCCTCGCTCTTTGGCAAGAATAACCCAGCTTGAATGTCGTGGGAAATCAGAGCATGGCTCCAGGTGGAGTCAGGCAGGCCGGGAGTGGGGTCCCCCTTCAGTGCCTTCTAAGGCTGTCTGTAAGGAGACTCCCTGAGCTCTGGTGGAACAACCCGATTCCAGGCCCCCCCAGACCTCACTGCAGCAAGCCCCCAGAAAGTCTGGCGTTAGACAGTACCCATGTTCTTGTCACCCGCCGGCAGGGTGGAGAAGTAAGCACTCACCAGCTTGCTATTAAACGGTCTCTTCTCAAGGAACAAGAGGAAGAAAAGTCCTGAAAAAAACAAAGCGCCGTTTTTCTTAAAATGCCGGCCAGCACGTGGCCGTGATCTCAGGGAGGCCTGCAGGCTTTCCTGCCCTCAGGACATGTCCTGGCCATGACGCCCAGCTGGCCCTCTGCATTTAAGGAAAGAAGGAAAGAAGATCCAACGAAACGAGACCCTGGGGCTCTCCAGGACTGCTGTGGGCAGAGACCCACGCTGGCGTGATGTTGATGGCTCTTTCCTGACGAAGCCGCACTCGGGTGGGCCCGGCGTGTCACAGCGGCATCGGGCCCCAAGTGGGGTGGCCACGAGCATAGCTCCAGGTCAGTCCCAGCGCTGCTTAGGGCCTCGGCGTCCTCATCTGTACAGTGGGGTGTCGGGTCCCCAGTGCTGCCAGCCTTTTGGAGGCCCTGATGGTGCTGGGTTGTGGCCTGCACTGCTTAGGAGCTCCGATTCCCAGCTCTTCCTCGAGGGAAGGGCGGGAGTGGGCATGCCCGTGAGAAGCCACCACGGAGTGGATGTGAGTGCGCCCTGGGGCGGGAGGGTGGTCGGGACGTGGCTGGTTTGTAAGACACTGCAACAGTGTCTGTCTGTCCAGGAGGGAAGTCGGTGGGAGTGATGCTGTGGTTGGTTTTAGTGAGGGCATTTTATTTCTCAAATAACGAAGCTGACCGGGAAGCATCAGCTAGACACAAACGGGGAGGAAGAGCTCTGGAGGACACTCTTGGGACACACGCATGCTCCTCAACGACAGCCACGCTCTGCCCTTTCTCCTGATCGCAGAGGGAGGGAGCGTCTCTCTATTTCCGGAAGTTCTTGAGCGAACAGCCTCCTATGAGGCCAGGTGCTCACGGTACCCCTGCTCAACCGAGGGCCCGTCTGCGGCCCCGCTGTGAGCCTTTGGTACGTCCCTTCCCGTCCCTTCCCCGTGTGGCCGCCGCTGGCTGTTGGCATGTCCATACTGGGTTCTTGGTGAATGGAGAGTGCGGTCACTTGCTTGTCTTCCACGTCGTGAGATTGACACTTGGCCAGTGCTCGGTGGTGACGGCAGCTCTATCGACATTGTTGTCCCAGGTTTACTCAGCGGTCTGTCTGTTGTTGGACATTTAGGTTCTTCCCTGCTTTTGCTATTGTTAGCAACGCTCATCCTTTGAGTAAACACAGATGCGGCCAGCATTCACGGAGCTGGTCCTCTGCCCTGTCCGCGGGCTCACAGCACTGACCGCCGTGCCCGCTGACTCCTCCTGAGTCACAGATGAGGACGCGGAGTCGCCGGGCAGCTGAGCTCCTTGCCGAGGCTGGAGCTGCTGCCTCCGAGGTCTCCAGGATCCCCTGCCTCCTGCACCCTGGCCGAACTCCGTGCCTGGCCTGGACCCCACATCCCCCCTTCCTGTCTCCTGCTCTGTTCTCTCGCCTAGCCTCACACTGTGGTGTCCTCGGGGGGCCCCTGAGCACTGCTGCATGTTCTCCAGCTCAGGACCAGACAGCCTTACCCGCCTGAGACCTGGGGTCAGACAGACCTCTTCTCTCCTCCACCCTCAGAGCGTGTAATCACGTCCCAGACACCGTGCTCTGCCTCCTAAACGTCCCTCGAATGTGTCTGCTTTCCCTCGGCCCCACGGCCACTGTCATCCCCCCCCAAGGAGGAGACTGCCATAGTGAAAGCTCTGGGGAATCCTGAATAGGAAACCTGCTGTGTTGCTTAAAGAGACTTTCCCATTTGTTTGTTCAGGGACCTATATCACTGGGACTCCTGGTCCTCCACGAGTCACCCTTTGGGAGAAGCTGCCCTGAGTGGTGGCTGAGTAGGAGCCAGGGCCCAAGAAAGAACTCAGTGTCCACGTCTCAGCTGGACAGCCGAGGGGCAGTGCTTCCAGGGAGACGGGGACCAGGCCACCAGGGGACCACACCCAAACTGCCAGGCCGGGGTGGTGGTCACTGTCATCTCTGTAGGGATTTCAGCTGCATCTTTAAAAAATGTTTAGGTAAAAGTGTATTTCATGTCACTTGGGTCTACAGTCCATGCCCACGGAAGCAGCAGGCAAGAAATAAAACGATGTATCACATGGGGCCAATCGGCAGCAAAAGCCCTCTTTCAGTTGTTAAAAAGCAAAGATGTCACCTTGAGGACTAAGGTGCACCTGACCCAAGTCACGGCATTTTCAGTCACCCATATGCTTGTGAAAGCTGGACAGTGAAAAAGGAATCCTGAAGAAATGATGCCTGTGAATTAAGGTGTTGGCGGAGAATATTGGATATGCCACGGACGGCCAGAACAGCCAGAATGCTCCACAGAAGGGAGGAGTCAGAACCGACAGCACGCAACGGTGACAAATGTCTAACAGTGTTTATGATAACCCGAAATAGCAAGTGTCCTTTCCCTGAGGGGCCTGAACAGGGCTTTGCTCTGGATGTTGACTGCCTCCCTTTCGCCGCCAAGCTTCTCGGTCTCTCGTTTCTACTTGGTTTTTAACGAGGATTTCCACTTAAAATGCACGTCACAGCTAGCCTTCCTGGCTCTGGGTAGCTCACCTCCACCCCGCCCCCATCACAGAGGAAAGGGGAACATCGGTATCTGCTCAACCGCGCACCAACCGCCTCCCTAGCGGTTCTCAGTTGCGTAACTTGGGTGTGCTGAGTTGCGCGCATGGCCTGCTCCGCTGCTTTGTCTTCAGTGGCCAGACAGGGTCGTTCGAGGGTACTTCTGCTTGTTTTCCTGGAGCTAAAGAGATGCACCTTGAGTACGGGCTGCTGGGTCTCTACCTCGCAGGCACCGCCAGGCTGCTGCGGCCGGCTAGCTTCGTGCTGGGCGGCTCTCTCGGCCTGCTGCCGTCGGCCCTGCTGGCCCCGCGCTGATGACGGAGAGGCGGACGGCTCAGTGCCGTTCTCATCGCCAACACTGAGAAAGTCTTTGCGTCGCACACGGGACAGACAAATGCTGGAAAGGGCTCTGTGTTCTCAGCCACAGACGGCAAGGGGAGCGCTTTGCTGACTGGGAGTGACCCTGCCTGCTGAGCCTGCAGCCTCACTGTGACCATTTCCAATAAAGCAGAGTTGGCACCGTGCGGGCTTCCAGGGAGAGGAGAGGACCCCGGGGCGAGGAGCGGAACCCGGGGCTAGGAGCGGGCCCCGGGGCGAGGAGGGTTCTCCTGTGGGTTACCAGGGCAAGGAGCGGACCCTGGGGATCAAGGAGCAGACCCTGGGGATCAAGGAGCAGACCCCAGAGCAAGGAGCAGACCTCAGGGCAATGAGAGGCCCCCAGGGCAAGGAGAGGCCCCCAGGGACCAAGAAGGGTTCTTGTGTGGGCTTCCAGGGCAAGGAGCAGACCCCGGGGACAAGGAGGGTTGTCTCTGCCTCTGGTTCCCCAAGGGATGTGGGTGCTCACACCCTGGCAGAGCACCCTGATACCCAAGCCCCACAAGCTCGAGGCTTTCCCTCCCTTCCCCGTCTGCCCCTGGAGCTGTGGCTCTGCCGTGAGAGCAGTGTCCCTGCTTGGCCCTCAGTCCTGACTCCAGGGGCAAAGGAACAAGCCAGCAGAGTGGTGAACTCTTGAGGACAAAGGTCCACGTTCATGCAGGTACAGCCAGCTACTCAAAGGGAGAAGGCTCCCTGTAACACAGGCCATCTGGAGCCTAAGTCCTTTCCTAGAGAGTTCGGGTGGGCCTTTAAAAGATCTTCTTACAATGTTTAACAGGTGTGAACTTAGAAGAACAAAATGAGAAACACCACATTGATGTTGCCAGGGGCCCCCTTCCCCCAGAACTGCCATCTAGGGCTGCAAAGTAGAAATTTGCCTAAATTAGGGAGATAACTGTTCCCGTGTTAATTGTAGGTTGTCTCCGAAGCCGTCTCATCCCTGAGGCCTAAGCGGCAGGCTGGCTTTAGGCTGGCTTTGGGCCTGCCCACGGTTGTAGGAAGGGCCGTCCTGATTTGGCGCAGGACGCTGCCCTTAAATCCCTGCCGTTGGCTACACGTGTTCCCACCGAGCCCGTGCCCCGCCCCCCCTCCCCCGGTGGCCCTGGTGAGGGGCTATAAGTCTCAGGAGTGGACATAAACAAACGCCCGTCTATTTTCGGCGAGCCTGGTCAGTGCCACAGCTGCTGCGGCCTGTGCCCATTCCCAGACCCTGCCCTTGGCACCGGCCGCCTTGGCCAGCCCGGGCAGGCCAGCTGTCACTGCAGACGTCCCTGCCATGGTTGTCTGGAGCTCGCAGTGATGCTGGACGGCCATCCTAGGGAATGGGACGGGCTGGGATCTTCTCTGCACTTAGGTTCTCTGCTTTGGTAGAAACTTGGGTTCCCCTTTGAAAGCTCTCGGGTGGAATGGGGCATTTCCAGGGTCTTCCACTCCAGGACTCCCCCAAAGTGTGCCCTCTGTGTTGGGTGCTCACGTGACCAGGTTGAGGCCGACTCCCCACTCTGAGTTGCCTTTTTTCTTTCATTTTTCATGCTGGAGGCGCTCTTATCCCATCGGTCATGACTGAATAAAACTTTTAAGTGAGAAAGCTCGCCCCCGGCCCTCCCTGTGCCGTGAATGATTGCCGACTGGATGATGGCTGAATGAGTGATTACTGAATGAGTGAGTGATTGCTGACTGCATGATTGTCGAATAGATGATTGCGGAATGAGTGATTGCTGAATGCATGATTGCCGAATAGATGATTGCGGAATGAGTGATTGCTGAATGGATGGAGTAGGCCCTCTGTACCCCTTCCCGGCGGGGCCTGGCAAGCACGCCGTGGTGACAGGCGGTGTTGTTGCTATTACGTGTGTGTGCACAAGTCTGCCCACACAGATCAATGGAGCTTTACTTGCCCGTCCACTTGTTTTAAAGACTGATACTCGGAATCCCCGCCCTCCAAACTCTCCTTTGATGACAGAGAATGCTCGCAAGGTCACTAGCTTTAGCCCCCCTACCTCCCCACCCCCAAAATGAGCCCTTCAGCAATGTAAAAGGGGCCACTCTGTGGTACTGTGTACCCCGCAGGGCCCTGCCTTGTAGGGGTGATGTCCTTATTGCCTCATAAGCTAGTTGCCGTCCAGTCGGATGCTGACTCATGGTGACCCCATGTGCGTCAGAGTAGAACTGGGCTCCGTAGGGCTTTCAATGGCTGGTTGTTTGGAAGTAAATCACCAGGACTTTCTTCTGAGGTGCCTCTGGGTAGACTTGAACTCCCACCCTTTCGGTTGGCAGTGAGCGTGTTCACCACGTGCACCACCAGGGACTCCTGTTTCCCTGTCGTCTGGGAATCAGGAACTCAGGACGGGGAGCCGCTTGCAAGCAAGGATTGATAATATGGAAAATGCAGAAAAGAAATAAGAATTAAATTTAGTCAAAATTGTTGATAAATTTGAGGTTTTAAAGTAAGAGACTTGAATGGGTTTCTCCTGGTTAACAGCAAGGTTAGAATGTTCACAAACGTCTCTGTCGATAAAGCCGATTCAGTGGAGTGCAGCTCTGTATTAACTCTCGATCGCTGTTTCCTACCTGGGCCTCTCTGATTAGGAAATAGCAGTTTTGTAGCTGATGTTGTCAGTGCCACCGAGTCGGTTCTGACTCACAGTGACCCCGTGTCCAACAGAACGAAACTCTGCCCGGTCCTGCGTCATCCTCACAACCGTCGTTATGCTTGAGCCCACTGTTGCAGCCACCGTGTCAGTCCATCTCGTGGAGGGTCTTCCTCTCTTTCGCTGACCCTGTACTTTACCAAGCATGATGTCCTTCTCCGGGGACTGGTCCCCCCTGACAACATGTCCAAAGTATGTGAGACGTAGTCTCTCCATCCTTGCTTCTAAGGAGCATTCTGGCTGTACTTCTTCCCAGACAGATTTGTTCGTTCTTCTGGCAGCCCATGGTATATTCGATGTTGTTCACCCACACCATAATTCGAAGGCGTGAATTCTTCTTCAGTCTGCCTTATTCGTTGTCCGTTATAGTCGATAGAGCCCTGTTTATTTTCTCATTTGCTTTACCTAAAGATAAAATGGTGAATAAAGATTATGATGCTTTTTTAAACCAGGAAGTAATAAAGCCTCGGGAGGCCCTGGACAGCACAAATGGTTAAATGTGTGACTGCTAGCCAAGAGGTTGACGGTTCAAACCCATCCAGAGATGCCTTGGAAGACAGGCCTGGTGATCTGCTTCTGAACGGTCACAGCCTTGAAAACCCCGTGGAGCGGTTCTCCTCTGCACGTGGGGTCGCCATGTGTCGGAATGGACTGGACGGCAGCTGGTTACTGGTTAATGAAGCCTCAGAGCCGACCTGGCTCCCTTTGAGGGACGATTGCACAGTGAGGGTGAACTCCAGCTGACCAGTGTTGAGAGGAGGGGAGGGAGGGCTGTAAAAAGGGCCTGACAAAGACTGGGCAGCACGAGGTGGCCAGTGGAGCCAGCCCTGCTGAGTCAGAGTCCTGGGCGCCCCCGTCGGCGGCCAGTGCACATGGACACAGCGTCACAGTCCTCTGTGCCTCTGAGGGCAGGCTCGTGTGGCAGGAGGGGGTGGTAAGAGGACCCCCTTCTTGAGCTGCTGGTCCTGAGAACAGGGCTGCCACAGAGGGACCATCAGCCCCCGCTCTTGTTTTTATCAAATACTTGGGCCCGCTCCTCTGCCTGAGTTCCCAGGGCCCTGAGATCCTTATCCTGCTTTCATTTCTGCCCCAGCTCAGTGCTGAGCACGTGCTCAGAATTCAGTGAATGCTGGTGAGTGATGAGAAAAGAGGAAATGTTATTTAGAAACATTCTCCCGGGCTTGCTTAGTTTGGAAATGCACACACACACACACCCCCATAATGCAAAAAGGTTATATGCAAAAATGGTTCCTCTTGAATTTGAACTTGACTGAGCGAAAAAGCGGGCCTTTCCTTTTGTGGTCAGTGTTTGCCTGTTTTATTAAACAACAACAACAAAAAGGCCTCCCTCCTTCCGGGTAAGAAAGAGAACCTTGCACATTTTCTCCTCTGACGGTTTTGTCTTTCGTATTTAAGGCTTTGGTTGTTGTGTGGTGCCAGGTAGGAATCAGTTCATTTTCTTTCCCCCTTTGGAGAGCCGCTCTGGGGTAGACGTCCCCCGCCCCGGTGTGGTGGCACTGCCCGCGCCCTCGGCTCTCTGTCTCTGGGGCCCCTGCTCCCCTCCGTTGTATCTGTCCTCTGCCAGCCCCACGCTGTCTTCCTTACAGAGCTTTTTGCCTGAATTCTGACATCTGTAGGACGCCTTCGCCTCCCACCACCTGGCCTAGGTCCCCTCCCTCCTGCTGAGCCCTTAGTCCCCCAGATACAGTTCAGGGTATGACGGGCAAGTTCCTTTAAAAAAGAGCCTGGAGATTTGATTGGAATCGCCTTGAATGTGCCAAAGAATCTGGGGAGAATTGGCACCTTTACAGTGTTGGATCTTCCTGTTCATTTGCATGGAGTCCGTGGGTGGTGCAAATGGTTAATGCGCTCAGCTGTTAACCAAAAGGTTTGCGTCTGCCCAGAGGAGCTGTGGAAGAAAGGCCTGGCAATCTGCTTCCCAAAAATCAGCCCTTGAAAACCCTATGGAGCACAGTTTTACTCTAACACGTGTGGGGTCGCCATGATTCAGGGTCGCCATGAGTCGGGATCGACTCAACAGCAGCTCGTTTATTTGTTTGCATGCTATGTCCTGTATCTTTCCATTGACTAGGTCTTTGACGTTTTTCAGTGGTTTTATAATTTTTTCCATAACAGTCTTGCACATGTTATGTCAGATTTATTCTTTGGTAGATTCTAATTTGTTTTTTCTCCCTTGTAGACAGTATTTTTTAAATTATAGTTTCTGCTGCTGGTATATGGAAGTGCAGTTGATTTTTGTATTTCAATTGTGTATCCAATCACGTTACTCTAAAATCTTACAATTTCTGGAAAATTTTGTGTAGATTCTTTGGGTTTTCTAAGACAAACAGCTTCGACTCTTCTCATGACAGTTCTGCTTCTTTCTGTCTAATTAATGCTGTAATTTTCCTTGTCTTACTGTGCTGGCTGGAGCCCTGGTGGCACAGTGGTTAAGAGCTCAGCTGCTAACCAAAAGGTCAGCAGTTCAAATCCACCAGGCACTCCTGGAAACCATATGGGGCAATTCTACTCTGTCCTGTAGGGTCACTGAGTCGGAATAGACTCGACTGCACTGGGTCTGGTTCTTGGCTGTGCTGGCTGGGGAGTCCCTTCCCGCTGGAGTAGGAGCAGAGGCTCCGGGCATCCCTGTCTCCTCCTGGACATCAGACAGGAGGTGCTAACGTTCCCGTCTGAGAGCGATGCCTGTCGGGTGTTTTTACAGCTTCCTTTTTTCAGGTGAAGTTCAGGGCTGTTTCTTTAGCTAATTTACCACATCTCGCATGATGGTCATAGCTTTCTCCTTGACACTTCTGTACGTAGGTTTTCTCCTGTTAAATCTTCCTGATCCCTGCAGTGAACCCAGCTTGCTTGTGGTCCTTGCTATCTTTTTTATACTGGGATTGATTAGGTTTTGTGGTACTTTATTTCCGATTTTTCATCTCTTCCTGAGCTTGCTTGGCCTGCAGTTTTCCTTCGTGGATATCAAACCTATCCTATCTTCTGGAACAGCTTATTGAACATTACAATTACCCAGTCCTTGAAAGCTTCCAAAAGTGCATCTCTAAAACTTTTTAATTGTAGTATCAATGTAAGTTTGTTTTTTTTTTTTTTTAAGGAATTTATCCATTTCATACGAATTGTCAAGTTTACTGGCATGGAGTTGTTCAGGGTATTTTCTTTAAAAGTTTCAGAAGTAGTAACTGCCCCCGCCTTCTAATGACCTGAGGCGTTGGTCCGACTCGGTGCTCTGATGTCTTTGCTGCCATTTAGGGTTCCCTGTGTGTCAGCTTGTCTTTGGTTGGGAGCTCGTGTCTGGTCTCTTTCCTGACAGAACTCCCAGGTGTTTTTTCTGGGAGCCGTAAGGAGTCCTGGTGGCACAGTGGTTAAGCTCTGGGCCGCTCACTGAAAGGTCGGCAGTTCAAGCCCACTACCTGCTCCTCAGGAGGAGGATGTAGCAGTTGGCTTCTGTAAAGGAAACCCCGCGGGGCAGCTCTCCTCTGTCCTATAGGGTCGCTGTGAGTCAGAATCAAATCGACTCGACGGCAGCGCATGACGGTTGCCCCCACTCAGGAAGGCTGGCGCCCCCTCGGCCGCCCGTCTCCGCTCCTCTCCACATGGGACCCAAAGAGCGTGATGCACTTTGCGGGGCTGCATAACAGAGTGCCCAGCTGACCACGGTGGGCCAGAGCAGCAGTTGCTGGATCGCACACCCTTGCCCTGGCTCACCTGCTCCCTCCGGGGGCCGTCTCCCCTCTCTCTCACTCCCTCTACCCTGCTCACCCAGGCCGAGGGTCAGAGCTTGCTGTCCTGAGACCCACACTCACGGGAAGAGAGCCCGTCACCCACCGTCACCCACTGAAGTCCACGTCCAGGGTCCTCCACCCACCGCGGAGACTGACTTCAGGGGATGGTCCCTTTCCAGCCCCCCGGTTTCTGACTTGTCCACAACAAGGAGATGTTCACAGACATTTGACACTGAGGTGGGTGATTTCACATTCCGCCCAAGTGTTGGTATTCAGCAGATCAGAGCAATGACTACCCCGACCCCTGGTGGCTGGAGGGTCCCGCCCTGACTTCTGCCGGCACTCCCCTGTGCTGTGTGTGCCCGGAGCCAACCCATCCGCTGCAAAGGAGCATCCCCACCAGGTACTGTCTCCTTGGGACCCCACTCCAATCCCAGAGGCAGGTCCACCTCAGCGGCCAGAGCAGAGCGCTGTCCTTCTCCTTGTTCCACCCTTCCCTTCCCTGCACCATGCCCAGGAGGCCCCACCCACCAGCTAGAGGGTCAGCCCACACATCTAGGAAATGCTTTTTTGTAGCTTTCTAAAGCTTTTGCTGACTCCTCCATCCGGCCATCATCACTTTCTGATGACTCTTCCTCCGCAGAACTGTCTCTTCCTCCGTTTCTCTCCTGTGCTCCAGTGGTGGGCTTGTTCCTGCCAGCTGCACGCAGCCAGCATTAACAAGTAAATTACGAAAGGGGGACAGGGCCAAAATGGCGGAGTAGTCAGATGCTTCCGGTGGCCCATCTTACAACAAAGACCCGAAAAAACAAGTGATTTGATTATATATGGCAGTCTGGGAGCCGTGAACATCAAAGGCAGAGTTGAGGAACCTGACTGAGTGGCAGGGGGAGGGAGAGACGATTTGGAAGCAGCGAGGAGTTGCTAGACCCGAACCAGTGAGAGCCTGAGCCCTTTGGGCCTGATCAGCTCGGGGGTGAGCAGTGAGGCAGGCAAGCGGTGGTGCTCGGGAGGCGCATTTTCTGCACCGGGAGAGACCCACCTGCTGAGAGTCTACGTGGCCACCCAGAACTAGTGAGAAGCAGCCCTCATCGGCAAAAGCTAAGTAATTGCCTACGGCTTACTGCGCGGATCAAAAACACCCCACTTAGGGAAAAACCTCTCTCCCATTTACCTCCCCAATCCCTGTTCTGCACTGGGTCCCGGACCGGCTTCAGTAATTGCCGAGTGCCCTGGGCTGGAAGTAGGATCCATCACATGCCCAGAGCCATTCTCCCTGCCTTGGAGAGTAAACAAATTAACAAACAAGGGAAAAATAAACTGCTGGCTCCCCTAAGCTAGGAACCCAGGGTAGGCACAGCTCCTTTGCCTAGGCACAGGCATAACGAATCCACGGACTTTGAGTGCCTTTCCCTCTACATAGACTTGTGTGGGCCCATCTCAACAGCGTAGGCCCTCATTACCACAGTACAACAGGGTATATACCAAAAGTCTAACTTCAACTGTTTCAGCTGTGAAGTGGCAGGTTCTTGACATTGGACACTTCTCTGCCCATTAAGCAGGGTCTTCACCTACCCACATCAGGGGCCTGAGGACTGGTGGCTCCACTCACACCACCTAGCCAACTGTGATAGGGGCCTGTGAATAAGAGGTGCCCCCCACTCCTTACAGCCAACAGCATTAGGTGCTCATAGTCCGGCTGCAAAACCCACCCACCTACATGCTCTAGGGAACAGGGGCACACCTTCCTCCTGGACACTCAGGGATGGCCATCAGCCCCCTGCCTTGCTCAGAGTGTGTCCCCATGCTGCAGCCAGATGCCTGTGCCTAC
>NW_004444101.1:3456026-3457666 GCF_000243295.1 Trichechus manatus latirostris | reverse complement strand
TTTTTGAGCTCTAGAAGCCTCTGCAGCCAAAGTGACTAGCCATCCACACTCGCCTGCTGGTTTTCTTCTTGACTAATTCATTCGTTAGTGTATTATCTGCCTCTCACCGTCGGGATCCGTGCTTCGTAGGAGCCGGAGTCTGGTCTGCGTGTTTACTGTGTTCTTTGAGCGGCTGGCACAGTCTGCCATGCGTTCCGAATGACTGTTGATGGAACGAAGGAATGAAACAACAATGAGAGGGATTGAATGTTTGGTTTTTAAAATGGTACACATCCATACATGCATATGTGATACACACACATACGTAACAGACATGCATATGTAATAACGCACATACATAACACAAACATGTGCATATGGATACATGGCACACATACACGTAGCACACACATGCATATACAATGCGCACATGCATGTACTACACGTGCATACCCAGAACACACAATGCATGTGTGTCACACACATGTAACACACACATAATAGCACACCAGTGTAACAAGCACATACATGAACAGGTAATGCACATGTAACATACATAGGCAACACACAATGCATGTGTAATACATAGATGCATATGTGATACATACATACATGTAATACATACGTATGCATAGGGACAAAAGCTGGAAGAATTTTGCCTTCGCCTGTTAACGGTGGACCATTCTAGAAGCTGGCACTTGAGGGCGTGGTGACTCTGCACCACGTTGTTTCGGTCACATCCGGTGCTCTCCTAACGAAGGCTGGAACGGCAGGGGCGGCCGTCGGCAGGAAGGTGGGCAGTGCGCACCTCCCACAGTGGTAGAGTGTCCCTCCCCACCCGTTCTCATGCTGCTGTGCGGGCTTCCTGTGGGCCACGCGGTGGGTGAGCACCGCCTGTCTCTCTTTCAAGGTCTGTGTCCTTGCGTTGCCCGTTGGAGGGAGCAGTGGACACGGATTTGTCATGCTTTCCAAGAATGTTCAGCACAATCTGAGCCGACTTCCCAGAAACAGCGTTTATTCATCTACATCCTTGGTGGCGTTTAACATCGAGGAGGCTTGCATGTGGCTCTTGTTCCTGACTCTAGTCCTGCAGGAGCGCAGGGCACACTGGCCTCTGGCTCGTCTGGTCTCTCTTTGGCATGTTTGCCGATAATTCAGTGTAAGCATCAGATCTCCAGACGACGGTTTGTTTTTTTTTTGTGGGTAGAGGTCAGCATGTTTTCAAGGTCTGCAGAAGTGAGTGCCTGTGTGTCTCAAGTGATGGCAGCAGCCTTCGTCAGCGCTTGTCCAGCACCGTAGACGCCGCAACCTGGAATTCCAGAGTTCTTGGAGACAGTGCGTCTCGCAGAGGGGCTCCGAGGCCCTTCTCCATCCACATTGATGTCACGATCCCCCCGAGCGGTGGGACACGTGTCAGGGTACCGAGGTTACTGATTACCCAGTGGAGGAGGGAAGCAAGGCATGCCGTCACCCACAGCCTTCTGCCTCCTCGAGGATACTTGTAAAGTGCTCAGCAGGAAGCCCAGTGAGGCCCAGGTAGAGATTTCCTCCTTTATTCTTCCTCCCAGAATTCAAGGCTGTGACCTTTCAGAAGCAGATCACCAGGTCTATCTTACGGGGAGCCTCCAGGGGGGTTCAGACAGTCAACCTTCAGCTAGTAG
>NW_004444101.1:3453606-3454976 GCF_000243295.1 Trichechus manatus latirostris | reverse complement strand
TTATTCCATTTGAATTTGAAGATGCCCCGAGGTGAGCACCTGTGGTCAGGACAGTGGGCTGCTCGCGCCTGGGGAGGGGTGGGTTATGGGCCCCCACACCTACTCTTGTTTCCCCGTCACCGTCTCCTGGCCCTGCTCCGCTGTAGAGCCCTCTCTGCGGTCACCCCTGGGTCATACTCTTCAATGTTCAACAGAAGAGCGACGCGGAAGTGTTTATGGACAGGGGGGCAGTTTTTTGAGCGCGTCGAGCACCTTCTTAAAAGGTAAATTGAAACAATCCAAGGCCTTTGGAGTTATTTTAAAGGACACATGGTATGAGTATGTCTTTGCAATGTTTAAAAGTTCTGTCTTTAAAAATTAGATTGCAAAATAGTTTTTAAAAAACCTGTTGCCATCAACTTTGACTCATGGAAACCCCACACGTGTCAGAGTAGAGCTGCGCTCCATAGGGTTTTCAGTGGCTGATGTTTCGGAAGTAGCTTGCCAGGCCTTTCTTCTGTGGTGCCTCTGGGTGGACTCAAACCTCCAGTCTTCCGGTGAGCAGAGGAGCGTGTGAACTGTTAGCGGCTTCAGTGCTTGCAGTGGAGTTGCTGAGAACTGTGGTTTTCTGAGAAGTCTCTTTTCAGAAGGTTCTCAGTGGAGGGGGCGACTCCATCAGTAAAACCACACTCTTCCTCAGCCCGGAGTCAGACGTTCTCTGACAGCTGCGTTGTGTTTCTGTTCTGTTGTGGAGGGGTGTGAAGACCTAGTGCCCTGAAGCCCGCCTTTATTTCTCAGAAGCCCCTCAGTCTGCAGGCCGTCGGGGGCAGTAGGGAGCCCAGTGTGGAGGTGGGGCCTGGAGGGGAGAGAACCGTGGGTTGGGTTCGCTGGTTTTGCTCCTCCTGCTCTGCGTGTTGGGAGTGTACTTCGGCCAGCGGCCTGGAAGCGCTGTGGACCAGCCGTCACGACTCCTGTCCCACTGGCTGTGTGCTGCTGTGAGCGACCAAACGCCCTCCATGGCAGGTATTACCGAGCCCGCGTCCCGGGCCTGTACCTCTGGTCTCAGCGGCGTGAGCCTGCGCGGGGCCATGCTACCTTCCCCGGTTTGCCTTTGTGGGGTGTTGATCTGGATGCTCCCCTCCCCCCTTGCCCTCGAGCCCTCCAGCCCTTGGGATGGCCTCACTGGACAGAAATGAAAAGGAACCGCCTGCCCCTCCTTCGGGGAGGCTCAAAGAGCCAAGACAAGGACATAAGTCCTCGCTACCTGGAGCTGGATGCTGTACAGGGCGGGGGCTCCAGAGGGCCTAGGTGCTGTATGCAGGCTGGGGAAGCTTCGATGAGCTGATTTGTGAGCCGTGTTCCCCAAGGGCTAGAGGGTGTGGGTGTGTGTG
>NW_004444101.1:3449801-3452490 GCF_000243295.1 Trichechus manatus latirostris | reverse complement strand
GGGCTTGGCCGGCGGTGCGGCGTCCAGCGTGGGGACCCTCGCCAGGGACAGCCGCAGAGCCGGCCTGCCGCTCGGCTCGCCTGGTGGTCTGGCCTCGTGAAGCCCTGCCACCAGCGCAGAGATGGGGTTGTGGTAATTACAGCTCTGGGTGCAGCGACGCGCTGGCCTCCTCTGTGAGCCTGTGACGGCCGCGTCACAGATGTGGGAATGTTTACAGTTCAGAGCAGACTCACCGTGGGGCCTCACACGGACGCGCTTAGGACAGGCCTTTAGGAAGAGTCCTCGTGAGAAAGACTTGATTAGAAAGGCCTGTGCGGTGCCCCTGCACCCTTACAGCTGAGAAGGCAACGGGGCGACCGTTCTGGAACGGAGGAGGTGCCGCCGGAGAGCAGGGTTGAGGACGGCCTGGCGGGACGTTTGAGGAAAGACTTTCCAGCCGGGACTCTGAAGCACGTGTGTATTTATTTATTTCTCTTTTAGGAGTTAGGTTCTCGGTGGAGTTGGCAGCAAAGGCTCTGCCCGGGGTAGCTGAGGGCCCTGCCGGGGCCAGGGCTCCCCTGGGCCCGCACCCCGCAAATCCATCTCTCATTTGACCCTAAAGGTTACTTTTATAATTATTGTCATTGAAATAGTAGGCAGTTAAGTTAAAATTTTTCTGGTTAATCATAGCTATGGCTAGAACCTTCGAACAACAGCCCCCCACCCCTACCCCGTTATCCTCTCTCTATACCACACTTTTCCGCTTGAAATAAGGCAGGGACGTCATAGCACATTTAGTCTCTCCTCCTTTTGCCCCTTTGGTGGTGGGGGAAGGTGTCTGGGTGTGACTGCTCCAGAAAACCGTGCAAACTAAGGGGTCCGTAACCGATCGGTCTTCTGAAATTTCCCTGTGAAGGGTCTTAGATGGCGGAGCCTTCCATAGTGCTGTACTGGGGTTGTGTCTGCCAGCGGATGAACCCCCAAACAGGAGCAGCAGTAAAGAACAGAATAATCCCAAATCCAGGCTCGCTCTTTCCCTGGGGGCCTCTCTGGTTTTTATCACAGAAATTTTCATACATTCACAGATGTTTGGAGAAATGTTGAAGAAACTGGGCTGGCCGGCCTGCCCGGGGTTCCCCATCGGGCTTCAGTGCTTGGGTCCCGGGGCACGTTGGGCACGCTCCTTTCTCCTGGGAGAGGCTGGGCCAGAGTCAGGACTGCGTCGGCCGCAGGCAGGTGTCTCCCGGGGCTGCCAACAGTGATGGGGATCGTTCCGTCACTCTGCCATCCGCCACCTGTCTGTGGTTCATTCATTCATTCACGCCGTCATTCACTGGGGCTGCAGGTCGGTGCTCTGGTACTCGGATCCCCATCACTCAGTAGCTGGAGGACGTCTTTGGAGAGGAACATCCCCCTCCGCTATGTGGCTTGGAGAGCAAAGTCTTCACCGGCCAGTTGTTGGATAAGGAGCTGATCCCTTATAGCCTCTCTATGTGACCTCTGTAGTGACCAGTGAGTTTTATCGGTTTGTTGACTTGGGTGTATAACTGTGGACTCGTGGAGTGGAGTGTATTTCGTGCGTGTTTGTCTTTTGCCGTTATTATTCTTGTTGATGTTCACACTGCCCCATCTTTGGCCAGTGGAGTCCCTTCGAGCTGGTTCCTGAGTCCCTTTGACATGACCTGGTGGTCCCCAACAGTTCCTTGCTTTCTGGTAGGATAAGACGTTCCAGGTCCACCTTGTACCATTCTTGCCCCTGATCTGGAGCCAGCTGTCTATCCAAGGAGCCTCGGTTTCCTTTGGTGGGAAATGGAAGTCTGATATTGATGGTGTCTTTTTGCTCCCAAACCTGGCCCGGCAGCAATGCCTGTGCTTGACACCGTCCACTCTCCACAGGTAGGACGTGGGGAGTGGTTGAAGACTGTACTGGGAAGGTTGATGGTAGGTGCCATGTCTCTGCTGCTGTCGAGGCACAGCTGGCTGCAGGTAGGGAGAGCTGATGGAGGGGTGGACGGAGCTGGAGGGGCAGTTTGGGGGTGATTGCGTAGGTCCCAGCAGAGAGGAGGGATTGTCCTGGCTTTCCGGCCTGATGGTCTGAAGATCAGTTCATCCCCGCTGCCCCAGTCCCCTGCGTTTGTTTCCTGCGGCCACAGACCTAGCGGCCTAACCCAGCCGCATGTATTCATCTTCAGTCCGGGAGGTCAGAAGTCCTGAGTGGGTCTTATAGGCTAGAATCTAGGTGTCAGCAGAACTGCCTTCCTTCTGGAGGCTCTAGGGGACAGTTCCTTGCCTTTCCCAGCTTCTGGGGGCTGCTCCTGTTCCTTGCTTGTGGCCCTTTTCCCCATTCACTCTGTCCCCTGCTCCACCATCACACTTGCTCTGCATCCCAGACACCGCCTGCCTCCCTCCTACGAGGACATGCACGGCTTCCTGAGCCCACTGGACGGTACAGGGTCATCTCCCATCTCAAGACCCTTGAAATCTGCAAAGGCCTCTTTGTCATGGAAGATTCTGGGGATTGGAACGTGGGCGTCTTTGGGGGGCCTTCAGCCATCCCGTGCTGACCTCCATGGCACCACCACACAAAGGCATTGGCTGGTCCCTGCGAAGGGAGGGGCTGTTTCAGGAATGTAGGGCTGTTCAGGTGAGAAGCAAGACAAGTCCTGTGCAGTGCTTGCCGCAGAGCCCGGAGCCACGAGGGGGGCCCCAT
>NW_004444101.1:3445997-3447058 GCF_000243295.1 Trichechus manatus latirostris | reverse complement strand
TTCGGCTCGTAGCCTTACTCTAGCTGATGATATTGAGCTTTTCCATCATCTCTTTCCACGGATGTAGTCAATTTGATCCCTGTGTATTCCATCTAGCGAGGTCCACGTGTATAGTCATCAGTTATGTTGTTGAAAAAAGATGGTTGCAGTGAAGAAGTCGTTGGTCTTGCAAAATTCTATCATGCCACCTCTAGCATGAAGAGCTGTGCTCCATAGGATGTTTAATGGCAGATTTTTTGGAAGTAGAGTGCCTGGCCTTTGTTTCAAGGTGCCTTGGAGTGGAATCGAATGTCCAGCCTTTTGATTAGCAGCGGAGTGCATGAACCGTTTCACCACCCAGGGATTCCCCAACATTTTTACTAGTTTCAGATTCAAATTCCGAGTTTTTCATTACCTTCCACTACAGTTGATGAGACAAGGTTGCATGTCCTTGTCAAATAAGCACAGTCCTTTGAGTTGAAAGTATACACGGGGGTGTGTAGCTACTCATGATAGATTTAGTGTTAATCCAGATGTCCGCCATCTTTTAGAATGAGGAAGGGTGGCTTTGCACTTTCCTTGCCAGAAAGAAGCTAGCCCACCAGTGTAGCGTTTGTTCTTGTTGGATGCTATCTAGTCAGTTCCGACTTAGTACCTTTGGGTTTTCTCGTCTGTGTATATCTTTGTCTGAACTAAGAGCCACTTCAATCCATGTGTTCCCATCCAGTCACCTTAGCCACCAGGTGTCTTATCTCCTTTCCAATAAATGACTGGTCTCATGGTTTTAATAATACAGGCCGTTCCCTACTTGTGTGCATGAGAAATTATAGAAATGTTGATAAGTAGAACTTATTTGTGTGTGTGTGTGTGTAACACTGGTTCAGTTCCCAGGAGGTTGGAAAATGCCATGAAATCTCTAATTGGGGTATAACTGTTGCATTTTTCTTAGCTCCCACGCAGTATAATGCTTCTTCTCAATTCTCCTTGTTCAAGGACTCCGCCTCCCCTTTCCTCTGCGCTCTGCTCTGACTCCCTGAGGTTCTCCTGGGTTTTGCTGCTTGCTGTTCATTCCTTTCTTTTTC
>NW_004444101.1:3441608-3444005 GCF_000243295.1 Trichechus manatus latirostris | reverse complement strand
CGTGGTTGAGGGGGGCTTCCAGAGGGAGGGCAGAGGAGGAGACCTGACGGCCTCCTGCCTGCAGGGAGACACCCTAGCCTGGGGCATGCACAGTGAGACGCCAGCACCCACCCTGAGCTGCAAAGCTGAGCTTCAGGGGACGCCTGTCACTGGGCAGGACCTCTGTGCAGTTCCCAAACACAGAGATGCTGAGTATTGCCAGGGCGAGGCTGCCAGGCCCTGGCACCACGTGCCCCTGCCGGGAAAGGTCCCCTCCCAAGCACCAAGGGTATCCCTGAGCCATCAATGGCTGTCCCTCAGTGCCACATGGGGCTTTGTGAGCGACAGTACTGCTTCCACCATTGGTCCCTGGTCCCAAGTGCATTTGTGCCTTTGTGCCCAGGCACTCCAGGCTGGACAGGGGATCTGAGCTCCCCCTGGCGGCCAGAGAGAGCGGGACAGTCGAGGACCTGGGAGCGAGGGGCTGCCTGCCCCCTGCCCACAGCTTCTCACACGCCCACCCACCCGCCCTGCAAGTGCGGGGCCAGAGGTGTGGAGCGTCCCCACCCTCAGCTCTGCAGTTGTTAGAAGGCTTATTTGTTTCTAAGTGTCAGCCCTGGCCTCTTGGGAGGAGGGACTTTCTCAGGCCACACCCATAGGCGACTCCTTGGCCTGGTGGAGGTCTCTGCAGCTGTATTTGCTGAGAAATCAAAGGCTTGGAAAGAAAGCGTCTGTGGCTGTTTGTGAAACCTGGGGAGGACCACTGTCAGGCTGTGGCGTTGCCGTGAGTCCCGGGCTTCCCCGAAGTCAGTACCTGTGTCAGTTGGGGTCGGGTGCAGGCCTGGGTGTGGCATAGGGTGACTAGCCAGCAGCATCCTTCCCTTGGGTGACTGTGTGATGGCCACACTGGGTGCCGGGGCGGGAGGCTCCCAGCCGACTCCTGCCCTGCTTCAGGGGGGCGCCTCGGCAGCCCCCCGAGTTGGCTGCCAGGTCCGCGGCCGCCGCCTGCCCGGGGCACCCGGGTGGCTATGGGAAAGTCCATCCTGGTGGCTGTCTAAACAGGGAGTTCTGCAGGGCAGCTTCCGGCCTGGGGGGAAAATGAAAACATCGCCAAGCCACAGTGTGGGCCGTCCGGGCAGTGTTCCACCCCATCCCGCTGCTGAGGGGGACCCCGGGGCGCCCGCACGGGTTTACACCTGGCGCCTGCGGCAAGGCGTGGTCCCCGGTGAGAGACCCTTAGAGTGACCCTGCTAGGCCTGGAGGAAGAGCCCTGCTGCTCTGGGAAGGTGGGTGCAGGTGGAGAGTCCCACAGGGAGCACCCGTCTGTTCTCAGGACCCTGTGTTCGCTCCCCTTCCTGCCCGCAGCTCCAGAGGAGGCCTGTAGATCCAGGCTTGCTTAAACTTCCTCCACTGACCCGACAGGTAGGAGAACCTTGATTCCTCGCAGGGGATTTCGCATTTGGTCATGTATGGCAGCCGCTGTCTGGTGTTACGGGGACCATGTGGCTTTTTTAAGATAAACCGTGGCATCTGCTGAGGGCCCTTCGAAGGAGCCGCCCGTTAGCACATTCTTCACAGACATTCAAACACAAACCCCGTCCTGCCCCCACAGTCTTCCACATGCTCCTAAATGCAAACTGCCTTTGGAAATGCCTGTGCTCACATCTGCAAACGGAACCCAATTTAACCTTCCCCACACACCACAGGCACCCTGCTCCAGTGGTGGCGCGGGAATTCACAGACGGAGGCGGATGTGGGCTGCGTGGTGGTGGAGTCTGGACATTCTGAGCTCCTGTCGTGACCCCGAGTGGACCAGAGCCTGAGGAGTGGCCTGGGCGAGGCTGGGTGGCCTTCCTGGGAGGGACCCTCAGTGTCTGGGGTTAGTGGGGACCATGACCATTTCCTCCTCACCAGCGTGGTACTTGAGGGTCCGCCCTCCCACCTCCCCTCCCTTCCCCCTGGGTGGCCCCTGCCTCTGAGATGACAGGAAAGCTTCCCCCCCCCCCGGGCGGGGCGCACAGAAGATGTGCCCCTCCTTCTGTCACCCCACTTGCTCCCACACGGTAAACGCCCCCCACTCCAGCACCCCACAGCCTGGGGCCTGGGGAGAGCAGTGGACAGATGGGGGCTCTGCCCTCAGGGAGTTTAAGTGGGGCCCACGGTGGCCATCAGGACAGCTGGGGGACTCTGTGAGCAGATGGGGGCCCAGAGCTGGGGGCTCAGGCCACCATGGGCTCGCTGCCCCTCCCTGCAGTGATAGCGGCCTGCACCCCTTGCCCTCTTGGCCCCTCTGTCTCTTGCGGTCCCTTTAGATGCGGTCAGCACTGTCCAGCTTGCAGGTCTCCCGCCCCCTGCCCCCCGCCCGAGCACGTCCTGGGCCACCCCTTGGGCAGCACCCATTCCTCCTGAGCTGCTCTG
>NW_004444101.1:3439258-3440646 GCF_000243295.1 Trichechus manatus latirostris | reverse complement strand
GCACTGGGCTTGGGCTCTGTGGGCTGTCTGGGTGCACCCCGTCGCTGTCGGCCTGGGCTGTAGGGCGAAGCTGGAGGACCTCGAGGCCTGGCAGAGTGTTGGGGACAAACTGTGTTGTTCTGAGTTCTGGACCCCGCAAAGCGGAGCTGAGTCTCGGAGGTAACAGCCCGGCCTCATCGCAGGCTTGGCCATGGGGCAGGAGAGTGGTCGGAGGGGTGCTGAGTACTTCTCGTTAGAGTGTAGTCTCTGCCTCTAAGAGCTCTCTTCTCTTCCTCCCTGATTATTTCTAAACTCTCGAGGAAAAGACATCCTTCCACTGATGATTCCACCGAGAACCAAATTTCTACTCTGTGACTAAAGCGTGTTCTAACGTGTGTTTCTGGGGCCTCTGATATTAACCCAGGGTTTTTGTAATCCCATTAACGTTTTATCTCATGTCATGGAAATTTAGGATTCCCCCAAGGAGACCCCACAGCACACATCTTTTGCTTCTAGAAGCCACCCGGAAACCCAGCTTGGGCTGTAAGTGGCCAGCGTTTCCATGAGGGGTTTGAGGCTGAGTGTCAGGATGCTGATCGCTGCCGGCCCTCCCAGAGCGTCTGCGCAGCCTGGGGTCCAGGGCCAGCCGGCTGAGTTTGAGCCTGCTGGAGGGACAGGGCGCCTGGGACATGCCTTTCCCCTGCTCCCCGCAGGGCTCCTGGAGGCACCACTCTAGGCCTCTGTGTCTGGAGCCGCCGTCCTTGGGGCGGGCCCCACCGAGGGGACCCAGAGACCCTGGCTGCACTTTCTCTGTCCCCTTGGTTGTCACAGGGCCAGGCTGGTGGCCAGCTTTGCTGGCTGTGGGGGGTAGAGGGAGCCCTTTCCCAGTGGGCACCTGCCGTCACTGAGGGGGGGGGGGGGCGGTCTCTGGTGGGTCTGCGGTGGAGAGGCCGCCTGCAGCCTGCCCCTTCCGTGTCCCTGGCGTCTCGCCCCGTGTCCTCTCCTCAGGCGCTGCAGTGCATTTCCGGGAGGGGGCGTCCCTGCGTGACGCTGTCTCCTTCCCGCCTTCGTTGTTGGAAGGAGCCGGAAGGCTCTCTGTGGACCGGTTTTCCTTGTGGTGACGGATGTGGGATGGTTGGGTGAGCCTGAGTGGGCTTGCCAGGTGTCCGTTTTTGTAACAGTTGAGAAGTGTTTCGTCATGTAGTCTCAGGATGATCCGCAGATCACGGGAACAGAAGTCCTCAAGGACTCCCCACCTCAGCTGGAAGCCACACTCTACCCAGACTTGCTTTCGTCTTCAGGGACCCCATCTGACTCGGGAGGGCTGTGCTGACACGTTTGTCTGCAGGGTTGAAGCAGTCGCTCACTTTGCAGTGTTGGACTGGGTCCTTCAGCTTCTCGGTCCTTGT
>NW_004444101.1:3432702-3433777 GCF_000243295.1 Trichechus manatus latirostris | reverse complement strand
GCTGCTCCTTGGAAACCCTATGGGGTAGTTCTACTCTGTCCTATAGGGTCACTATGAGTCGGAATTGACTCTACAGCAACGGGTTATTATTCCTAGGGATTCTTTTAACATTCCAATCCGTATTGAAAGTGTTCACTACACTTTCCCCCACCCCTCCTACCAGTCCTTGGACCTCCATCCCTGAACCTGGTATCTGCAAGAGATTGTTAAAGGCGCTAAAGATTTTGGGGAGGTGGCTGGGAAGCTATCAGATGCCGCTGGGGGAGGAGCAGCCCCAAATAACAGGCTTACCTCCTTGACCTCTATCAGGTCCTATAATTCTTCACTGTTCTGTTAACTTATCAGTGCTTTCAAAAGAATGTTTTTATGTATTTTTTCTAGCTTTTCTGGTTGTCCTCTGTAGTAAGATTGGGCCAGATTACCTTTTGTACTTTCATCCTACATGTGTGCTTTTTGTGCTCATGTTTATCCATCAAGTATTGGTGTTCAAAGTGTATCTTGTCAAAAACAAATTCTTCCTGCATGAATTAAGGGAAAAGAAGAGCAGCATAAGATGATTAGCAGTGTATATGGGAAAATTAGTCAGTTTGAAACTAAAATCATAGCTACATCAATTACAAAGTGGTCACCACAAGGTTTAGTTTGTTATTCACCTGAATGATTATGTGTCCGTATAGGTGTTTCGGAGTTTTAACAGCAAGTTTATATGAGAGTAGATATTTATTTTGAGGGGCGCTGAAAGTATCCAGTTTCTTCTTCTTTCCTCACAGCCCTTCCCACAGGGATACTTGGTCTAGAGAGTCTGATTGGTGACCTGCCTGCCTACCATACAAATGGAATGGTATGACTGGTGATTTGAGGTCAAACTGTTGCCGGGTACTCTTGGTTGGATAGAAATTTGAAAGTTGAATGTATCTGAAATCTGAAGGACCTCAGGTCAATTTTTTTCATAGTATCTGTTTCCCCATATGTAGCATAATTCATTTATTCAAACATCCATCCACCCACCCACCCATCTATCCACCCATCCATCCACCCACCCACCCATCTATCCACCCATCCATCCACCCACCCA
>NW_004444101.1:3425558-3427151 GCF_000243295.1 Trichechus manatus latirostris | reverse complement strand
AATCTAAAATTCTGACTACCTTTGTTTACTGCTCAACTCTGTATTTTGGACATTAGTGAGCTCTGTGTTTTCCAAAGTATGACACTGGTTTTGCTCCAGGTGTCCCTGCGAATTCAGAGCATCAACACGAGGATTACAGATTCGACCACTGTTGGCTTCCACTTTCTCTTTCCTTGTAGTTGAGCTAAAAGGTTCCCCTTCTTTCAAATTGTCTGTGGATTGTTAACGTCAGATCAATCGTAATGCAGTATACAACCGAACTGTGCTCATTTTAATCACAGCTTGATTTTCATGACTAAGCAATTGGACACAGTCTGTCTAGAGAGGTGTAACTAACACCCAAGAACTTGGCTTTACATTTTTAACAAAGGCTGGCTGCTTTATTTTGTTTTGGTGTGATTTCTATAGATTTCCCTTGCCCATGAGTGTACACATCGTCGGCAAGCTTAAATAGTGGCACGTGCTTTATTCCCCGAGTTGCATATTGAATAATATGAAATGAGTTTGTTCCAGGAAGTACAATGGCTTATGGGAAATGAAGGTTCGTCACAAATTGTGTGTAGTCCATAAGGTAGGTGCAGCTTGGGATGGAGACACAGGTCGGGCTCCTGCGGTGCTCGGTGCGCTGCCTGGGGCCTCGGGGAGCCTGAGGTGCAGCTGGGTGGGGTCTCAGCGGTCTTGGGCAGTGGGGTCTCCGTCTAAAACCCGGGCAGGTGAAGCCTGGCTGGTGGTCTGCTTGTAGATAGTGATCTGAATAGTAAGGGTGGTTGTGGGGGGTGGTGAGGAGAGAAATAGTTTATTACTACTTTTCTGAATTCAAAATGAACTCCCTTACAAAAAGTAGGACACAATTCAGAGAAGACAGAGGATTATAATCTTAAAATTTTTTGATATTTCTGCTTGGAGAACTATGGAGCTTTCAAAAAGATTATTGTAAAAGATTATTTTAAAAACTGTTTCTAACGTACGGGTTATTTGGAGATGGTCTGCGGCTTGCCAGTTTGGTGCGGAGGTGGAGTGAGGACACAGACCTGCTGCCCAGTGATGAGAGGGACGGGCAGTGGGGCGTGCTCAGGGGAGCGTCCTGGCTGTTCTGCCCTTCCCCTTGTGCCTTTTATCCTCTCTTCTTTTGTTTTCTGCTAACACCTGGGGAATACTGGTTGGTGGACACCTGCTGATGGAGTTACAATCAGAGGACTTACCCCGCAGGGTTCTTTTCCTGCGACCTCTGAGAGCACAAACTCCGGACTCGGCATCCTGTCACGTGACAGCATCCTGTCACCCATGTTATAGTTGTGGAAAATGAGGCCTAGACTGGCCAGGTCGTGTGAGTGAGGTCAAGGGGGCTTCAGACCGAGGCGGTCAGGCCCCCAAGCTCACAGCCGGAAACTCCATGCCACCTGCGGCCCAGGCCCGGTCTCCTCAGTCGACATCCACATCCTGTCGGTGACACTCAGCGTAGTTCACATCTAACAACAAATCGCTTCTGGTGTCAGTGGCTCTATTTTTAGAAGACGAAAATAGAACACGATACGGTGTAATCACGGTATTTTCAGAGGCTGGAATTTGTGGTGTACAAAAATGATTATAAAA
>NW_004444101.1:3408309-3424807 GCF_000243295.1 Trichechus manatus latirostris | reverse complement strand
GGGGGCCTGGTGGGGCCTGGTGGGTGAGCCCCTCGTCTGCAGTGGGGAGGGTGGCCCTTTCCTGCATCCCAGATCTCGATCCCAGACCCGGCAGCTCTGTCTGTGAGATAGAGCTCTTCCCTTTACCGTGGCCTGTGGCGGCAAGAACGTGCTAGAGTATGGCTGGACAGGAGCGAGGCCGTGGGACAGGTTCTCCCGTCCAGCCCCGGGGCAGTGACCAGGGCGTGCAGCCGTGGGAAGGACGCCCCTTGTCTGTCCCTCAGGGCTGGGCCTCCTGAACCCACGGTCCCAGGAAAGCTGTGCCTTCAAAGGAGACAGCGGCCATCAGGTGTCACCAAGGGTGAACTTGAGATCACATGACTTCAGGGCGCTTCCACACGTGGCCTGCAGTTGAGGCTGAGCCTGCGCTCTGGTCCACGAGGAGGCACTGGTGGCCCCAGGCCTCAGGTGGCAGGTGGGACAGTGTGATGGACTGTAGCTGGACTGAGCCTGCGGGTGACACCATGTCTGGACACATCCATCCAGGAGGTGGCCCTGACTGCCCACTGCTCATCGTCCATTCTCCTTGGCTTTGGGTGGTGGTCCAGGGCCCCTCAGAAGCCACCTCTGGAGATGGGGACTTGGGTGCTGAGGATGAAACGATGCTATTACTTACACGTCTCCTCCGTGGCTCCAGAGGGCAGACACTGTCCCTTCGTCACCTTGGGATTCTCAGCTCCCAGTGCGACGCCTGTAGCATACTCGGCTCCTGATAAATGTTTGTTAAATAAGTGACACCTTCCTCACCAGAAGACGTGTGTGCGTAACGCTAGAAAGCATGGAGGAGCCCACTGCCACCTGTTTCCCAGCTTGAAAAGGCCACGGGCGCTGCAGGTGCCGTGATGGGGGTGCTCTCCTCAGCGTCAGGAAAAGTCCCGGGCAAGGGTGACAGTCTGAAACGAAGAGCGATCACGGGCTAACGTGTTTCAGGACGAGGAGAGGGATCTGTGTGGCGTCAGGAGAATGAATGCCACCGGGAAGCCACCCACGAGATAAACCCGGCCCGTTTTCTTTGCTTGTGCTCACTGTACGCAGTCTTTCCGGGCATAGCATTGCCGTGTGGAGTGTGTACCATCTAATCTTCAGCTCTTTTTTTTTCTCCTTTAGCGGCTCAGCTAGAGAGATTGATAAGTATTTCAGAAGGCCGGAGCTCCACCCAAGATGAGTGGGTGTCGGGAGCCTGGGGCTTGGCAACAATGAAGACTGTTCTTTGAGGAGCTGTGGGGTCAGTGTAGAATTTCTAAACCAGCAAAACACGAGAGAGTTGTGCGATACCGTTTGCTCTTCAGAACGGCTTGTGGGTCTCTTCATGTTCATGGGTTCATGACAGCACCCTCCATGGCCCCCACCAGGCATAGCAGCACCCGCCAGCCCACCTGTCCTAGGATGCAGCAGTGCCTCACAGCACCCCACACATCACATAATCCCCTAGAATGTCCTGGTGGATTCACCTTCCAAATCGATCCCACCTCTGCCCACTTCTTACCTGCTCCATGGAGCTGTCCTGGTCCCAGGCCTGGGCTCTGAAACACCTCGTCACTCTCTTCCCTGCTCCGCCTCCCTATTCCGCCCCTTCTGACTGGGGTTAATACTCTACATGGAGCTAAACGAGCCCCTTAAAGCATAGGTCAGAGCAGGAGGTCCTCGCCGGGGCCCCAGGACCCATGGTCTGGCCCCATGGCCTGTCACCCTGCTTCCTGGTTACTCAGCCACAGCCCCACTGGGACCCAGCAGGGGTCCCACCTCACAGCCTTTGCTGGTCCCCCTCACCTCGCTGCTCTTTCTTGGGGTGCTTTACCTGGCTGGTTCTCACTGCCATCCAGGTTCCTGCCCAGATGCCACTCCTCAGAAGGGCCGTCTTGGGTCACTTTGTCTAAAGCGAAGCCTCCCAGTCACGTTCTGCCTTCACAGTTTGTATTCCCAGCACGTGGTTCCATGCAGTCTGTTTGGTTACGTGTCGTCTCCTCTTCCCTAGTGGAAGTTTGGGGGGCAGGGCTCTGTCGTGTTCACTGCTGCATCCCCAGACCTACGGCAGTCGCTCAGTAACTAGGTTAGGGAGCTTTGGTGAATGAGTGAATGAATGAATGAGTGAAGTGGTGTGGACTGTGTGCTGGTGTGCAGAGGCAGCATGGCACCGAGGGGTGGGTTTGGGTAGGAAGCTGGCCTCGACCTTGGCCGAGTCATTCAGCGTCTCCATGGCTTGCTTTCCTCACCTCTGAAATGGGGCGTTAACAGGACCTATGCCCTTTATTCCTCTCGTGAGGACTCCATGAGCTAATGAAGTGCTCAGCCAAGTGCCTGGCCCGTAAGAGGCGCCCGATAAGAGTTAGCTGTTTCTATTTCTGGTTTAGAATGCAAGGCTTTTTTGTTCAGTTTACCAGCAACTAGTGAGAACAGTCGTTTAGAAAATGAAGAACTTTTAGTGAACTGAAGCAAATCATGTCCTAAAGTGCGAGGGGAGAAAGCCGTTCCACCCAAGGGATCTGAAAGCATCATCCTTAAAGCAACTTAGCAGGCATTTGCTGCGTGAGACCCCGAGGCCAGCATGCTCCTTGGGCTGCAGCTGCTGCTCTGGGGTGCAGCCCCTGTGAGCGTTGAATCTGGGCATCACGTGGGTGGAGCATTAGCAGAGTGGTTCTGGGTCAGCCCCACCTCCTCCCTGTCCTTGTCCTTGACATCTGACCATGGATGGTCACTTCTGAGTAAGGAGGTAAAGACTTCTGGTTCCCTACAGAGACTGAGAAATGCTGGTCTTGGGGCGATGTCCTCAGAATAGACTGCTGTTAGAAAAGAAACACCCCAAGTGGGTGGCTTTAACAAACACATTTATTTTCTCATAGTTTAGGAGGCTAGAAGTCCAAATTTAGGGTCAGCTCTAGAGGAAGGCGTTCGTTCTGTCTCTGTCAGCTCTGGAGGAAGGTCCTTCCTTGTCTCTTCTGAGCTTCTGCCCCTGAGCAATCTTCATGTGGCTTGGCATGTCTTTTACCCCATCTCTGCTCGCCTAATCGTCTCTTTTTATCTCTTGTAAGAGATTAACTCAAGACACACCCTACACTAATCCTGCCTCATTAACATGACAGAAAACTCATTCCAAATGGTATTATAACCATGGGCATAGAGGTTAGGATTTACAACACATATTTTGGGGGGACACAATTCAATCCATAACATTCCACCCTTTGGCCCCCAAAATCATGTCCTTGACACATACAAAACACATTCACCCTATCATATCATCACAAAAGGTCAACTCCAAGTCCAGAATCTCATATTCTGAGTCATCTAAATCAAATATAGGTGAGATTTGAGGCATATTCCATCCTGGGACAAAATTCCTGTTCGTCTGTGAACCTGTGAAATCTAGACTACAGGGTATCTATTTCCAAAGTACGAGATGGAACAGGCACAAAATAAACATTTCCATTAAAAATGGGAGAAATTGGAGGGCAAGAAGGGATAAGAAGTACCAAGCAAGTCCAAAACCCAGCAGAACAAGTTACATTAGCTCTCAAGACTTAAAAATAATCCTTTGTTCTTTGGGACCACCTGGGTAAGGATCCCACCCTGCAGACTCTGGGTGTTGGCCATGCCTTCTGGATTCTGGGTAGAGGCCCCTTGGGTCTGGGCTTCAGCTATGCCTTCGAGGTCCACTGGGATAAGAAGTCTGCTCCCTCAGTTTTGGGTGGCCCCATTCTCCTAGAGCATTTGAGTGGAGACCCCACTCCCTCAGCCCTGGTAGGCCCCATCCTTCTACCTTTTGGGTATGGCAGCCCCGCACTCTGGAACTGAGTTGGTGAAGATCAGACTCTTTGAAACCTAGGAGGCTGTGACCCCACCCTTTAAGCTTCAGGAGACTGTGGCCCCACCCTTTGAAACCAAAAAGGCCCTGCTTCCTGTGCTCCTTCCAACAGTTCTGCTAATCTCCAGGCTACTCCAGGGATGATCCTTTTCTTGGAGGACAACAGATGTAGCTCCTTTGCCTATTTCCTGTCTGTAGAATTCCAAGAGGCAGACAGCATTCTTTCCTTTTGTTCTCTTTTCCCTTCAGTCTAAGCTGGTGGGTTTTCTGCTGTGGTAGTTGGTTAGATCTATCAGTCACAGGCTTAATATCTTTAACAAAAGATTGTGTAGCCACATCCTTGGTGAACATTCTAGGACACGTGTCCTAGAGCAGAACTTTTTAAATCTTTAAGTTTTGTCTTCATTTTGCATAGTTCATTTTGAAGTCTACCTCTTCCTCTTGCATTTTACTATAAGCAGCAGGGAGAAACCACATGGCCCCTTTAAGATCTTGCTTAGAAATCTCCTCAGCCAAATATCCAAGTTCATCACTTACAAGTTCTACCTTCCACCAAATGTTAAACGTAATTCAGACAAGTTCTTCATCACTGCATAAAAAGCACCACCCTTCTCCATTGTTCAATCACATGCTCATCATTGTCTTTTAAAGCGTCACCAGAGGCACATTTAACGTCCACATGTCTAGCAACATTTCATTGCTAGCGCCATATGTATTCTCTAAGACGATAGAGACTTTCCCTACAGCTCTCCTCACTTCCCTCTGAGCCCTCACCAGAATCGCTGCTGACATCCATAATTCTACCAACAGTCTCTTCAAGGCAATCTAGGCTTTTACTATTAAGTACCTTAAAACTCTTCCAGCATCTACCCATTACCCAAAACTGCTTCCACATTTTAGGTATCTGTTAGAGCAGTACCCCATTCTTCCGGTACCAAATTCTGTCTCAGTTGTCTAGTGGTGCTATAACAGAAATACCACATATGGGTGGCTTTAACAAACAGAAGTTTATTTTCTCACAGTTCAGGAGGCTAGAAGTCTGAATGAGGGTGCTGGCTCTGTGGGAAGGCTTTCTGTCTCTTTTGGCTCTGGTGGAAGGTCCTTATGTCTTCTGAGCTTCTGCTCCAGGGTAATCTTCATATGGTTTGACATCTCTTTTCGCTCCATCTCTGCTTGCCTAATCTGCTCGTTTTATCTCTTGTAAGAGATTAACTCAAGGCACACCCTACGCTAATTAATCCTGCCTCATTAACATAACAGAAAACTCATTCCCAAGTGGGATTATAGCCAAAGGCATAGAGGTTAGGATTTACAATTCGGTGGGACACAATTCAGTCCATAATAGGTGGATTGAGCCTGGAGCTGGTTTCCATCCTCCTCTGGGCCCTTAAGTGGCACCGCCTTAATGCCCTCCAGCCGCGCAGCTCACATGCCTCTGCAGTCTTTTTCCAAAAGGCCATTGTGTTTTTTGTTATGATTTAGTGACTCATTTCTCATGAGCTGTTTAATATGTGCTTTTTTTCCGGCTTCCTGTTACTTAACCACAGATAACTTTTAGCTAATTTTTAATACCCAGCAACGTGGAAAGTGGGTTGGAGGATGGCTTGTCCATACAGTGGTTTTAGCGGCTGACTCACACATTTGGGAGAGGTTTTGGCCCTGACCAGCTGTCTTGGCAGGGGCTGGGGATACACGTCCTGGGCAGGGGCAGATTAAACCAGTAAGCAAGGTACACATGGGCTTACTTGTGCTTACTTACTTATCTGTAGGGTACAATTTCACCTGTTTTTCATCACATCAAAACAAGTGAAATTGTGCCCTATGGGTGAGGGAGTAAGCTCGAGTAAGCCTGTGAGTATCTTTTTTATTGGGTAATCTGTCCCTGGTCGTGGATGTGGCCGTGGCCACTGTCACGGGGTACAGGTGAAGTGGGAGGATCAAATGGAGTCTCGCTCAGCAGGGATTCTGCCCCACTTTCTAGGGATTTGCTTTCTTTCCTCCTTTGGTCAGCCCTGGGGCTCCACTGGACAGAGGATGACACAGCCTGGGATTCCAAGTAACACGCACCACTTAGGTGACGCGCGCGTAGGACCAGGCTTGTCTGATCCCTAACTCCCACAGGGCCATGGGGCCTCCGGGACACGGCCTCCTCCGCAGGTCCGGTCCTGCCCAGGCGAGGGCTGCTCTCGCCAGGACTTTGGTTGGTCAGACTGCATGGCGTTTGGTGGTTTCAGCTGAGAAAGTCGAAGAACGCCTGCGGAAAAGTAGAAGTGCAGGTATGGCCTGAGCAGCTGGACCTCCGGCTTTCGCACAAGGGCCAGCTGGTTACAGCTGTGGGAGGCAGGTGTGGTTACCACCAGCACATCCGTGTCAGCACGCCTTTCCAGCCTTCACCACGGCTCCGTTGCTTTCTGAGGCCCCTAAATTCAGTCAAACGGACCTGTGTAGAAATCGATTTTAAATGAGTCATCCAGGCACAGAAGGGTTTGTTTTGTGTTCTTTCAAAGGGCTGCGCTAACTCCTGTCCTATTTCATCTCCCGCTCCGGCTCTGAGAAATCCGTGCAGTCCACATCTGAGGTCCCCTCTTACACCTCGCTCCCACAAAGCAGCTTTGTGATGACTCACTCTGCTCCGTCCCCTCCACAGCAGATAGGCATCCTCAGGACAGGGACAAGGGCTGTTGTCAAAGGCGGGCCGGGACGTTTTCTCAATTGTGTCCCCGCGGTTGTGCAGGGCTGAGCTGCTCATTAGAGCTGCCATCTTGGGTTGTCTTGTTCAGGGCAGAAGGCAGGTGTCCCGAGCAGTGCCTGGACAAAGTCTGAGAGTGACCGAGAAACTCCCTCCAGGAAGTGTTTGCCTCTGGCCGTCAGGGAACAGACGCACGCTTTGTCCAGCCTCCAGAACACAGCCGCATTGACTCCACACAGCACTGGCAAAGGCGTTTCTTTGAGTCATCTGTGCTCTCTCTGTCACCCACTTGCTTGCTCGTTCATTCAGTCTGTGCCGAGCCCGGCTCCCAGTCCCCTGTGCTGGGCTCCACTCGGGGCCGGGGCTGCGGGGACGGGCCAGACCCGCTTTGTCCCCCAGCAGCTCCTTGTCCGTGTGCGGGTGCCACCTGCCCCAGAGGTTCCTCCCTGTGGCCTGTGGTCACAGCCTCCCGCTGTGTTTGTCCTCATCACCGAAGCTGTCTGGTTTTGTGGATCCTATCTCATATAGGTGTGGGTGAGGCAGCATTTTTCTACTTTTAAATTTTCCCAGAGAAAATTCCTGAGTAATGGGCTGCTTACTCTTTCTTTTGTGGTTAAATCTGGACCATGTTCTTCCCTTAATTTAACTTCAGTCTTTCTGCTTGGTGTCTGAGTACCTGGGGCTGAGGCTGCTTGAACATTTTGTCCTGTTTGACCTGATTAGGTCATAAAAATAACCTGGCTATCGTCGAGTCCATTCTGACTCATGGCGACCCCACGTATGTCAGAGTAGGACTGGGCTCCAGAGGGTTTTCAATGGCTGATTTTGGGGGAAGTAGATTGCCAGGCTTTTCTTCCAAGGCACCTCTGGGTGGACTCGAACTGCCAACCTTTAGGTTAGCGGAGTGTTCTAACCTTTTGCATCACCTAGGACCTCTCGTTAGGTCATAGGTTTTACAAATTAAGCCTTGTGGGGCACGTGGCAAAAACAGGGCACCTCCCATTAGGATGGAGACGCCGTCCTCCCCCGCACAGACCCCACGTGTGGGCAGAGCGTGCTCCTGGGCGGCGAGGGTGCAGACCCCACATGTGGGCAGGGCGTGCGCCTGGGTGGCGAGGGTGTAGACCCTGCAGGGCATGTGCCTGGGCGGCGAGGGCGCAGGCCCCGCGTGCGGGCAGGGCGTGCGCCTGGGCGGCGAGGGTGCACACACACACCTGCTGGTGCCTCGATGCCACCTTGTCCACCTTGCAGGTGTTTGCATCCCAGCAGCTCAGTGCGTGTGTGTTGAAGTGCTTGTTGGCCAGGAGTGTCTGGGCGCTTGAACTCGGGGCTGATGATGAACTGGTGATTATGAAGGACTATTAATGAAAGAATCAGGTGGACGGATTTATCTACCAGGTATTAATTCAGGGAAGATTATCTTGATTGGAAATGAAGGCTCGTCATTACTCTTGAAATCTCTTGAAAAACTTTTATTATGATAAAGTTCAAATAAATACAAAAGCAGAGAGACTAGTGTGTGGTGAACCCTCAGGTGCCCACCGCCCACCTGCAGCCACCCCCAACCTTTCCACCATTCCCACTTCATCAGCCCCCCACCCCCTTATCTTACAAGCTTTATTATACAACTTGGATGTTTGTCAATAGCTTACACAGTGAGGGAAAGAAAATTCCCATGGCTTGGGGCACTCGAGGCTATTAGCCCATGTCTCACATTTCTCACAGGGACGAGCGTGTGTGGCTGACTTGAGTCTATCGAGCAGCCCGGCGCCAAGTACTACCTGGAGGAGGCGATATGGAGCCAGGGTGGGTGGGGGCACAAGTCCTGCCTGGGGGCCCCCAGCTTGAGGTGCCTCTGGGGTGTTCAGCCCAGAGTTGGGGACGACCCTGGGTAATCAGAGTATCTGCTGACTGAGTCTTTTTACCTCTGACGATGACTCTTCAGTACGCAGAGCCCGCTTTCATGATTTAATGGAACAAGGGGATTGGATTTCTAGTAAGATCCTACCACAGGTCCTGCAGGTGAGGGCAGGGAAATGCTGGCTTCACGTTGGCCTGTGGCCCCAGTGGGGAGGCGCCATCGCCCGAGTCCCACACAGATGCACAAGGTGTGCGAGGGGGAGGTTTGTCCAGAACGTGCACCCCGCTGTGCCCTCTCATGGGGAACGTTAGTGTTCAGGGGGACACATCCTTGTGGGCAGTGCTTTCTCAGATACCTGCTCAGGGGCATGGGGAGAGGCGCCTTCTGCGGCCAGCCCCCAGCATGCTTAGGGGCATGAGGAGAGGTGTCTTCTGTGGCCAGCCCCCTGTGTGCTGAGGGGGCATGGGGGAGAGGCGTCTTCTGTGGCCAGCCCCCTGTGTGCTGAGGGGGCATGGGGGAGAGGCCTCTTCCTGGCCAGCCCCCTGTGTGCTGAGGGGGCATGGGGGAGAGGCCTCTTCCTGGCCAGCACCCAGCAGGAGGGACTTTGTCCCTTTCCCCTCTTCAGGCAAGTGGAAGGCAAGGGAGCGTCATCAGGTAAGGGGACTTGGTAAATTTTTGTCCCCATTGTCTATGCTACCCTTTGTTTTGACTTTTCTCTGCATTTATTTTAGTAACCAAATGTGTGTCCATGCATGCATGCGCGTGCACGCGCACACACACACCAGCAAACACGTGTCCACCCCAGGAACTTCTGACTTTCTTGTTAAGTTAGCTTTTGAAGTACCAGAGCTTCTCCTGTTCGCCGTCAGCCCTCAGGTGTCCCTGCAATTCAGTGTCCCCAGCACCCTTGTGCGGCCCGCTACACCCTCCTAGAGCACCTAGTTCTCCCAGACCACGTGTGGTTCTGGAGTTGAAATGGCAGGGGAGGCGCCGGGTACCCTTTTCTCAGCTTGGCGCAGTGATTCAGGTTCTTCATTGCAGACGGCCCTGCCTGTGTCCAGGGCGGCCCTGCCTCTCCCTTCCAGAACGTCCTCTGGTCACAGACAGACCAGGGAGCGGTCAGTGGATCTGAGCAGGCAGAATGACAGCAAACACCCACCCTGACGCTCAGGTATTCCCGGGGGGTGGGGGTCCCAGTCACTGCACATGCGTTTCTAGCAAGTTCCCCTGCTACTGGGTTTGAGTCTACGCAGACTAGAAGGGTGCCGGTGGGGCGAAGGGAAGGAACGCCCTCATTCCTGCTAGCACTGCCAGGCGCTTGCTCGGCCCCTGAGATGCACGTTGTTAATTGCCGCGAGCAGACTCCCACTCCTGGCGCCCGTGCTCAGCAGAATGCGGCGCTGCCTGGTCCTGCCCCGTCTCAAGGTCTCTGTGAGCCGCGGTGGAGGTCGCACAGGATACACGGTGTGTATGTTCACAGCTGAGCGTCCCGCCTTTCGTGGGTGGTCACGGTCCTAGAGACATGTCTTTGGTGTAAATAGTCGGGGTTGTTTCCGTGGGCCTGAAGGTGGCTTGTGAAGGACACATAGGACCTGCTACCCCTTTCACCGACTCAGCCCGGAGTATCTTAACCCCAAATATGCCTGACAGGTTACCCTCCATCTATTTTGTTACCTCGAAGTGGCCAGAGTCAGGGAAGGGTGCTGGCTGGTGGGAGGGGAGGCCTAGCCGACCCCAGGCCTGCTTCCCGGCAAGGCGCAGGGCACCCCTCCTGCTCCCAGCGGGTGCTCACCTCGCAGGATGGTGCCCCTGTGTGGGACGGTGCCACCTCGTGGGCCGGCACGAGCTCCGGGTCACTCCTCAGGGAGCGTCCTGTCCCCAGAGCTGTGAAGTGCCCTCAGCGCGCTTGTGTTGTCCCTGCCTACAAACATGCTGGCCGTTCACACCGACTGTGAAGGCTACTCGAGATAGGACCCATTTTGGGAAAAGGTGACGCTGTGTGTTTTTGTCCGGCTGTGACCCAAGATCTCGCCGTCTGCCCTGGACACCACTGCTGTCTTCCCTACGTTAGCATCGAAGTGACCGTGGTGTCGGAAGTCAGCAGTGACAGCCGTGCCATCGCGAGCCATTCCGCCTCACTCGGCCGAGGCTAATTGCAGGAGAACAGTGTGATTCCTGGAAGTTTTACCAGTTCCTTCCTCTCCATCTGTCCACGCCCGGTGCCTCCTGGTTTACGGAGTGGCTGGGTCCTGGGCCCATCTTTGGAGCTGGTCTGGATAGAGAGAGATGCTCCCTGAATACAATCCAGAAGGCGGTTTAAATGAAATGAGTCCTTAAATCGTAGGCCCCGGCAGAATTTTTCTAAAGCTGGTTTGTGTGTCTTGGTAGTCCTGGTGCCGGCCCGTTTCCTTTCCTGTCCCGTGAGCCCCCGCATGGCTGTCACGCTGCGCGTCCCGGCCCGTGTGTGCTGGCAGCCAGGCCGTTTGTTGCTACCTGTGAGGAAGGTGGGCAGCCTTCTCTTTTCAGTGTCACTGCTGTGGTCCCTGCCGAAAAGCTGATGTCATAGTTGTCCTGACAAATACAAGCAGGTATAGCGTGGTGGCCACAGACCAGAAGCAACGGGAAACAGCTCGGCCAGGTGCTCCTGGGCCAGAAGTCAGGGTCTTGCCGATCTCCACTGGGGACCGTGCGGTCATTCCGCAAAAGGTCTTTTATTTCCCGATTCTGCAAAGAGAAGGGATCCGTGCTGGAGCCAGCGTGCCAACAGGAAGGGCACGTATACGCCCGTGGTCTGCTGGGTTCCTCCTTGCAGGCCCTCAGGGTGAAGTGTTCTCTGCCATGTGAGCGGACTCTGAAGCCAGTGCCTCTTCTGTTCTGCAGATGGACTTTCTGGCCGGGACCAGCCAGTGGAGCTGCTCAGCCCTGCCCGCGTGAACCACATGCCCAGCACAGGTAAGTCGCCCGCGGCCTGTCCGAACTGCCCTGCGCCCCAGCGGTGGGGACTGGGGCTCCACTTTACTGGGGGATGTGAACAGAAAGGGGGGCTGTGGGTTCTCAGACTTGCTGAATTTGGGCGCTCCATTCCTGGGGTCTGTAGGCCACCTTTTCTAGAAATGAATTGGGCATTGGCTCGATGCCGTGAGTGGCAGAGAAATGCAGCCACTCTGTCGTGAGCCTCAAAGGACGCGTTCTTTCTCGAGGTTCCAGCTGCTGAGCTCTCCGGGGGCCGGGGGCACGCAGAGTTCCCGGCTTGCAGCGGGGCCGGGCCGGGTCAGAAGGCTGTGCTGGGGTGGCCAGGCTGCGGCCAGCCACATGGCCAGGCAGATGCCACCTTGTCCTCCCTGGCCCCGCACTCACTCTTCATGGTAAAATGAGCCACCGGGGTTGCTCGTCTTTAATTTAAAAAGCGTCACCCGTGACTGAATCTCCCATCCTGCGTGTGCTATTTCTGAACGCGTGGTACTCCGCGTACGTTCTCTCTCACTCTCGTCCCTGAAGCAGTCTTTCCCAGATCTGTGTGACCGCGCAGACTTGCTCTTCTCGGCTTTTTTCTGTAAAACACCCATTCCTGCACCGTTTCCCCCAGGGACTCTGCTTGACGCGTGGGTGCCCTTCACAGGCCACGTGGCTGTACGAGAGTTAAAACACGACCCTCCACGAGGCACTGCTCTCACCACCCCACGCCACTCCCTCAGCTCTGAGGGCGGCCTGCCGGACACCTGCCGCTGTCACGTCGTGAGGCCTGGTCTCTGTGGCCTTTGACGGCCGCCCCTCCACTGCCCGCTCCGCGCTCCCTGCCAGCCACCTTGTGTCCCGAGGGCAGCACTGGCTGGGGCCGGGGAGGTGGGCCAGCCCAGCATGCCCCTTCCTGGGCCCCCTGGGTCTCCCTGGGCCCTCCAATTGCTCGCCTTCACTCGTCTCCCTTAATCCCGAAGCAAGTGGGCAGCTAGGCTGGGCTTTTCAGAGCAGTGGTTTCTTTCTGCGTGTAGTGACTCCCTGGTCAGCCCAGGACGGCGCTGGGCACTTCCCTGGGCACAGAGCTTGGCTTGTCTCCCTGCCACGCTCCTAGAAGGTGCCCAGGTCCCGGGCAGGCGCTCCGGCCTCCTGCAGGGAGGCCCACAGTGGCTCCTTTATATGGGCTGGCTTCACACACCTCCTCTTCAGCCTCGGTGCCTACCTGCCCAGGATGCTGGGCAGAGAGGAGGGGGTGGAGCTTTACAACAGAATATGAAGGATGTAATCACTGTTGTATTGTGGCCCATGTAGACAGTCTGGATCTTCACGTTCTCCAGAGCTCGTTTGACCGTGTTATTTTTGTTGAAACACTGAATCCTCGTGCAGCGTGAGCATCTGAAGGTGTCTTCTGGCGTGCCCAGGGCTGAGCCTAGACAGCAGATCCTCAGATTGCCCCGGAGGCTGGTCTCTGTGAGTGACGGAAAACGTGGGTGGCCTCCAGGTGAGCAAGAAGGAGGCGGGTTTCACAGTAGGTTTCTACTCGGGAAGTATGGCCTGCCTGTAGGACCTGAAGTGGCCCTGGGCTTCGTGGCCATATGTGGACTTCAGGGCACGTCTGGGGTCCTGGCTCCACTGTGTTCGACTGTGTGACATTAGGCAAGTTACTTAATGTCTCTGGGCTTTGTTTCCTCGTTTATTAGATGAGGATAGTAATGCCTTCTCTGCAGGGTCCTCGTGAAGATCAGATGTGTGTGTCTGATTTTCGGTAGTTCCTGAACCCACGTCGTCTCCTCACGCCCCCTGGCTGGTCCTGATGCTGGCGTGGGGTGTCACCGTCACAGTGGTGGCTCAGGGTCCTAGGACATTTCACACCCGTTCTCCTTCTTGGGGAGAACCGCCCAACTCAGGAGGAATGCTGGGTGGAGATTTGTCTACACCCCATGTAGGTGAGACAAGCCACTTAACTTCCTCCTAACAGGTTCCCGGAGCCCTGGTGGCGCAGTGGTTAAGAGCTCGGTTGCTAACCAAAAGGTCAGGAGTTCGAATCCACCAGCCGCTCCTTAGAAACCCTATGGGGCAGTTCTGCTCTGTCCTGTAGGGTTGCTGTGAGTCGGAGTCGACGACAGCACTGGTTTAACAGGTGCTGCTGGCCAGAGCAGAGGGACATCGTGGCCCCTCCTAGCACTCACTGCACATTTTTGCAACATTGGTTGTCAAACTGTTTGAGAACGATCCTAACCCAGTGCCCACAAGCCCCCCACGGGGTAAGGGGACACACGTGCACAGCAGCACCCACGACCTTGATGTTGAGGCCGCACATGTAGGACGCACCTTAGGGGCAGCTTAAGGTGAAGGGGTCGAGTGTGTGTCAGGGAGGTTGGTCATTCCAGCCCACGGTAAAACACACTCCACAAAGAAGTATTAATCTCAGGCTGTATAATAATTTGAAAATCAATGTGAAATTTTCTTCAAAGCTGCATTTTTATGATATTGGAGTAGAAACGTTCTTAGACTTGTTGTATGTCACTCCCAGCTGGCTTTTGCACATTTTCTAACAACTGAGTATAATCTTGAGCACTCCTTTGCCGCTGGGCTGTGTGAAAACCAGCCGATGTATGTAATTTGCAGGAGTTACCCCCGCGCTTGCTCTGGAAGCGTGTTCTTTAGAACCCAAAGCTCGTGCGGTGGCTGGAAAACATGCACAGATCCTGGCCCCTCCCCGGCCTCCTCTCCTTCCTTGGCTGACCTTGACCTTCTCGTACATGGTGGCCGCTCAGCACTGCCTTTCTTCTGGTTATGGTTCTTCCGGTGGTGCGATTTGTTTGTGCTTGACTGCTAACCTAAAGGTTGACAGTTCAAACTCATGTAGCAGTGCTGTGGAAGAAAGGCCTGGAGATCTGCTCCTGAAAGGTCACAGCGAAGAAAACCTTATGGAACCGTTCTGCTCTGACATATGAGTCTAAATTAACTGGACAGCGGTGAGTTTTTGTTTGTTTTTTAAAAATACGCTTAAACCAAAACCAAATCCATTGCCGTCAAGTCAATTCCAGCTCTCAGTGCCTCTATAGAACAGAGTAGAACTATCCCATAGGGTTTCCAAGGCTGTAATCTTTATGGAAGCAGACTGCCACATCTTTTTCCTACGGAGCGGCTGGTGGGTTCAAACCGCCAACCTTTCGGTTAGCAGCCGAGCGCTTAACCACTGTGCCACCAGGGCTCCTCTAAATACCCTTAGTCTTTAGAAATTCTTATTTCAGGGAAACAGCACCATTCATACCTTTTCTCTGTTTGCCGTCTTGAATTGAGATTTTAGATAATTCACGCAAGAGTATCACTTTTGTTGGAAAATCTATGTTGTAAAAGGAGAAAGTCAAAATACTATTTGTTTTGTATTAATTCATTTTCTTCAACTTCCCCCTTAACTTCTGTAAACATATACATATGGTTCTTTACAGAAATAAAAATTTAAAAAACTTTAAATTTTAATTATAAAATATTTGTGTCTTAAAAAAACCAAACCAAACCCATTGCCGTTGAGTTGATTCCAACTCATAGTGACCCTATAGAACAGAGTAGAACCACCCCATAGAAATTTCAAGGAGCACCTGCTGTATTCAAACTGTCGACCTTTTGGTTAGCAGCCGAGCTCTTAACCACTACGCCACAGGGGTTTCTTCTTTCATAAAAGACATAAAGAAAAAAATCCTCACAACTGGACCAACAAGCAGCATCATGATAAACAGAGAAACGATTGAAGTTGTTAAGGATTTAATTTTATTTGGATCCACAATCAATGCCCATGGAAGCAGCAGTCAAGAAATCAAAAGACGCATTGCATTGGGCAGATGTGCTGGAAAAGACCTCCTTAAAGTGTTAAAAACCAAAGATGTCACTTTAAGGACTAAGGAGCACCTGACCCAAGGTGTGGTGTTTCCAGTTGTCTCACATGCATGGAAAAGCTGGACAATGAATAAGGAAGACTGAAGAAGAATGGATGCCTTTGAACTGTGGTGCTGGCGAAGAATATTGAATATACCACGGACATGCCAAAAGAACTAACAAATCTGTCTTGGAAGAAGTACAGTCAGAATGCTCCTTAGAAACAAGGATGGGGAGACTTTGTTTCACATACTTTGGACATGTTATCAGGAGGGATCAGTCCCTGGAGAAGGACATCATGCTTGGTAAAGTAGAGGGTCAGTGAAAAAGAGGAAGACCCTCAAGGAGATGGATTGGCACAGTGGCTGCAACAATGGGCTCAGGCATAACAATGATTGTGAGGATGGCGCAGGACCGGGCAGTGTTTCGTTCTGTTGTACATGGGGTCGCCATGAGTCAGAACCGACCTGACAGCACCTAACAACAACAGCATCAGAAAAGACATAAAACACTGCCATTGCCTACCATGAAGATATAACAAATATTAATATTACTCTAGCTTCGTGTGTCTTTGTTTCTGTGAAGAAATGAAGTGTGACAATTATGGATGAAGCCATGCCCTTTCTCCCTTCCCAGAGGTAGTCATTATCCTGAAGTCATTATATATCATCTCCACACTATACTATTACTACATAGGTACTCACTGGTGCAAATGGTTAACATGCTCAGCTGCTAAGTGAAAGGTTGGAGGTTCGAGTCCACCCAGAGGCACCTTGGAAGAAAGGCCTGGTGATCTGCTTCTGAAAAATCAGCCACTGAAAACCCTAAGGAGCGCAGTTCTACTCTGACACGCAGGGGGTTGCCATGAGTCAGAGTCGACTTGACGTTTGGGCGGCTCCCGACTGTGCTCTTGCATTCTCCCGGCTTTTCTAGAACCTAGGACAGTGGCCTTGGTACTGTAGGTCCCTGTGAGCAGGAAGGTGGTCCAGCTAGAGAGGAATGGACACCCCCCGAGCGCGGCTCCGTTCTGCTGAAAGCGGCTCTCCTGTGGTTTCCATCACTCTCTAGTCGGACCACTTCTCGAATTCTTTCCTTTTTTCCTACTTTCCTGTCCTTCTTTCTCTGCTTCCCTGTTTCTTTACTCAGACCTCACCAAATCAAGGGCCCCCCGATGATACACTTTTGAATGACAGAGGGCTCAGAGAGAAGGACGCAGCGTCCAGGTCCGCACAGGGGTGTGTGGCCAAGCCCTGGGCTGGCCGCTCAGGTGGCCAGG
>NW_004444101.1:3405872-3408179 GCF_000243295.1 Trichechus manatus latirostris | reverse complement strand
TTTGAATGACAGAGGGCTCAGAGAGAAGGACGCAGCGTCCAGGTCCGCACAGGGGTGTGTGGCCAAGCCCTGGGCTGGCCGCTCAGGTGGCCAGGTATCAGGCCCACTGGACTGGACGTGTGGCCTGGCCGGGCGTCAGGCCCACCGGACGGGACGTGCATCCTGGCCGGGCGTGAGGCCCACCGGACGGGACGTGCATCCTGGCCGGGCGTCAGGCCCACCGGACGGGACGTGCATCCTGGCCGGGCGTCAGGCCCACCGGACGGGACGTGCATCCTGGCGGGGCGTCAGGCCCACTGGACGGGACGTGCATCCTGGCCGGGCGTCAGGCCCACTGGACTGGACGTGTGGCCTGGCCGGGTGGCTCTGTCTTGCACCCTGCTCTCTTGGCCAAAGGAGCAGAGGGGCCAAGGCGACCTCGAGGGGACAGCAGTGGGGGGACTGGTGCTGCACCCTCAGCTCCCGGCACAGCCCCCCGAGCCTCTGCTCAGGCAGTCCCTGGCACAGTTGTGAAGTAAGTATGTGTCTTTAGGGAGGCCCTGTCTGATCCCCCAGGGGAGGCCCTGTCTCATCTCCCTGGGCCTGGAATCCTGGGGGCCCTGTGATGTGTGGGTGCTAACTTGACTGGGTTGGAACCAGTTTTCCTCGAGCCCGTGTGCCTGTCTCCTGGCCCCTTCTGCCTCTGTGGACACACCTGCCCTCCCCACTAGGCCATCCTGGACGGGATGTCTCCCCTGCCTCTCTGAGGGTCACACCGTCCATCCTGGGCCTTCGGTCCCTATGTACTGCATCCCCTCCACGTGCTTGTCATCTGCCCCTCGGTGTCTGCCTTCCGGGATAGAAGTTTCCCTGGCGTGTCTGGACATGTGTCCTGGCCAGGCGTCAGGCTCACTGGACTGACATGCTGCTGTCTGCTTGTTTTTGGGAGAGGCCACCCAAAGGGTGATGGGCCCCTTAGGGGCTGTGGAGGTGTTGGCAGCCGGGGATCCCCTGCCCTGCTTGGGGCACCATCTTTCCAGTGGGCTGACCAGGCCTTCCACCCCCATGTGAAGGGCGTGTATGCTGGGCTGCCAGATTCTCGGAGACAAAGACCGTGCGTCTTCACAGTTAGCATACAAATTTCCACCTATTTCCCCTTCCCGGTACAGTACCCTCGCCAGTTCAGAAAATGATTCTCCAGGCGTCTGCTGTCCCCGTGGGGTGAGAGAGGGGCCCAAATGACCGCCCAGCTCCTGCTTGGCCCTGCCTGCCCCTGGAGAGGCCGGGCGCTCCACTCCCGAACCAGGGCACTGCCCCAGGTCAGACAGCTTCTCCCTCCCCATCGCTGACAATGCCGCCATCTTCTCGTCTCTGGTAAGACAGTGACCCTTTATTCATCCGGGACTTCCGACTTCCAGAATTTTGTTGCTGCTCTTTTATCCCATTTTTGTTTCTTTTGTTTTGTTTCTGTTTGTGTTGGTTATGTCTTCTCTAAAAATCCACACACTGTTTGAGCGGGATCTTGGAGGGAACTGGATGACATGATTGGGTTCAGTCCGCCATTTTTGCCTGGAGATGCCCTCACCCTGTGCCTTTGAAGTGGTGCCACACAGCCCACCAGCTGAACCCACGTGCACCTCCGGCCCACCCGGGCTGCTGCCCCCTGCCATGGGATCTGCTGCCTCATTTCCCAACTGATCTTTCAATACCCCTGGTGCAGGAGAGTGGAAAGATAAAGGCCTTCCTGTCCTGGGTGGAAATTAGACTGTTTGGGAATTTATGTTTATCACCAGTTGTTCCACCCCATTGGATTGCTGGAGACCAGGAGAGTTATGAAGAGCTCACTGTCTGGGCAGAAGGAAGGAATGTGAATAGTAAGAAAGAAAACAGTTACTGCTTGTCTCCGAGTTGCGACTTAGGTTGGCTGACTGAACACTGGCTCACTGGTCTGCGGGCGCTTCTGGGAACATCCACACCTCCACACAGAACCCTGATGGTGCTGGGCTGCGGGTCCTCCTGGGAACGTCCGCATCTCCGCACAGAACCCTGATGGTCCTGGCTGCGGGCCCTCCGGGGAATGTCCACACCTCCACACAGAACCTTGATGGTGCTGGGCCATGGGCCCTCCTTGGAACGTCCGCATCTCCACACAGAACCCTGGGATGGTGCTGGGCCACGGGTCCTCCAGGGAACATCCACACCTGCGCACAGAACCCTGATGGTGCTGGGCTGCGGGTCCTCCTGGGAACCTCTGCATCTCCACACAGAACCCTGATGGTGCTGGGCTGTGGGTCCTCCTGGGAACCTCTGCATCTCCACACAGAACCC
>NW_004444101.1:3363875-3405772 GCF_000243295.1 Trichechus manatus latirostris | reverse complement strand
CCTGGGAACCTCTGCATCTCCACACAGAACCCTGATGGTGCTGGGCTGTGGGTCCTCCTGGGAACCTCTGCATCTCCACACAGAACCCTGATGGTCCTGGGCTACGGGCCCTCCTGGGAACGTCCGCACCTCCACACAGAACCCTGGGATGGTGCTGGGCAATGGGTCCTCCTGGGAACATCCACACCTCCACACAGAACCCTGATGGTCCTGGGCTACGGACCCTCCTGGGAACGTCCACACCTCCACACAGAACCCTGATGGTGCTGAAGCTGGGTGGCTGGCCGTTCCTCAACCCCAGGGAGAAAGCAGGGGCACTCGCAGGAGGGCCCCCACATCTGTTTCTGTACAGAAAGTAGAGAATCATCACTTAACATCTTTCTGCATGTTTGGAAGTTATAAGTGACTTTTAGGTGGAAGAAAGGATTTTTTTTTTTTTTTCCCAACTCAGATTTGTGATTGTTTTATGCACTTGAAGTGTCACTTAGGCCAGAAATGTTACTGTTGGTGAAGAGCTTTTTTGTATTTTCCCTATTTCTTTTCTTTTCTTTCTCCCTCCTTCCATCCCTCCCTCCCATCTGTGGTTTGTACACTTGAAGGTTATAGTGTGTAAATACGATGTATGAAAAGGGCCGGTGGAACCTTCCAGTAGTGTTTAAGAGTGCATTTAGCAGGGTGATGGAGAAGACTGTACTTTTCTGTAGACAAGTTGAAACGATTTTCGTGTTTAATGATCGTACTTTAAAGCAACTGATGCTGTAGTCATAGCTTAGCCGTCCTCTCGGGGAGCCCAGTGCCGGTCAAAGGAAACGTCTCCCTTTCTGGAGCCTCCCAGGAGGGTGTACACACCGTCAAACACGTGAGCCCAACCCAGGTTCTCTGTTTCCGACAGGCGGGCTTATGGAGGCAAATGTCTGACCCACTGAAGTATCCTTTGGGTGACAGGTGCAGGGCTGGAGGGGAAGGAAAGATACAGAAGAAGGCTTACCAGGTGACTGGTGAGCCGGGGCGGGCAAGGGGCTTGGCGCTGCTCTTCCTGTCCACAGTGTTTACCCATCACCCAGGGACAGCTGCTGAGGGAAGGCTGCTGGGGAAGCTGGCAGTGCCCCGTTTTCCATGTCTGCCAGTCCTCTCCATCTGCCTGTGCCAGCCTCTGCCTTCATCCCTCCCCCCACGTGCGTCTCCTGTACCCTGGGGCAGGGAGCAGCTGTGGAGGTGGTGGGAATCTAGGTATTTTGCTGAGAAACCTGTAGGAAGTGCCGATTTGGTTTTGGGGGAAGGGACTATCACGCTTGCTTGGTTTGCCTGTTCTATTATCTTTTCAAAGAACTGATTTTTGCCTTTGTTGGTACTTCCTGTATGTGTGTTTCCATTTCACAGATTCCTGTTCTCACCTCTGTTCTTCTCATTTCTTTGCGTTTGTTCCATATTCCTGTTCTAAGGTCTTAGCTTGGGCGTTTAGCTCACTGACTTTCAGCGTTTTGTCGCTTTTTGATGTAAGCATTTAAGGCGTTTACTTCCCTCTGGGTACTCACGTAGCTGCGTTCACTAAGTCTTAATTTGTAATCTCTAAAATTGGTTTCTTTCTTTTTTTTTTTTTTCCTATGATAAAATGAGATATTTAGAAGATTTTTTTTTAATTTCTCAGAGTATGGGATTTTCAAGTGGTCTTTTTGTTATTGATTTCTGATTTACTGAATTATGGCTAGAAATTTCCAAGCCTCTGAAGTTTGTTGAGACTTGCTTGATGGTCAGTTTTTATTAGCATTCAATATATGCTTCAGAAGAGTTTGTATTCTGTAGTTGTTGGGTGCTAGATTCTAAATATGGTCATTAAATCAAACTTATTCATTGTAAGTTATGCTAAATATTAAGAATGTGAGATGATGCTAGAAGGTGGTAAGTCTGTGGGGATAAATGAGCAGGCAGGGACAGAAAGAATTCTGGGGAGGGCATAATTTTAAATAGGGGGGTGTCATGGATTGAATTGTGTCCCCCTAAAATATGTTTTAACTTGGCTAGGGCATGATTCTCAGTGGGTTGGCAGTTATGTAATGATGTCATCCTCCATTTTGTGAACTTATATAACTATCTTCCATTTTATTATTGTAAATCATAAGAGGCGGGATTAGGTTAGGGTGTATCTTGAGTCATACCCTTTAAGTACTGCCTTACTTAAGTCTCCACCCTTCACCCCCTTATTGAAGTCATGACCTTGCTTGAGTTACACCTTTTATCTTTCAAGAGCTAATAGGAGAGAGACGCGAGCAGGGAAAGGGACCTCGTTACTACCAAGAAAGAAGAGCTGGGAGTGGAGCACGTCCTTTGGACCTGGGGTCTCTGCATTGAGAATCTCCTAGACCCAGGGGAAGATCGATGCCAAGATACATGAAGATTTCTGCAGATGTTGAAAGGAGACAAGGACCTTCCTCAGAGCTGACAGAGAGAGAAAACTTTCTGCTAGAGCTGGTGCCCTGCATCCTAAACTGTGGAAAATAAATCTCTATTTGTTAAAACACCCATTAGTGGTATTTGCTATATAGTAGCACTAGATAACTAAGACAAAATTTGGTACCAGGAGTGGGGTGCTGCTCTGATACCAAAAATGTGGAAGTTGTTTTGGAATTGGGTAATGGGTAGAGTTTTATGGTGCCTAATAGTAAAAGCCTAGATTGCCTTGAAGAGACTGTTGGTAGAATTATGGACATCAGTGGTGATTCTGGTGAGGGCTCGGAAGGAAGTGAGGAGAACTGTAGAGAAATTCTGTATCGTCCCAGAGAATATATATGGTGCTAGTGAGAGAATGTTGCTAGAAATGTGGACGTTAAATGTGTTTCTGGTGAGGCTTTAAAAGAAAATGATGAATGTGATTGGACAATGGAAGAAGGGTGATGCTTTTTGTGCAGTGACAAAGAACTTGTCTGAATTATGTTCAAATGTTTTGTGTATGTAAGGGCTCTAAAATTCACATGCTTGGCATTTGTGAGGCTTCTATCCAAGATGTAGCCCAGATTCCATCTTGCTCGCTTGACCATTGTCCAGAATTTGCTTTTGCTGTGCTGTTTTCAGAAAGTATGCTTGAAAGATTATTACAAATTCTTCCAAGGAGGCTATGGGTTTTAGTAAGAGTTTCCTTGAAAGATTATTACAGATTGTTCTGGGAAGGCTCTTGCGGAAACTTGTGGTCTCTCATAAAGTATCAACCAATCAAAGGTAAAGGATTAACTCATTGTGATTTCATTTTGTAAGTTACTTAGCATATTTTCATGGTTTTCCTGCAACTATTTAATATATATCCAATCAGAGTGTAACTATCATAATATTGATTGATTTTCCTGTAACTGCTTAACATTTACTTCCTGATTGTGTTAGTTCCTGAATTTGCTGTATAAAAATTGCCTGTTCCACTTGTGCTTTGGAGCATTCAGTACTTCCACTTCGTACTGTGTGTCCTCAGTTTAAACTATAATTATTCTCTCTATAAAACTGTTTAATTTTAAGTCCGAAGACTTGGAGACTTTGTTCTCTCTGACATTTTTGGTGTCAGAAGTGGGCTCCGCAGGCAAATTATCTTCAGCGGCTTCAGGACATCGAGGATGCAGACTTTCAGTACCAGCTGAGCTCCATTGCAGCTCTCTGCCTCCACGACCTCTCTGAAGCCGCCCAAGGTAAATAACCTCTCAGACTCTTGAGCTCTGCTTCCTTGCTTAAAGCTCTCTGAGCTTTTATTGAGGGATCTGTTTCTGTTGTGTGCACTTGTCTGTCTATCTGTCTGTCTGGTCCTTGCAAGGTTAAAGCTGTCTTAAGTGATTCAAGCTTGCTCTCTGGGAAATCTTAGTCTCCAGAAGCCGCAACAAAACATTGGGTGCAGGACGACCAATTATATGCCAATAGAGTGGTCACTGGCTACTAAGAACAGTTAAAGACTCTTGTGACAGGATAAACCAGATCAAGGAACGGGCACAGAGGCCTGCTTTCGGTCTTGTGATTCTTCTGAAGGCTTCAACTTACGAATTGTTTTTTCTTTTTAAATTGGTTTTTCTGTGCATTTCTCTTAACTCACAAATCACACTAATTGGTAGCAGCTTCTCTTTTCTTCTGTTGTCGATTGCTTTTGGTGTTTGTCATGGATTGGACTGTGTCCTGCAAAAATATCTGTCAACTTGGCTAGGACATGGTTCCCAGTATTGTATGATTGTCTACCATTTTGTCATCTGATGTGATTTCCCTATGTGTAGTAAGTCCTGTCGCGATGATGTTAATGAGATGGATTAGTGGCAGTTATATTGATGAGATCTACAAGATTGGATAGTGTCTTAAGCCAATCTCTTTTGAGATATAGAAGAGAGAAGTGAGCAGAGACACATGGGGACCTCATACCACCAAGAAAGCAGTGCTGGGAGCAAAGCGTGTCCTTTGGACCCGGGCTTCCTGCTTCGAGAAGCTCCTAGTCCAGGGGAAGATTGATGACAAGGACCTTCCTCCAGAGCCAACAGAGAAAGCTGATGCCCTGAATTTTGGACTTCTGCCTACTAGACTGTGAGGGAATAAACTATTGTTTGTTGAAGACATCCACTTGTGCTATTTCTGTTAAAGCAGCACTAGATAACCAAGATAGTGTTTTATGAGTTAATTGCCAAGGTAAGTTTCAGGATAAACTGGATCAAGGCACAGAGGTCTGCCGGTTGTGTTAAATTCAACTGTTTACTGAACTCATTAAGGTTTCGTCTGGTCTGCAAGACTGTACTTTTTTAAGCCTGTGGCAGTCCTAAGTGGTAAGTCTGTGCCAGCATAAAATGGGTCTCTGCTAGTGGCATTAGCGAGGCAGGAGTCTGGACATGCCTCTGCTAGTGGGAGTAGCAAGAGAGCATGACTCTGCTGGTAGCCGTAGCAACGGGGTATCTAAATTCAGAAACATTTCTATACTTGCTGTCCTTTTGTTGTCCTCTTTACCTTATATTTCTCTGTCAAAAATACCATATATCATTAAAGTACCTAAAACCATTGCCATTGAGTCGATTACGACTCATAGCAATCCAACCCTATAGGATAGAGTAGAAGTGCCCTATATGGTATCCAAGGAGCAGCTGGTGGATGCGAACTAACCTTTTGGTTAGCAGCTGTAGCCTCTCTGTATCTCTTAACCACAGTGCCACTATGGCTCCTTAAAATAGCTACTAAAGTTAGAAATCCAGAGATGACAGATAAACCTCTACAAATCTACTTTTCTTCCTGGTCAAAAGTGGAACTTTGCTCTATAGTAAAGGAATTTCATAATCCTCACAAAGACCCCAAAAAATTTTCAGAAAAATTTAGAATTTTAATAGAAACTTGTGAACCAGGATTGTCAGATTTATACCAATTAATAAATATGTTAGTAAGACCAGGCAGAACCCAGTTGTGGGTTAAACAAGCTAATTAGAGAAGCCCAGAACAATTTTCAGCTATTGAAGTTACTGTCTTGGGTACTGAATAATTAGACCAAGTTAAAGGTGTAGCTAGGTCACTTTTGGATGCAATTCCCAAAGTATTTCCTCAGAAAATAGATCAAGCAGAAGCTTAATGTTATAAAGAAGAAAAAGATAAAAATAAATACAATTACCGAGACTTTCTAGCTAAGCTTTCTGCAGAATACCCAGATCTATGACAAAAAATGTTGACATAGCCTTTAATTCTATGTTTATAAATAGACTCCTTCCAAAATGGGCTGAATTAACTGAACATATTACAAAACTAACAAACAAATTAATGACATTGAAATGACAACTTTTGCAGACTCCTGCTGAACTCTGGTCAGTTCCCTGGCCCCTTTCAAAACAAAGTCTGAGGTATGTTATTATGGTAAGAAACTAAGCCATAAAAAAGGAGATTGCCATAAACTTAAGAAAATAGAAAAACACTGAAAGAAAGGGGGAAGTTAACACCAAATTCTGCCTTAGTTATCTAGTGCTGCTATAACAGAAATACCACAAGTGGATGGCTTTAACAAACAAATTTATTCTCTCACAGTTTAGGAGGCTAGAAGTCCGAATTTAGGGTGCCAGCTCCCAGGGAAGGCTTACTGTCTCAGTTGGCTCTGGGGGAAGGTCCTTGTCATCAGTCTTCCTCTGAATCTAGGAGTTTCTCAGCGCGGGGCTTGCTCTGCTCTTGGCTCTTCTGTCTTGGTGGTAGGAGGTCCCACTCTCTGCTAGCTTGTATCTGCTTTTAGCTCTTTAAAGACCTCTTTAAAGTGTTAAAAAGCAAAGATGTCACCTTGAGGACTAAGGTGCACCTGACCCACACCATGGTATTTTCAGTTGCCTCATATGCATGCAAAAACTGGACAATGAATAGGGAAGACTGAAGAAGAATTGATGCCTTTGAATTATGGTATTGGTAAAGAATATTGAATATACCATGGACTGCCAGAAGAACAAACAAATCTGTCTTGGAAGAAGTACAACCAAAATGCTCCTTAGAAGCAAGCATGGTGATACTTCATCTCACATACTTTGGATGTATCAAGTGGGACCAGTTTCTGGAGAAGGACATCATGCTTGGTAAAGTAGAGGGTCAGCAAAAACGACAACCTGCACGGAGATGGATTGACACAGTGGCTGCAACAATGGGTTCACACATAGCCATGATTGTGACACTGGTGCAGGACTGGGCAGTGTTTCATTCTGTTGTACATAGGGTCGCTATGAGTCGGAACTGACTCGATGACACCTAACAACAACATGGAAAGAAAACAAGAACTTACCACCCAAGGAAAAGAGGCAATTAAATTGATCCCAACCAAAAATTCCTCAGTATCCACTCAGACGACTCCCTTTTAAAGGCCTTATTGTTATTGTTATTATTATTTGAGAAGCTGCACTATATGAAGAAGAACGGGGCATCAGGATTGGAGGAAGACTCATTAACAACCTGCATTATGCAGATAACACAACCTTGTTTGCTGGAAGTGAAGAGGACTTGAAGCACTTACTGATGGAGATCAGAGACCATAGCCTTCAGTATGAATTACACCTCAACATAAAGAAAACATCCTCACAACTGGACCAAAAAGCAACATCATGATGAACAGAGAATGTATTGAAGTTGTCAAGGATTTCATTATACTTGGATCCAAAATCAACACCCATGGAAGCAGCAGTCAAGAAATCAAAAGACGCATTGCATTGCACACATCTGCTGCAAAAGACCTCTTTAAAGTGTTGAAAAGCAAAGATGTCACCTTGAAGACTGAGGTGTGCCTGACCCAAGCCATAGTATTTTCAGTCGCATCATATGCATGCAAAAGCTGGACAATGAATAAGGAAGACCGAAGAATTGACGCCTTTGAATTGTGGTGTTGGCGAAGAATATCGAATATATCATGGACTGCCAAAAGAATGAACAAGTCTGTCTTGGAAGAAGTACGACCAGAATGCTCCTTAGAAGCAAGGGTGGTGAGACTACATCTTACATACTTTGGGCATATTATCAGGAAGGATCAGTCCCTGGAGAAGGACATCATGCTTGGTAAAGTAGAAGGTCATTGAAAAAGAGGAAGACCCTGAAGGAGATGGACTGACACGGTGGCTGCAACAGTGGGCTCGAGCATAACAATGATTGTGGGCATGGCGCAGGACCAGGCAGTGTTTCATTCTGTTGTACACAGGGTCACTATGAGTAGGAGCCGACTTGACAGCACCTAACAACAACCACAACATTATTATTTTGGAGCACTGGTCACACAGTGGTTAAGATCTTGGCTGCTAACCAAAACGTCAGCAGTTCAAATCCACCAGTTGCTTCTTGGAAACGCTATGGGGCAGTTCTACTCTGACCTATAGGGACACTTTGAGTTAGAATCGACTCAATGACAACAGGTTTGGTTGTTTTGGTATGCTGTTATTGTACTTATATGTTTGTGCGGTGCAGTGGATTGCTTTTGTGTAGGTTTTCTTGGCATTGCCTTGTAACTCCCACCCAAGCGATTGGGTGGGATTGTACACATAAAGTAATTGTGGCTCCCCCAAGGGGATTGGTCGGTTTTGCCATCCCAGTGGGCTTGAAATGCGCCATCCTAGAGGCAAGAAAGAGAGGATCCCACCACCACCAAGGAAGGAGAGCCAAGAACAGAGTGCATCCTTTGGACCCCAGGATCCCTGTGCTGAGAAGTTCCTGGAATGAGGAGATCGAGAGAAAGAGAGAGAGAGAGAGAAATGCAGAGCTGAAGACAACGAGAAGTGATGGCAAAGAAATGGCAACAGGAAATGGCATGGTGGGCTTCCTGGCCTGTAGAGTGAGAGAGCTGAGTGCCTTTGGGTAGGAAGCTTGCTGGCAGAGTAGAGTGCTTCTGGGCACTTGGTGGAGCTAGGTTTGCTGACCCACAGAGCTAAAGCTGAGTGCCTTTTGGCCGAAGCTTACTGGTGAATGGGGTGCCTCTGGGTAGTTATGGGCAGAGCTAAAAGAGCTTTGTAGTGCTTGCCTGAGCAGAGCAGAGGCTGAGGGCCAGAGAGAGACATGCCTGTGGGCACAACTGAAAAGAGGCTTTCCTGATGGAAGAACTGTAACCTGAGCATTCCTGAACTTGAATTGTAACCTGTTACTTAACTAATAAACCTGATAATCGTGTGTATTGTCTGTGAGTTCTCTGTGGCCATTGCAATGAATTATCATACCCAGCAGAGCAGTAGAGAGTACCATGGGAGGGACAGTTGGTGTCAGAAGTGGTAAAGATGGCAGAGAGAGGAAGCATGTCTGACCTCTGCTTGACAGGAATCAGCCTTGGGCGGTTGATCTTGATTCTCCTTCCTCCTTGTGAAGTTAAAAGAGTTCAGACCCAGCCCCCACACCATTCTTACCGTTTGTCTTATGTAACATGACATAATTTGTTTGTCTCATTTAACGTCTGAGTCTTGATCATTTGTCAAAAGGTGCACCAAAAAGGACAATCCAAAAGATATGTGGTCACCTTAGGAATCTTTTGAATTGACTAAGTTAACTTTTCTGTGCAGTAAATTAGAAAAGAAAGGCTCTCAAATTAGCAGAAAAAATGAGATGCCTATTTTAATTTGTATTCTGAAGCTTCTAAAAGACATGAAGAAAGTAAAATAGCTTCCTTGCAGAATTTTCTGTTTCTAAAATAACTAAACAAAATAGAAAATTACAATACCAGAGCTCTGTAGCTGCACTTTCTGCCCCTCCAGTGGTAGATCCTCTTTATCTTCTTCTGAAAATATTTTATCTGAACTCCCCTTCACAAGGGAAAACCCTAAGCCTGGTATATCCTTTGTTCCTTAAATTTAAGAATTGTAAGTTAACCATGGATGGCCATCTTTAAGCTTGTCATCTGCAGATAAATTCTACTTCACTAATGCACTGGGGATGCTTTACTTAAATATGTACATTAGACTTATGAAAGAGTTATGATAATTCAAATGTCATTAGACTGTTCAACTCACTAAAGGACTTAAAGTAAAATTTAAACATCCTAGTGGCCAAAAGCAGAGGCGTCAAAGTACATACATGATCACAAGATCATGGAAGAAGACTTCATGTAAGTCACCAAAGCTTTTGGACTCTATTTCTTATTCCTATGTTAATACATATTTTCTTTGAAATTGTCTCATTTCACTAATTAAGATTTACTAGCCAGTAATTCTAGCATGTGAGTAACTGCGAGAAAAACTCATTTTGTTATAACTATCATTCTCACAGTATTTGCTTCTTACATTATTTCTTAGTTGTATTTCTCCATTGTGAAAGTTTTATTTATTTATTTATTTTTATTGTACCTCAGGTGAAGGTTTACAGAACAAATAGTTTCTCAAGAAACAGTAGTACACATATTGTTTTATGACATTGGTGAACAACCCCACGACATGTCAACACTCTCCCTTCTCAACCTTTTTTTTTTTTTTTGGTGAAAATATACATAGCCAAAGATACACCATTGCAAAAATTTCTACATGCACAGTTCAGTGACATCGACTACGCTCTTCCAGTTGTGCTGCTATTCTCACTTTAGATGAAGGTTTACAGAACAAAAGTTTCTCATTAAACAGTTAGTACACATGTTGCCCTATGACAATGGTTAACAACCTCACAACACATCAACACTGTCCTTACTCAACCTTGGGTTCCCTATCACCAGCTTTATGAAAGTTTTTTTTTTTTTTTTTTTAAATTAAGTATTCTCTTTGGTCTCCATAACCCCCATTAATATTTGGCCTGTTTTGTTGAATGTTGCATAAAATGTTCTTCTGTTACCAGATACTTGTAACCAAACCACTTAATATTCAGAAGATCATGTAATTTGAAAACACAGCAATTCCTTAAAAAAACGGCTTGGCCCTTCACTTTGATTGCAGCGTACCCCCCCCCCAAGTATTCCTATTAGTTCAACTGTGTTCTTACACACCATTCCCAAAAGGATCTAACACTGACATGGTGAAAAGGTGCAGTGGTACCTGGCTATTAAACAGCGTCTGGGGTCTTAAAAGCTCACTAAGGTGAGCAGTCACTCAAAAGGGGAATACAGTCATCCAATTCCATGCAGAAGATAGAATTAGTGATTAAAGGATGTTCATGTAAATCCTTGATCAAAAGGAGGGAATGTGTAAGGGCTCTAAAATCCAGGTGCTTGGCATTGGTGAGGCTTCTGTCCAGGATATAGGCTGGACCCCATTTTGCTCCCTTGACCATTGTCCAGAACTTATCTTCTGCTCTGCTGTTCTTGGAAAGTATGCTTGAAAGATTATTACAAATTGTTCCCAAGAGGCTATGGGTTTTAGTAAGAGTCTCCTTGAAAGATTATTACAGTTGTTCCAGGGAGGCTCTTGCTGAAACTTGTGGTCTCTCATAAAGTATCAACTAAACAGAGGGAAAGGACTAACTCATTGTGGGTTTTTTTTTTTTTTTGTAAGTTACTTAGCATATTTTACAATATTCATAGTTTTTACTGTAACTATTTAATATATATCCAACCAGAGTGTAACTATTACAATATTCATTGATTTTCCTGTAACTACTTAACATATAGTTCCTGGTTTTGTTAGTTCCTGAATTTTCTGTATAAAAATTGCCTGTTCCACTTGTGCTTTGGAGCATTCCATGCTTCCTATTTGTACTGTGTGTCTCCCCAGTTTAAACTGTGATTATTCCCTCAATAAAAGTTTTTAATTTTACCTCTGCAGGCTTCAAGACTTTGTTCTGTATGACAGGTGGAAGGTAGAACTTGTAAGTGATGAATTCTTGGCTGATGAGATTTCTAACCAACATCTTAAAGGGGCTGTGTGGTTTCTGTTTGCCACTTACAGTAAAATGCAAGAGGAAAGAGATGGACTTAAAAATGAACTGTGCCAAATGAAACCAGAAGTTAAATATTTGGAAAATTCTGTTGTACAAACTAAGGAAGTGTGCCCTAAAATGGCCACCAAGTAATTGGTGCCTCAATATTTTGTTAAGGAGATTAAGCCTGTGACTGAAGAATCTAACCAACTGTCACAGCAGAAAACATCCACTTAGACTGAAGAGGACAGAGAAAGAACAAAAGGAGAGAAAGCTGTCTGCCTCTTGGAATTCTACGGGCAGGAAACAGGCCAAAGGAGCTACATCTGTTGTCCTTTGAGAAAAGAAAAGAACCATCGTTGGGGCAGCTTGGAGTTCAGCAGAACTGTTGAAAGGACCAAGGGAAGCAGAGTAGCCTCTCTGTCTCAAAGGGTGGGGCCATGGCCTCAGAGTTTTCAATTAGTGGGGCCATGGTCTTCTGAATCAGAGTTGCCATCCCAGTGGGCCTGGAAGACAGAGCTGAACCCCAGGGCTGGGGGGCCTCCACCCAGAATCCAGGAAGCATGGCCAACACCCAGAGTCTAGAGGGCAGGGCTGTTGCCTAGATGGTCTAAATTGGTTTCCTGGGTTTTGGACTTTCTTGGTGTTCATCATCCTTTTTTTCCCTTCAATTTCTCCCATTTGTAGTGGAGATGTCTATTTTGTGCCTGTTCCACCATTGTACTTTGGAAACAGATAATTTGTATTCCAGATTACACAGATTCGCAGAGAAGTTTTGACTTCTTTGAATTTCAAGCAACAAGTTTTACTTAGGATGTACAGAGGCAGGAAAAGTCAGTACCCATTGGAAGAACCCCCTTCTAGGACTGGAAGTTAAAGGGAGTGTGTGAGTAGCTGGTATGGAAGCTTGTGGTGACCATCTGTGTCCACTCAATGAGTGGAAGCAGAGAAGGTGCAGCAATGAAGAGTCAGGGTTAGTTTGGACATGTTCCATTGACACCCATTGATCTAGATCACAGAGGCTAGGGATGAAAGAGGAAAGCGCTGACTGGTCTGAAGTACATAAAGGTGTGTGGACTCACAAGCCTACGGCTGGTACTCATTGTCCTAGCCCACAGGGGCCAGGGATGAGCTGACGAGAACCTGACCATATGAAGAGAAAGATGTTTGACACCGTAAGCTGGTGTAGATTGCTGCAATTTGATGACTTATTCCGGACTAGAGTTTGTTTATAGATGCAGATGCTCAAAGTTCCAACCTGAACAGAAGGGGATTTTGGACTTGGAGTCTATTTAAGCCTTTTGGGATGATGTGATGGGGTGAATGTGTTTTACATGTGGCAAGGAAATGAATTTTTAGGGGCCAAAGTGTGGAATGTCATGGATTGAATCATGTCCTCCAAAAATATGTATCATCTTGGCTAGGCCATGATTCTCAGTGCTTTGGCAGTTATGTAATGATGTGGTCATCCTCCATTTTGCGATCTTCTGTAACTATCCTCCATTTTATGTGTTGTAAATCATATGATGTGGGATCAGGGTGGGTGTATGTTGAGTCACACCTTTTAAGTACTGCCTTACTTAAGTCACCACCCTTCACTGCCTCACAAAGTCACATCCTTGATAGAGTCACACCTTTTATCTTACAAGAGATAAAAGGAGAGAGAAGCGAACAGAGAAACAGGGACCTTGCTACCACCAAGAAAGAAGAGCCGGGAGCAGAATGTGTCCCTTTGACCCAGGGTCCCTGCCTTGAGAACCTCCTAGACCTGGGGGAAAATTGATGCCAAGACACAGGAGGATCTGTAAGGAACACCTGGCCTACAGATGTTGAAAGGAGACAAGGACCTTCCCCCAGAGCCAACAGAAAGAGAAAGCCTTTCCCTACAACTGGCATCCTGAATTCGGACTTCTAGCCTTCTAAAGTGTGAGAGAATAAATTTCAGTTTGTTAAAACCACCCATTTGTGATATTTGTTATAGCAGCACTAGATAACTAAGAGAGGATCAAGGAAGCCTCACTGTCAAGGCACTAGACTCATTCATCCATCTGTGTGTCCATCCATCTGCCATCTATCCATGCTCCCACTCATCCATCCATCCATCCACCAATCCATCCATCTATCCGCCAATCCATCCATCCACTCATCCATCTCCACCCACCTATCCACCCACCTATACATCCATCTATCCATCCATCCACCCACCTATACATCCATCTATCCATCCATCCACCCACCTATACATCCATCTATCCATCCATCCACCCACCCACCTACCCATCCATCTACCTATCCATCCATCCATCCATCCATCCATCCACCCACCCATCCATCCATCCATCCATCCATCCATGCATCCATCCACCCACCCATCCACCTACTCATCCATCCGTCCATTGTGGACCTTCTAAGTGACATTGTCCTTGGCAGTTGGGATGCATTTATTTGTAAATAAAACAAAGAGCCCTGTCTTTGCGAATCTTATGTTAGACTGGGGCAACAGCCGGTAAATATAATAAGGGGACTGTGTCATAACTAAAGCAGGACAGGGTTCAGGAGTTGAGGGGCTGTGGTTTTATATCAGGTACTTAGGGTGGGCCTCATGGGAAGGTGACATGATCTGAACAAGCACTTGATGGAGGAGAGGGAGGTGGTCAGGAGGACATTGGAGGACACTCATCCCAATAGAGGTGTTGAGTAGGCAGTGAACAGGAGCCTGAGCTTGTGCCGGAGGTAACGCGTTTTATTCTTGCTGGGGCGCCAAGTGTAGCATTTTTACACAAAGAACATGCACTTTCTACACTCGTTTGCAAACTGCCCCCTCCCTCCTGGAGGTATTTTCATGAGTGTGTCACCATGCTAATTTTTTTTACATGTTTCTGTTAAAAAATTAGCATAGTGCACTTACAAAAATACCTCATGGGTGCAGGGCACGTTTTGCAAACAGACGTAGAAGGTGCATATTATTTGTGTAAAAATACAGTAGTACAGGTTAGGAAACTGACGCGCTAAGGGGCGAAAAGACTTTCCAGTGTCAAAGCAGATGCAAAGTGGCTGAATCTTAACAAGCTCCAAGTGATTCTTACACACCTAAGGTCGGAAGCCCCCAGGCTCGGCCCACATTCCCCGGCTGCCGGTTGGATTATCTCCCCACCCCTGACCCACAACTCCTAGTAAGAAACTGCGTCCATGGCAAGCTGACCATTCAAGTCCAGGCTTTTCGGTGAGTCCAGGGGGATGCTCACTGCTGCCTGGGAGGCCAAGAGGGTGGGCCTCCCCCAGGCTAGAGGAACCCGCTCCCCCTCACCTGGAGGAGGCCCGCTCCCCCTCACCTGGAGGAGGCCCACTCCCCCTCACTTGGAGGAACCAGCTCCGCCTCACCTGGAGGAGGCCCGCTCCCCCTCATTTGGAGGAACCAGCTCCCCCTCACCTGGAGGAGGCCCGCTCCCCCTCACCTGGAGGAACCAGCTCCGCCTAACCTAGAGGAGGCCTGCTCCCCCTCACCTGGAAGAGGCCCCCTCCCCCTGCCCTGGAGGAACCAGCCCCCCTCCCCGGAGGAGTCTGCTCTCCCTGAGAAGTGCACCCTTTCTTCAAGATTGCCTCTGCCCTGGCCTCTCCTTCCCCTGCCAAGTGTGAGAAACACGTTGTATTTTTAAGTATTTCAGCTGTTACTCTCAAGTGACATTGGCTCCCACTGTGGCCAGCTGTTGGGGGAAACAGAACCCAGCGGGCGAAGCTGCTAAGAAGGGAAGTCTGGACTGCGTTGTTCTCTGTATTATGTAAACTTGACCTTATGTAACTGAATCACAAGGACAACTGCAGGGGAGAATTTTGGCCTTCCCAGACCACTCAACCTTATTGTTAACTTTCAGATAATTTATTTTTATCCACTGAGTTTAGGGTAATCAAAACAGCTTTCGGAGAGTAACTTCTGATTTATGCTGGTGATGAGCACAGCCAGCTGGCCAGGCACTTAAGGGAGGTTGGGGGCTGCAGTGGAGGGGGGTGGGGTGGGGTGGGGGCGCATTGGATCCAGGTGTCCACACTCACTAGCTGAGTGGCCCAGCCGAGCTTCACCACCTGCTTCATCATCAAAGTAGAGACCCTGGGTTCTCCCATCTGTGATACATTGACCTCTGGAAGGAGATACAAGCAAAGGACTTTTCATAAGTGCTCGCTGATTACCCGTGAAGTTTTCTGTTACCATTCTGTTACATTGCCTTTGCGTCTCATTCTGTGGTCTTAGAGTTCCTCTCCAATGACACCTTGTTTCTAGAAGTGCTGTTGCAGAGTCTCGAAGGGTTACTTTATCTGTCGATTATTTCTAGAGGGTAAATTTGGTTTTAGTGGCTTCCTGTATGTATGAGAACTTAAGGCGCGTTTTGCCATGTTTGCGTGGGGAAAGGCCTGGTTTTATTTATAGTTTTCAGGAAGTTCTTTGGTGCACTTCTTGAAAGCCAGGTTACCAACTGTACGCCAGGTTTTATTTACAGCGCTTGCTCAGTTTGAGCTTGCAAATAGTTCCAAAAGACAGCTTTTCTTTTTGGGGGCTATAGAACAAATCAGAAACATTAAAAGAAAAGGATTTTCGAGAGAGCTTTGAGGAGAGCTCTGAAGTTAGGGAGAGGGTGGGTCACGGAAAGCTAACGCTTGCTTCATCGTTCAGTCGGAGAGCCACGGAATACAGATGGTTTTGTTGCCGTAGTGGGAACCCTAGCTGATGCAGCCAACACACAGGAATTTTTCTGCCGAAAGTCTTAACATCACGGGCTGTCCATGAAAGCCAGGAAAATCCAAGTCAGGTGCCACACGCGTTTCTGAACTGGCTTTACTTGTGCCGGGGGTATAGCTCCAGGACCTTGGCTGAGAGGGGTCAGTGGGCACCCTAAAGGGGGACACATTTGGAGCCATGTTTCTATTTAAGGACCAGGAGGGAAGAGCTTTGTCTTCTGTTAGAATCAGATTTGGAACAAATGAGTAATGCTTTCTGCATCGCTGGTATGCTTTCAAAGTCCGTGATAGTTTCAGACGGTGATTTAATAGGACTTTTTGTTTTGTTTTGTTTTTAAATATGCACCAGAAGAGAATCTGACCAAGTTGTGTGTACCTTACAGAAATGACTCTCCACTGGTGAAGACTCTGGTTGAAACGTGAGGTTTTTGACTTTATCGTACATTTTAAGATATTCTTAGGAATGTGGACGTATGTGGAAGCAGCTTTTCTTCAGTTGGAAGGTTTGACGTTTGCTACCCTCAAAGCATGTTGAAATGCCACCAGAGGTGGCCCACTGGACACCTTCCAAGCCCAGGTCTGTGGGTGGTGCTGGGGGCGCAGAGATTGGTGGACGAGAGCCCCATTCCATGGGGAGCGTTGTTCCATTGACAGGGACAAGGACTCAAAAACTCCATCCACATGCCTGCTTTTCACTTGTCTCCCCTATTGAGGGAACAGATGTTAGCTTTGCTGCTTGGAGTCATGCCTGTTTGACGAGATTTCCTCAAATGATGACAACTGCTAAGTCACTCTTAAACTGCCTGCTTGGTGCTGCCTGCTCTAGTGAGGTGGCTTCTTTTCCCGGTCCATTGTACATCAGCATTCCTGACCTTTTACAGTGGGGAACTGATGGATGCCCACGTCCTGGTCCTCGGGTCCTGGGAATAGATTGCCTTAATGGCAAAGGGGACTTTTCTGATTCTGTTCAGAATCTTGGCATGGGGCGATGACCCTGGATTATCTGGGTGCGCCCCATGTCATCACACGGTCAGATCCGAGGAGACGTGAGGGTGGAAGCAGGAGTCAGAGCCATGTGACTGTTGGTGTTTGAAGATGGAGGAGGGAGCTGCCAGCCAAGGAATGTCATCGGCCTCTAGAAGCTGGGAAGGGCAAGGAGCAGATTCTCCCTCGGAGCCTCCAGAAGGAATGCAGACCCGCTGACATTTGGGTGCTAGCCTGTAAGACCCATTTTGGACTTCTGGCCTCCAGGACTATAACGGAATAATACATTTTTCATGTGTTACAATAGCAACAGGAAGGAGTCCCTGGGTGGTGCAAGTGTTTAAGGGCTGAGCTGCTAGTCGAAAGGTTGGGGGTTCAGACTCATGCCTCTGGGTGGTGCTGTTAATACTTCGTTGGGCCAGATTCAGCTTTTCCACTTGCTCTCAGTGTGCCCTTGGGCAGACCTCGTGACTCTTCTCTGCCTCAGTTTTCCACATCTGTAAAATGGGCATTGTCCGCTACCTTCTTTGTAGCACCTGCACCTAGGTTACGTAATTATGTCCTTTGTTGTCGGCCCCCCGTGCTGGACTGTGAGCTCTGTGGAGGGCACGGCAGACTCTAGAAGGGGCTGTAGGAGGAGACTCGGCACCTTCCGTGTTGGTCGGTCCTTGTTCGATGAAGGGGCTTTCTGTTTGAGTGCGTCTGCAGAGTGTGGGCGTTCACTACCTCTCCCATGGGTCTCTCCCAGATGTCCCGACGCTGGGTTTTCTAGTGTGAGCACATCAGACATTTTGTAGCTGGCATTGAATAAACAGCCTAGGCCACGATCTGAGCTCGGGTGGCTCTTGGAACAGAAGCTAGAGTGACTGCCAGACACAGCAGCAGGCTGGTTGGAGTGAACTTGCAGGTCCAGAGCCTTCCAGAGAGCCAAGTCCTTGAGAGCCTGGTCTCGGTAGTAGTCTCAGACAGCAGGCAGTGGGGGCCCTGGGTGGTGTCTGCAGAGAGCAGGCAGTGGGGGCCCTGGGTGGTATCTGCAGAGAACAGGCAGTGGGAGCCCTGGGTGGTACTCCCAGCAGAGAGCAGGCGGTGGGGGGCCCTGGGTGGTGCTCCCAGCAGAGAGCAGGCGGTGGGGGCCCTGGGTGGTGTCTGCAGAGAACAGGCAGTGGGAGCCCTGGGTGGTACTCCCAGCAGAGAGCAGGCGGTGGGGGGCCCTGGGTGGTGCTCCCAGCAGAGAGCAGGCGGTGGGGGCCCTGGGTGGTGTCTGCAGAGAACAGGCAGTGGGAGCCCTGGGTGGTACTCCCAGCAGAGAGCAGGCGGTGGGGGGCCCTGGGTGGTGCTCCCAGCAGAGAGCAGGTGGTGGGGGCCCTGGGTGGTACTCCCAGCAGAGAGTAGGCGGTGGGGGCCCTGGGTGGTGCTTAGTCTCAGATTCGCACCTGTGACCGATCTCCTGCTGTGTTTGGAGGTCGGGTTCTTTGTGAACCTCCCAGGCAGCCAAGTCCACAGCATGGCCGTGAGTGAGCAGGTTCTGCCCTCACTGCCATGGCCCCTCTCATCCCTCCCCTGCCCCTGCCCAGCTTTGCAGGACGTCCTTGGCAGCTGGGGGCTGGGAGTCAGAGCCAAGCCCTCCCTCCTCCTCACTTTGTCCTCCCCCTCCTGGCATGTGGCCACCTTGGTGTCCCTGGCACTGTCCCGGGTTCTGGGGAGACCATGGGGAGCAACAGAGACACTTGCATTCCCATGGAGCGAGTGAGGGGGAGACAGACAGACAGTGAGCTGTGAACAAACAGCGCTGGGCCAGAATCAGCGTTAGAAAGACTGCGGGAAGCCACTTTCTACTTGCTCCTGTTCCAGAGTAGAGGCATTCCTCAGTTGGGTGGTCCTCCAGGGCCAGCCCAGGGCCGGGGAGAGACAGGAGGGACCTGGCCCTCCACGGGGGTCCCCCATGCTCTTTTCTGCCGCCTGATGAGTTCCCGAGAGGGCTATCCCAGCTCCTTCCTGAGGTGTAGGCCGGCTCCCACAGTCCTAGCCCGAGTGGATCAGCAGATGATGCCCCAATGCCTGGAGCATCTTTGCGGGGGTAGTTTCTGCATGGGGGATACAGGAGCGACAGGTGATGGTCACCCCCTCCTGGCTCCCTGTCAGCAATGTCCTGCCTGTCAGGTTGGCCACACTCTCCAGCTTCCAGAAGTCTATCCCTGCTGTCTGCTTTTTGAGGGAAGATTTATGTCTGTTTTTTTTTTTTTTAACTGCCATTGGAGTGGGGTTTTAGAAGGGAGCAGGTAGTCCTCAAGAGGTGCAAAGGAAGAAAGAAGGGGGCGATACCCCACTGTGCTTCCCCACTCCTCCCCACCTCAGCACGCCCCTTGGGCCCTCTAGCCCCAGAGGGGCATAGCCAGGGGGCAGGCAGTGGTGAGGACCCTTTAAAGCTTGGCTTCCACTGACTTCTGTGGACATCTAAAGCCTCCAGGTAACTGGGCTGCAGGGTGAGAATCACTCTGTACGAAGCCGCCTGTCCGACTGGTGGTGCATGCATTCCTACTGCTCATTCTCGGGAACTTTCAGATGCCTGTAAAAGCATTTTTCATTTTCAATGGAGAATTTTTGGAATAAAAAAAAATGACCCTAGCTTTTAAATTCATCAGCAAAATGATTTGTTATTAAATGTTAGGCTAAGGAGAATGGACTGCTTTTCATTTTCCAGCTGCAGTCTGAGTTCGGTGCCCCTAGCCGGGTTGACTAAACTAGCCTCTCCTTGGTGAGTGCGGCCACTACCTTTACCTTGTTTGCTTTTTCAAGAAAAGACGTGAGCAGCTCTACAAGTCCTTGAAGATATTTGAAAGCGCTGGTTGATGGGGAACGTGTTACGCGTATCCGAGTGTTTGACAGCTCAGGAATAGTGAAGTGGGGAGTCATGCCAGCATGGGAAGCTGCTTTGGGGGCTTTAGCTGCAGGATAATGGGTTGGAAACCGCGGCCCTTCTCCAGGCCCAGCCCAGGACCCTGGTCTCTCCTGCAGCTGGCTGGTGACCACAGCACTCCTGCTTAGCAAAGTGACAGAAGTGACGGGCTGCCTTCACTGCAGTCCTTTTGCCCCAGAAGAGAAAGCTCAGTGCTTCCTGATTGCTTCATCCTCGCTTAGCATCCACCAGGGCATTGTGGGGGCTGCTGGGCCCTCCTGGGACCCTCACGATTAGTAACACGATTCTACGTGTATACCATTAAAAAAAAATAAGGTGGAAGAAGTATATTTATTCCTCTGTCAGAAATTTTCATTTAAAATTAATTTTGAATAAGGTGGAATTTAAACAACTTTTGTGGAAAAGTGGTTTAGGTGATTAAAGCTAGATCACCTCATCTTATGATTTCCAGTTATGTGGCCACATATTTATAAACCAAACCTGTTGCCGTCGAGTCAATGACAACTCATAGCAACCCTATATATATATGCATATATGTATACACACATATGTCTATATATATATGTGTATATGTGTACATACATATATGTGTGTGTATATATATTTTTTTAATCTAGCCTTTCAAGAAGTGTTTTATAGATAGGCCACAACAAGCCAGTGTCTGCCCCTTTGGTGACTACAGACCTAAATATAAAGTCCCTCAAAGTTGCAGAGCGTGTTGTCCAGGTTCTGTGATCAAGTGAACCCTGTAAATGTTCCCAGTGGTCAGGCTGGTGAGGGGAGACTGCCTTGTCTTATGCCCACTCTGCTTCCTCCTTCAAAGGTGCTCAGGCTCGGGTGGGTTTTCACAGGGGTGCTCAGCACCCCAGCTTCCTCCCACGTGTGAATCATGTGTGGATCATTGTGTACATGTTGAAGACACTGTTACTAAGAAGTCAGGAAGGTAGACTTCTGCACTGTCAGTCAACCCTAAACTGTCACCCCCTTCTTCATTTTCAGAGGCCGTGTAGCCCCAAATGGGCTGATCTCCAGGGAGCCCTGCTGTGTGCCCACAGGCCTGGGTGATACTTGGGGCTGTAGGAAAGCCATTCCGCCTTCAGCAAACCCTGTTCTCATTCCATGTCACCACTGACTGGCTTACTTTAGAGACAGCTGTGCCGTGCACGTCTGCTCCACAAATGGCATATTGTTTCCTCTTACTGATTTCTCAAACTGTGCAAAAGTGGTAACGTACTGATAGTCTTCTGCAGCTCGCCTTTTTTCACTCACCATTGTTTCTGCATTCATTCATGTCATTCCATGTGGCGGTAAATCCTTCATTGTTCCTGCCAAATACATTTGCACACTATTAATACTCCACAGTTTGTCTGTTTACTGCCGATGGGTGTTTGGGCTGCTTCCAGTCAATACTGCTGGGTGTCCCTGCACCATCCTCCTTCTGCTCAAGCATGGGGATCTTTCCAGGGTGGCCATACCTAGAGAGGAATGCCAGGCCACAGAGTCATGAGACTGCCAGAGAGAAAGCAGGTTATTTTTCAGAGGGTTCTTCTCGTGCACAAGGCTCCCGCTCTACGCCCACTGCTCCGAGCCTCACTGGCACTTAGGAATGTCCCGGCCTGGTGGGTGGAAGGGGGTGTCTCCTGGCGGTCTGATCCACCGGTCCTTAAACACAGAGGTGGCTAAGCATTTTCATGCTTTTTTTCCCCTCCGTCTTTCAGGATCTCTCTTCTCTGAAAAGGCATTTTTCTTTGAATTGTTTACCTTTTTCTTACTGATTTGTAGGAGTTACTTATACATTAGTATAAGTCCTTTGTCAAGTACGTTGTCAGTTATATATGTTGACTGTCTTCTCCCAAGAGTCCCAGGGTGGTGCAAATTGTTAAGCACTCAGCTGCTAACAGAAATGTTGGAGGTTTAAGCCCACCCAGAGGTGCCTCAGAAGAAAGCCTTGGCGATCTACTTCCTCCAGATCGGCCATTGAAAGCCCTGTGGAGCACAGTCTGCTCTGACACACATAGGGTCACCCTGAGTCTGAGTTGACGTGACAGCAGCTGGTGGTTATGGCTCTTCTAGTTTGTCTTCTCAGTTTTTAGTGGTATCTGATGAACAGAGGAGAGCCCTGGTGGTGCAGTGGTTAAACGCTTGGCTGCTAACCAGAAGGTCGGCAGTTCAAACCCACCGGCCGCTCCACGGGAGAAAGATGTGACAGTCTGCTTCTATAAAGATTTCAGCCTAGGTAACCCCAAAGGGCGATTGTTTTCCGTCCTACAGGGTCGCTATGAGTTGGAATCGACTTGACGGCAATGGGTGGTTTTGGCTGAATGAACAGAAACTCTTAATCTAAGTGGAGTCCCATCCATGGGCTCTGTCGTTCACGGCAGCGTTTCTTTTCCTCTGTGCATTGTTCAATTTCCTTATTAATTCTGTTAAGTTCTCTGTAACTCTTTTTTTATGGGGAGGTGGTGGGGTTGGGGGAAGCGTTTCTATTCTGACAATCATAAAGTCTGTGATTTCTTCCCTTTTTGCTTGTTTGATCACTTCATGAGCTAGTTCCTCTGGGCCTGTGTTGGCTAGAATCTTGTCTTGTTCAGTGTTCACCATTAAAAGCAATATATTTTGTAACTTCTTTCACGGATACTGTTCATCAAGTTAGAGAAGTTCTCTTTTATTCCTAGTTTACTAAGAGGTTTTATAATAAAGAGTTGTTGAGTTTATCATGTGCTGTTTTTGTTATGAAGATGGTTATGATTATATGAGAATTACATTTATGCATGTGTATCTGGACATAGATATCCAAGTCTCTATATATCTATATAGATGTTGCGTATCTGGAATCAACACCAACTGTTTTGGTGTGTAATCTCTTTTATAGACTGCTAGATGAGGCTTGCTAATAATTTATTTGGGATTTTTGTGGTGATGTTCATGACTGTCAAAGAGTAAAAATGCATACTCTGTTAAGATAAAAAGCAAAGAGATTTATTGAAGGTTCAGAACAATTTGAACTGGAGAGATGCCTGATCCCACAAAGTGAAATCAAACGCTCTGATTCGGTGGAATTACAGAGACGTATTTATTGGGTGAGAAAAAGAACTTCAGGTACGCTACTTTGATTGGAAGTTATAAACTTAGATCAACGTAAGACGAGATTACTTGAATAAGGGACTTCACAGTGATTGGTTTACATGAGGCAATTGCAGAAGTTTGTAATTATGGGGCTGATCACAAGACACTTACGAGACATTCTTTTTGAGAACATTCTGTTAAAGTAGTTCCCTTAAGCAAAACATATTCTTCAAGGCTGCTAGTTTAGGGAATTTCAGATAAGGATTTGCATTAAGACTCCCTACACTACGTTCTTTTTATATCTTTGGCTTGTTAGGTGCCATCGAGTTGGTTCCAACTCATAGCGACCCTATGTACACCAGAACGAAACACTGTCCAGTCCTGCGCCATCCTCACAATGGTTGTTATGCTTGAGCCCATTGCTGCAGCCACTGTGTCATTCCATCTCATTGAAGGTCTTCCTCTTTTTCACTGACCCTCTACTTTACCAAGCATGATGTCCTTCTCCAGGGACTGGTACCTCCTGATAACGCGTCCAAACTATGTGAAACGAAGTCTCGCCATCCTTGCTTCTAGGGAGCATTCTGGCTGTACTTCTTCCAAGATAGATTTGTTTGTTCTTCTGGCAGTCCATGGTATATTCAATATTCTTCGCCAACACCATAATTCAAAGGCGTCAGTTCTTCTTAGATCTTCCTTATTCATTGTCCAGCTTTCACATACGTATGAGAGGCGATTGAAAACACCACGGCTTGGATCAGACACACGTTAGTCCTTAAAGTGATGTCTTTGCTTTTCAACACTTTAAAGAGGTCTTTTGTAGCAGATTTGCCCAATGGTCTTTGGTTTAACTATCCAGAAAAACATTTCCTGAGTTACCAGCTTAAGTCTGTCCAAAGGTCAGTGTCACTTAAAGAAGCAAACAGGAGTTAGAATGGAGTCAGGACTCAGACCTAGACTAGCCATTTTACTAAAGTCAAATGCCTCAATTTTGGGGCTCTCACACATTCTCTCCTTTTGATCAAGGGTTTTGGTGAACATCCTTTGATCACTGTTGTAAGAATGCTTTCTTTTTCATGGACTTCCTGACGGTATCCTTTGTTTAGCTGGCTGCTTATTTTAATAAGCCTTTAAGACCCTAGATGTCATCTGTATATAGGTAGCTTGTCACCACCTAACTTCTTTGCCATACCTTTGCTTAGCATTCTGCTTCTGTGATTGGTAATCACTGGGCTATGTGGAACGAGGTCACATTAAAGGAACATCTTGACAGTTTTAAGGGCTAGTCTACGGTGTGAGGTCCTTCGGCCTTGTTATAAAAATTAGTTTCATGTATATACATAATTTTCCTTATAAGCATCAGGTTGGCTCTTTGAGTTCAAAACGTTGGATGTAACTTTTAGACAACATTTGATCATCCTAACAGTCATTACAGAAACAATAAGTATTATTAACCCAGGTATCAATACAGATTGACTCTGGAACTAACTCTAGAAGGGAGTCAACTAAAAATATCAAACAATGAATCAGAACCAGAGTCTTTTATATGTAACCAGGTAGTCTTTTGGAACATCTTTTCATGTCTTGTTTCAATGTCTTGTTACCTGTTTAGAGGTGTTAAGCCAAATGCAACAGGAAGTATTGACTATAGCACAAAAACCTCTTCGTTGGGCTAAAAGGAAGTTTAAAGTGATCTGGTTATCTGGGAGAATGCCATAGTCTAACACATATGGCTCACTTAAAGGTGATGTGTAGGCTAACAGCATTTGATATAAAACTATAATTCAATATTAGAGACTCTAATGGATCTGAATTTTGATGCCTAGATTTTGGAATCTGATGGCAAATCCAGCAGTTAGTCAAATTACTGGCATTAGCCACCACTTGGGATAATCCGACAAAGGATTTTCCTGCCAGGTATTTGGGAGAGTCACAATATGCAATAAGAGAATACTTAAGATATGCTTTATAATGGAAGAAGACAAATCAAAAAATAGTATGACAAAGGCAAATGTCATAAAAATTATGGCTTTAATTAAACAAGTTCCTCTTTTGGTTATTCGCATGGGAAAAAGAAGGATATTAAAATGGGATAATGCTAACAGAATGTAGTACTCTAATCAGCAACAGAATAGCTAAGAGTCTGAAGCAAAGTGCAAAAATATCGATGGCCTACAAAGTCCAACAATTTTAAGAGCTTGTATAAAGTTTTTTTCGTGATCTTGGGAGGAGCTGTCTGCTCCTCATGTTGTCTGCTTCTGGCCATTAGGGTGTTTAAAGATGTTTCTTTGTTTTTGCTGTCTGACCAAAGAGCCAAGGTGTAGAAATTTATGTAAAAGGGGCATCTAACAGAATAATTTTGCACTAGATTCTGTAATGTAAGAACGTGTTTCTCTGAAGATGTACAAGTATTAACAAGATAGTTTAAAATATGTCCATATTTTGATATAACAGCATGGGACAATGTATTTTTAAAAATATTTTAAATATATTATCTCTTATTTCCGTGAGTGTTGTTTTGCCTCTAATAATCACATTGCTTGTGGTCATTCTGAGTTCAATGTCATAAAAAATCTGAAGCTTCTGTAGCAAAGTTAACTTTGTTAGCCTTTAATTTTATATTTTAGTCATTTCTTTGATTTTTTCCTGAGGCAGAATCTTAGTCTTGATTTTCATGTATTATTTAAAAATTTAAGTTTAAATTATCTTTAGATTTGTAGTACATGCCACTGCCTTCTGACTATGATGCTACTATTTTCATGGCTCTTTTCTTAATTTTTTAGTTTTATTTTAATTATTTAACTCTTATTTTAGCTATTTTATTTTCTCTTCATTTACATAGACCTCTTTTTTTCACTTATACAGACCTTTTTACAACTTATTATATACCCTCAAGTTTAGCTTTCTTTATCTTTCATATTCTGTAATAACCAGACATTCTATTTTAAGATAAAACTAATTTCTTTTTCTCTCTGTATCTTTTTCTTATAGCATCTCTTTCCCTCAGTCTCTCTTCTTGTAGTCTCTTTCTCTCTCTTTTAAAAAAACTTATTGCTAGTCATTTTTCTTTCTCTCTTGCTTTTCAGAACATACTAAAACTTTTAATTTGGTTCTTTGAAATTTATTTGTAGGTAACAACTTAAAAATGTCCATATTTAATTTACAATATTTAATTTACAATAATAATTCTTTAAAGTGAAAGACTTGATGGGAGTTTCAAAAGTAGTGCAAAGCCAAATAAAGTTAATTAAAAAGAAGATTTAGAGAAAAATATTTCTAAATGTAATGATTAACCTTATTTTTAAAAAGCTGTAGATTTAACATGTAATAATCTTGAAAAATAATATTAAATAGTCAGGGTATTCCAAGAATATACTAAGATTATTAAGTCCCTGACCATTTCAATAGGAATTAAAAAAATAAAAAAAACTCTATAGGTAAATAATGTGTATTCTCTAGTTAAACCATTGACCTTGATGATGCTAGATTCAAAGGATCAAGTTAGTAATTAAAATAATAGAATTATGACATAATATTGTGTGCTTATTGTTTAGTATCAGGGAAACATTACTTGACATATAAATCTTAATTGAAGAAAATTTGGTACTTCTCCAGATTTGACACCATGTTTTATATAATTCATAACATATTAAATAAACCTTTTTAGATTTAGGGATTTATTTTGCTGAACCCTTGCCTCCGAAGTAGATTCTACAAAGCATAAAATTAACTCTTTCACGTAGTAATTAAAGAAAATTTTGTTATTTTAACAGTGAGAAATTTAATAATTCTTTGTTATTTGACTTTAAAGCTCTTAAAAATTCTCATAAATTAACCTGTTAAACCTTTAGTTGCAGTAAATAAGAACTTTGACAATATTAAATAAATTTTCTTTTAGAAACCTTTTAAATTTTTTTGTCTTTGTTGCATATCTCTTATGTGCAACCCTTTTATGTTGCAGAAATGAACACATTATTAAACCTAAATATCAGGATGTCTTTTCTCTGTGGCATGAAAAGCAAGAGCCTATAAACTTTAATTATAATGAGTATTTATTAATTTGATATCACTAAGTTACCTAAAAATTTTGGAAATTAATTTAGCTTATATATTACAAAACTTAATTACCTTTGAAGTAAAGTTTGTTTGAATATCTGTTTTTATTCAGTTTTCCTTGGCAAGAAGTTTAGCTTTTTTCTCATGTTCTAATTTTTTTTTTTGTTTGAGTTAGTTATTGATGAGTTAGTTACTGATGTTTTAAAAGTCTCTCTGAAGTTAATTTACAAAAATTAAAATCATAAATAAACAAATTTGAGAAGTCTTTTTCCTTATTCATCGTAAGGGCAAGAGTAATTTGAGAATCAGCTTCTTTAGCTGCCTTATCTACAAGGTTGTTTTTCTTAATTTCCCAGTCTTCATTATTTCTGAAAATGAAAAGATTTCAGGCAAAGTTGACTGAGCCCTCAGTCATTTGTGGAGCCACACCTCCACCATTTCAAATACAAGCAGTACAGATCCAGCCCAGTTGCCTGGTAACACAGGGACAGTCCCTCCCATTCTGTGTTGTTAACTCAGTTATTTTGGCCAGGACAGTTATCAGCACATTTGAGAAGGAGCCTCTATGGTCTTCTTCAAGACTGCTCAATAAATACAAGCCTGTCTTGAGGTGTTTTTTAATTTGTTTCTCTTGCTTTGCACTGAATCTTCTCTGTGTTGGGGGCTTAGAATGTTGTTATGTGAAAGTCTAAATTTTTCTAGTCCCATGAGCCTCTATTTCTTGTCATTTGGGAATTAATAAAAATAACTTCTTTAAATAAAATACATTTCATAAAGAAAGTTTTTGCTTTTAAGCTTAACGTAAAATTTTTGCCAGAATGAGTTTATTTTTTATTAACTCCTGAGAATATCAGGACTATTTAATTTATATAAGTGCTTACTTATTATTGAACCAAGTAGAATAAGTTCTTTGAAGAAATATTGTAATCTAATTTAATAATACCATCCAGAGGTAGGAAATTATATTTTCTTAATCCTATCTTCTGCAGGCTTTATAGAATCCTTTAGAGAAGTAATCTAGAATAATTTGTCCCTTTTTAAGGCCTTGTTATACCAATCAAAATAAACAATCCATCCTTTTTCAGTGCACTTTTCAAATAGACTGGTGTATATCAAATTTTTCTCAATATAGCTATTGAAGCCAAGACAAAAACTCAGGCACAAAATGAGACAGAAAACTGTATAAATTCTCTTGTCTGTCAGGCTAGCTCAAAAACTAGGCTTTAAACAATACCACATAAGACAAACACGGGGAACTCAGTTTCCTAAAACGTGTAAGTAATTCTTAGTTGGGATCAACTTAATTCAATAGAAAGACAGGTCCTAGATAAACTTATTAACTTGCCAGAGTCTCAGATGGAGATTAGATCCTCTGACAAAACCTGAGCTTTAAACAGACGTTCCCTAGAGGAAATAAAGGACAACATAAATGGGAACTCAAACAAAAATCCAAATTAAAATAGGCATTTACCTGAGGTTGTTTAATTCAGAGGCCCTTAGTTTCTAATTTGCTGCACAGAAAACTAAATTTACCTAGGTCAAAAGAACCCTAATAGTGGCCATTGATTGTCTTAAGTAAACACATGCCAACAGTTCATAAACAAACAAGTGTTGGGGCTGAAACTTGTTCATAAAGGTGGTCCAGCTGAGCCCTTGGAGCTAGCATTCCTCATTCTACTAAAACAGTACACTACACGTGCTATTAAACCTGAATGTGCATTGAAACCCTGAATGTACATAGAACTTAAATGCGTGCTGAAACCTGAGTGTGCACTGAAGAAAAGATGAGTCAAACTTAATGGGCTGAAACTTCTGGCTTTCCTGAGATCAGACCAGAGTCTTATCAGGGATTTGCTGCAAGGAGGCAGCCTCGCCAAACTTAATTTGGCAACAAACTCATCAAAATGTTCAAAGGGTGTACTGAAAATGAAAGTACAGAAGAAAAGAAAGCCAACAATAAATCCGAGTATCTACACAAGGATGCGGTAGCTCGATTCAAGAGGGATTACCTTGAGACAACTCTTGGGAATCCGTGGAGATGGAAAGAGCTGAAGAGGCCCTTACTGGTACCAAAAGCTTCCAGGTCCTCGATGTCCCAGGGCTGTCAAAGATTATGCACCTTTGAATCCCACTTCTGATGCCAGAAATGTCAAAGAGTAAAAAACATATACTCTGTTAAAATAAACAGCAAAGAGATTTATTGAAGGTTCAACACGATTCAAATCTGGGAGACTCCTGATCCCGCAAAGTGAAATAGAAGGCTCTGAGGTGATAGTTACAGAGACATATTTATAGAGTAGAAAAAAGAACTTAAGGTACATTAATTTGGTTGGAAGTTATAAACTTAGATCTGTGTAAGGCGAGATTACTCAAAGTGGGGGCTTTACAGTGATTGGTTTACATGTGATAATTGCAGAAGTTCATAATTATCGGGTTGATCACAAGATGTTTACAAGACATTCTTTTTGAGAACATTCTGTTAAAGTAGTTCCCTTGAGCAAAACATTTTCTTCAAGTCTGTTAGTTTAGGAAATTTCAGATAAGGATTTGCATTAAGACTCCCTACACTACATTCTTTCTATATCTTTGGCTTAACTGCACAGAAAAAACATTTCCTGAGTTACAGGCTTAAGTCTGTCCAAAGGTTACTGTCAGTTAAAGAAGCAAACAGGAGTTAAAATGGAGTCAGGACTCAGATCTAGACTAGTCGTTTTACTAAAATGAAGTGCCTCAATTTTGGGCTCTCACACATGATTGAGACTGTAATTTTCTTTACTCTCTTTCTGTACTGTCTGTGTCTGGCTTTTGTAATGACTAGCTTCATAGAATGAGTTCAGAAGTGCTCCTTTTCCTATTCTCTTCAAGAACTTTATTTAAAATTGAATGATCTGTTAGTGAAAAATTTGATGAAGCTGTCTCTAAAATAATCTTGGTCTAGTATTTTCTTTGTGGGAAGATTTAAATATTGATTAAATTCTTTTTTATGATTGTAGGGTAGTTCTGCTTGCTAATTATTTTTCATGAACTTTGGAAAGTTGTATTTTTCTAGAAATGTTTCTATTTTATGTAGGCCTTAAAACTTATTGGCCTAATAACAAAGCTTATTAAGAAAATGTTCTGCATCCTACTTTGGTGAGTGATGTCTGGGGTCTTAAAAGTTTGCAAGCAGCATCTAAGATGTATCAATTGGTCCCAACCACCTGGAGTAAAGGAAAATGAAGAACACCAAAGACACAAGGAAAGAATTAGCCCAAGAGACAAAAAGGGCCGCATAAACCAGAGACTTCATCAGCCTGAGACCGGAAGAACTAGGTGGTGCCTGGCTACCACCAATGACTGCCCTGACAGGGAACACAACAGAGAGTCCCTGACAGAGCAGGAGAAAGGTGGGGTGCAGAACTCAAATTCTAGTAAGAAGACTAGACTTAATGATCTGACTGAGACTGGAGGAACCCCAGAAAGCATGGTCCCTGGATTCTCTATCAGCCCAGAACTAAAACAGTTTCTGAGACCAACTCTTCAGACAGGGATTGGACTGGACTGTGGGACATAAAGTGAATGTGCCTCTTAGCTCAAGTAGATACAAGAAACTAAACGGGCAGCTTCTGTCTGGAGGTGAGATGGGAAGGCAGAGAGGGCTAGGAGCTGGTTGAATGGACGTGGTAAATCGGGTGGAAAGCAGGAGTGTGCTGTCACAGTATGGGGAGAACAATTAGTGTCACATAACAATGTATGTATAAAATTTGTATGAGAGACTAAATTGAAACGTAAACTTCATTTAAACTACAACAATAAAAAAAAAAAAAGGACATCAAAAAAAAAAAGTAACTGGCCTGCCCGCCCTTGGCAAGCAGTCTTGGCAGCAGCAGCTCCGACTGACTCCATTTCCTTGTACAACGAAATAAAGGTGCCTTTCTTGTTCTCCCCCCACCCCCCCCCAAAAAAAAAGAAAAAAAAAGACCTTATTGGCCTAAAGTTGTTCTTTGTATTTTCTTATTTTTTCAATTTCTGGCATATCTGAAGTTAGATGACCTTTTTGATTCCTAATGCTTTAAACTTGTGCTTTTTCTCTCCTTTTGTGAATCAATCTTGTCAGAAATTTGTTTTATTGGTCTTTTCAAAAAGCACATTTTTGTTATGTTGCTCTCTAATGTATGTAATTAATATTTTCTATTTCATTTATAAACTAAATCAAACCAAACTCGTTGCTGTAGTGTTGATTCCAATTCATAGCAACCCTATAGCAACCCTATTGGGTAGAGTACAACTGCCCCATAGGGTTTCGAAGGCTGTAATCTTTATGGAAGCAGACTGCTTATATCAGATCAGTTTAAGATTTTACAGTGCTTTTTGTCCTTAGAGTGTATTTCACAAAGGAGGCATCGTTTGATGACTGGGTTTTAAAGTTGCTGGGAGTCGTTATTCCCTGTGTGGCTGAGCTGCTGATAGCATACAGGTTGTGGTTTGTTAGTTGCCCCGTCTTAGAAAGGGGATTGCAGATCTTGTCTCCATATGTAGTGGCGACCTTGCGGTCTCTTTCTGTCCCCCATGTGGTTTGGAGGACATAGATGGGGGAGCATCTGGGTGCAGCAGACCCTCAGGTGTTCCCCTTCTCATGGTGGAACATTCCTCCATGCAGCAGACACCAGAGAGGAGCTGAGCAGGGAGGCTTGTGAATGAGCACAAGGCCATGGGAAGACTGACCCACTGTTGGAAACCACCGTCTTCGGCGGCGGGTACTTTGGCTCAGGACTACGAGCTAATGCCTTGTAGCGTGTGTGGTCTTCTGAGACTTTCTCTGCTCGGGAGAAAACATTCTGACAATTTGTATTTTGGGGAGATGGCGTGAGTCAGAGGTCAAAGCTGACTCAGGTAGAAAGAGAGTGGAAAGGAGCATACACCTCGTGTTCACTGTCACTGCTTATTTTTTGTAGTTAACTGTGATATTTCGGGGATTTTCCTTTTCTGTCTGCAAGCTGAACAGGCCTGGCTCAGCTTGGCTGTGTGTTTCAAGCCATGTTTGCAGGGTTGACCAGGCGGCCAGGCCTTTGGTCATGTCGTCTCAGCAGGGCAGAGCTGCACAGGCTGATGCCAGGTGCTGCCCCATCCTGGGAGCTTTTCAGAAGAGATAGCGAGCTTGTCAGTAGAGAACTTTGAACTGTAGGACTTTCGAGCTAGCCAGTAATTATACGGGGCTCAGCCTCTCGTCCTGAGCAGAACCAAAGCCAGAGCCACAGGAGGGAGCCGAGGGGCTGGGGGAGGTTGAGGGGCCGCCAGGACATGTTGGTAGTGAAGCCCTCTCCTGGGTGTGCACACAAAGGGCGCCTGAGTGTTTGCTTCCTGGATAGAGTGGTTTGGAAGAACATCAACTCCTACTGAGCAGGGTTCTCAGGCAGCGGGGTGTCCCAGTCACCCGGATCGCTGCCAAGCCACAGAGGCCCGCTCACTGCAGCAGGACAGGGCCTGGTCTTTTTCCTAAGCCTCACCCACCCCCCACCTTTTGCCCATCACAGTCTCTCTCCTGCTGCTCATCTAGGTTAAAGACACTGAACACGCAGCCAGGATTCCCGGCTCCAATCCCGGGCCCACCGTTGACCAGCCGTGTGACCAGGTCAAGGACCAAGGTTGCCTGCCCGGGACATTGGAGCACACAGCTCCTCTAATACAAGAGTGGTCAACCCCCTTCTTACCTAAAGGCGGGCATGCACGCCGGGGCCTAAAGGCGTGTGCTGCTGTTCTTCCTTTCTAGAGCCGTGTGCGGAGGTCACACGTGGAGAAAATATGACCCTGAAGGTGACATTCAGTGTGCTCCGAGTGGGAGGCTGAAGCTCACCCCTCAGGAGGACTTCCTCCCCGCCCCACACCAGGTTAAAAAACCTCTCCATATGTATATCTAGGAATACTTTCATATGTTATATTTATTTCTTTACATTTTGATCTCAGTTGAAAGCAAAACAGACAGCATCTTCTCGTTATCATATATTTCCCAACATTTTCTCTCAGCTCACCCCAAATGACTAAAAGCCACACCAAAAATCCACTTAAAAAATAAAAGTCACACTCAAGTAATAATTATTATTATATCAAGAGAGTCTGAGGGTTTAAAAATTTTTCAAGCATAATATAAATTATAGTGAATTGTTAATGTAAGTTTGTTTCTTCGGCATTGCGTATATAGATCTAAATGCGGCAACAAGAAGCGATTATTGGTTTAAACAGTTTACACGTACTCGCGTGTGAAGCTAAGGTATGATCACTTGTTTTGTACATTCCCCACAGAGCATTTTAAAATCTTTATATTAAAAAGTACTTCTGATTTCTCCACCTCATTCCCCCCCACCTACCCACACGTGCCTCACAGACACACTCTCACACACCTCACAGACATACACACTCACACGTCTCACAGACACACACCTCACAGACACACATTTCACACATACCACACACTCACACTCACATATCCCACACACTCACACATCTCACTAACACACACCTCACAGGCACATCTCACACACTCACATATCCCACACACACAGACACACATCGTACACACACCCTCACACGTCCCCCACACACAATCTCTCTGTTGCGCACACACACACACACACACAACTCCCCATCCGTGATGTTAAATAATTGTGTTTCAGTTAAAAACACCTGTGGGGAAATGATATTGCCTGTAACTCAGGAGTTTGAATGATCTTGATTCTGACTGTTCAGCCCTTTTGAATGACACTCTTAAAAAGTTACGCATTCCGAAGTTCAAGGCGAGGTGGCAGATTGAATGCAGCATCTCACTGCACTCACTCGTGAAGTCTCACAAAAACAACAGTAAAGACACACACATCAGAAGCCTCACCCCACTAGCCAGTGGTGGTCTCTAAACGCTGTTTCCCACCAAAGGGAACTACTGTTCTCTTTAGACAAATGTCTAATTCCACGTGGGGTCAAGAAATGTACAAGACGAGCCCAGGACATCTTGTCCCAGGAGAAAAGAGGGGCACTGTGAGGCTGCTGCTGGGGCTTCAGAAGGACCTGGGAGCCAGTCTGAAGGACCCTCCAAGAAGCGACTATTTGAGCATTTGTAAGAACAGTAACTGCAGGGGACTGAGCTCATTATTGGACTGAACAAAAACAAAACAAAAAACCTCATTGCTCACATTTGGAGGATGCTGGGGGACCAACTCATTATTTTCAAAAATTGTCAAATAAAGGAAAAGAACCAAGCACTTACTCTGCCTCTCTTATAAAAGCTGTTTGCCAGAGTGACGAAACAGTTGTCTTGGGAACCTTTCTCATTATAGAAGTAGCCGGGCTGACAAAGGATAGAACTGGAAGAGCGCCGTCTACAAGACTAATGAAGCCATCTGGGCAGTGAGCATTCCCAACTGCCAGAGCACCAGGAAAGCCATCACTTTACTCCCAACTCCCCTTTGGAAGTACAAGGTGTCTCCTGGGAGATCATCTTGCTGGGAAATCCAGGCTGCACCCCACCAGGTTTCCAGACCCACCTTCCAGCTTCCAAGGAAGGAGGCCATGCTCATCTGTACCACGGCTTCATCAGCAAAATGCAGGCTGTGGCCAAACGCAGGGCAGATGACCCAGTGTCCTCAGCAGATATTCTAGGGGTGAGGTGGGGGAGGAAGACAGGAGTGAGGGAAACCTTTAGATTAACATGAACTTAAGAAACGCATCGGCCAATTGCAATGTATAGACCTTATATGGATCTTGATTTGAACAAAATTTTGAAAATGTTTATGAAGCCATCTAAAAAATGTAAACACTTCCTGGCTATTTGATAATATTAGGGAATTGTTGATTTATTTGGGTATGTGACAATTTTTGATTATGTTTTTTAAAAGAGTTATTTTCTTTTAGAGACACTGAAGTATTTATGGACAGCATACCATCAAGACTGAGTTTGCTTCAGGAGAAGTGGGTGGGCATATAGAAGAAATAAGCCTGTCATGAGCTGATAATTATTGGAACTAGATGTTGGATACACAGAATTGATTATACTATTGTCTCTGCTTCTGTGTATTTTTTAAATTTTCCATAAAAAATAAAAATATATATTCTAGAGAAAAGATATAAATAAACTCACAAAGACGAAGAGAACTGAAGAGCAACAACATCAACATCAATGGGAAAGCTGGAAAGCAGATGAACAAGTAGCAGCTGACTTCACTGACCAGAGAAATCCAGATACAGAGCCAGTCGTGGGTGAAGCTGGGAACCCAGTGGCTTGATGCCACAGCCTCCTCAACAAGCAACATTTTCTCTAGAACTGGGAGTGACAGGGCAGCTGGCACAAAAGGAGGGTGAGGTGGAAGCAGAAGCTGTTACATCCCTAATCACCTCTCTCACGTCACTGCGCTGGGTGCTTGAGCCTCTCCCCCCCCCCCAGTGGCCTGGGGAGCACATGGACATGGACACTGTAACACAGACAGGGGCCTGAGAGACTCTATTAGGCCCTCACTCAGTGCTCTGAAGGCTGGCCTTCATCCCCCAGGCAGGCGGTACATGGGAAGGCTCTTGCCTTGCAAACAGGACCATCCTGAGGGGAATGCTCTCCCAGTACTGAACATGGGAGTGTCCCTACAGTGAAGCTCAATGTTGAGAAGCCCCACTTTGCTCACAGCCCCCAATGGCTTTGTCTTAGGTTGGGTTCTCTAGAGAAGCAAAACCAGTAAAGCTCATAAATATATATATATATAGAGAGAGATATTTATATCAAGGAAACGGCTCAAGCTATTGTAGAGGCTGGAACGTCCCAAGTCCATGGATCAGGATAGAGGCTTCTCTTGATTCACATGGCTGCAGGGGCTGGCGAACCCAAGATCGGCAGGTCGGAGAGCAGGGCTCTTACTCACAGGCTGTGAAGATTGACAAATCCCTAGATTGGCAGGCAAGACTGCAAGGTTTCTCCTGATTCATGTAGCTGCAGGGACTGGCAAAACCAAGATCATCAGGTTGGACAGCAGGGCTCCCACTCACAGGCTGTGAAGATATATGAATCCCAAAATCAGCAGATAAGCTGATAGTTCAAGTCCCAAGAACTAGAAGTCAGATGAACAGGAGGCAGCCGCAGAGTCCAGAGCGAGCAAAAAGCCAGAACGTCTGCTTATATTTGGATGCAGTCCACACCCCCAAGGAAACTCCCTTTCAACTTATTGGCTACTCATAGCAGATTCCATCACGGGGGTGATCACATATAAACACTAAGAATCATGGCCTGGCCAGGTCGGCACACCGTATTAACCATCTCGAGGTTTTGTTGCGCCACTCGGAATTGGGCACATAACCAGGGGTTACTAGCCATCTGAGTAAGGTCTCTGGTAGGGAAGATAGAGAGCAACACAAGCAGAACTTGGAGGAAGCAGAGGCTACGCAGATAAAAGAAAATTTTTAAAGGTTCTCATTACTATTCTCCGAGATTAGAGAAGATACTGCATCCATGGAGCAAGAGCAGGGTGGCAAAAAAAAAAAAAAAAAAAAAGAATATTAGAGGCCATTTCTCTGGTGACAGATATTTGATTTGTCTATTATAAACGTAAGAGCAGAAATTAGAAATCATGAAAAACTTCTTGCCCTGCTGGCTCACTTTCCTGAGGACCTTCTGTTCTTCCTGTCAGAGTCTGCTTGCACCTGGAAATCTGGTGGTGGACTGTAGAGAACACAGAAGCAGAAGTGTAGGGTTCTTGCTCCCCCAACCACGTCTTTTGGACATCCACTTCTCATCCACATGCCTCCCTTAGCAGATGCTGCAGTGAAGTGGGTCACATCCCTGGGGGGTCACTCATGACCTGGCCCTGGAAGGAGCTCTTAGAAACTGCCCTGGAAGCTGAAGACAGATTCAGACCCAGAGATTCTGTCTTCTCTGGGGACATTAATCTAGCAGTGACAGTATCACCTTCCCCTTCTCCCTCTGTGTTGGTGCTTGCCTCACAGTTTTACAAAACTAAAGAAAATACATTAGGAGTGTATGTGTTGATGGGGTAACCCTGGAGAATGTACGTTAGGAGCGTATGTGTACATGGGGTAACCCTGGAGAATGTACGTTAGGACTGTGTGTGTACACGGGGTAACCCCGGAGAATATACGTCAGGAGCGTATGCGTACACGGGGTAACCCCGGAGAATATACGTCAGGAGCGTATGCGTACACGGGGTAAGCCCGGAGAATATACGTCAGGAGCGTATGCGTACACGGCGTAACCCCGGAGAATATACGTCAGGAGTATATGTGTACATGGGATAACCCTGGAGAATATACATTAGGACTGTGTGTGTGCATGGTGTAACCCTGGAGAATATACATTAGGAGTGTGTGTGTACATGGGGTAACCCTGGGGAATACACGTTAGGAGTGTCTGCGTACATGGCGTAACCCTGGAGAATATGCATTAGGAGTGTATGTGTACATGGGGTAACCCTGGTGAAAAGCACAAAATCAGAATGTTGTTTGCGGCGGGGGCACTAAGAGTCCCCAGTCCTGGTGATGCTCGTTGTTCCTTGAAGTAGGGGATACACCAGTGTTCATTTCATTACTATTCTTTTCACTTAACGTCTGTGTTCTTTAGTATGTATTTCACAATAAAAAAAAAAAAGTTAAAAATTATGCATTCCCAGCATCGCATGGATGCACATAGGCAGAATGTGAGTGCAGGAGGAAATTGTGGTTCGCTAGTTGAAACAGCTAGTATTTTTCCCTAGATTTGAATGAATTATTCTTCACTTGAAGGGACCCTAAACTTTGGCTGAAAAAAGAGTAATGCTTCTTGTGATTCAGTGTCTATGTGATGACATTAAATCGTCTCACGAAAAGAGGCCCTAACCCAAGTAATGGAAAATTACAGCGTCCTTCTCTGCAATCATTTATTGTTTAAAAAAGGAGACCAACGGATTTTCTATTTGTGATTGAGAACTTCTAATTCATGGTGAAGGCTTGCCGTTTCTCATTGGAGCTCTGAATATCGTCTTTGTGCTTTTACTAACGTCATAAGTCTGATTGTATTAATAAGTTTCTCAAGGCACAACCTGTGAAAGCAGTTTTCTACTCTGCCACAAAATATTCATGAGAATACAGGCTTTTTTGTTTTGATGCTGCGTTCTTGAAGTAGAGAAGGTTTTATTGTTTTCTCTGGGGCACTTAGGTCAAAAGCACCAGCAGCCTCTGTTGGGAACTCATGGCATTTCAAGTCGTTTTTGATACAGAAATAGTACAAGTCATGTTTGACGCACCCGCTGATAACTTGAATGAATGGGGATTGTGGTTCTGAGCTCCGCAGCTGGCAGAGCTGGGGGTGCTTCAGCCACTTCCCCCACCCACCTGGCTCCCCATGGTTGGGCCCATTTATGAGAAGAGAGCATTTCTCAGGCACCCTTGGTGGGTCTCCTCGCCTGACGGGAGTTCGGATGTTTGTCTCTGTGTCTAACAGCAAACACAGCCTTGTCTGAGAGGTGAAGCAATGATGGTAATAGCTGGTTATGGTATATGCAACGTGGGTAACTGTGGAGATAAGTGGTTAGGGTGTATCTGACGTGGGTGACAATGGTGATAGCTGGTTATGGTGCTTCTTACATGGGTGACAATGGTGATAGCTGGTTATGGTGTGTCCGACATGGGTAACAATGGTGATAGCTGGTTATGGTGCGTCTGATGTGGGTAACAATGGTGATAACTGGTTATGGTGCTTCTTACATGGGTGACAATGGTGATAGCTGGTTATGGTGTGTCCGACATGGGTAACAATGGTGATAGCTGGTTATGGTGCGTCTGATGTGGGTGACAATGGTGATAGCTGGTTATGCCGTATCCGACACGGGTAACAGGAGCGATAACTGGTTACTGTGTATCTGACATGGGTAACCAAAAAAAAAAAAAAACGCGATAGCTGGTTATGGTGTGTCCGACATGGGTAACAATGGTGATAGCTGGTTATGGTGCTTCTGACGTGGGTAATAATGGTGATAACTAGTTATGGTGCATCTCACGTGAGTACCAGTGATGATCGCTGGTTATGTTGCAGCTGATGTGGGTGACGATGATGATCGCTGGTTACGGTGCAGCTGATGTGGGTGACAACAGTGGTAGCTGGTAATGGCATGTCTCACCGTGAGTAACAGCGCTTTTGATGGTCTTACGCTGTGCTTTTTAACTTTCCATAGCAGAAGAATGACGTTTTACATGGTACTCAAAATGTTAAACCAAGGCAGGACTTAGCATCCGTGTCTAACGTTTAGTAACTGCGGAAGGAGTGTTGCCATGGGCTCAGTGATGACCGTCTGCCCACTCCCGGTCTCAGCCTCAGCATCCTGCACAGAACCAGGAACGCACAGGCCCCTCTGGGAGGGGAGAGGGTCGTCAGCAGGTCTCCTCACAATCTCAGCGTGCCCTTCCACTGGACTCACCGTGGTCTGTGGCTTCCATAGGAAACGACTCGTGTGAGCTGCTGGGGAGTGAGTCCATCTCTTGTCAGAAATAGCAATGTCAGATCGATGCTGATAGAACACGCGAAGGTGGAACGAGCTTGTCCTGTGTCCATGTGTTTCTTAGTGAACCCTTGGGCTGTGGTGAGGCTACTTGGGTGCAGGGGAGCCGCTGGGCTAGGGGTGCCCGAGTAAGAGAAGGCCTGGCAGAGCTGCGGCCTTTCTAGCTGATGGGGGCATGTACAGCAAGTTCACTCTGTGCCTAGTGAGGGCCCAGAAGCTTCTCTCCAAGCCCTGTGCCAGAGAATTCACCAGCATTGACGATGTTCAGCACGTGGTATGTGATGTGGTGTATGTTAAATTTGAAAACGCTGATTTTCTTTCATTGCAGTTTATAAATTTCTTTTAAAATGAAATTTCAAGCCATTTGGGGAAACTTTAGAAATCTCCAAGGAAACAGCTTATAAACAGCTTTAAAAGATTAATGCCGAGGAATTTAAGCAGTACTAGCTTGAGCAGATTTGGATGAAAAAGGGGTTGAAAGTTAAGAAAAAGAAAAAACAAGGAAGCAATAAAGCCCTCTCCACCTCCCACCCTCCCGCTGCGAAGCCTTAGTTTTGTGTGATGAGGTCATGTCGCTGAGAAATTGAAAAGAACCTCTCGAGGCTTTTTTTCCTTCCCCCATATTTTTGTCCATACCAGCACGTCTCGCCCATTCTCCATCACAAATGCCGGTGGCAGCCTTGTAAAGGTCTTGTGTTCATTTTACTTCCCCAGAACTCGGAGGTTGAGGGCTTCGGCTGCTGATCGCTCGCTGTCCCTCCAGCTGTCTGGCCAGGCAGTTTCTGAGTGGGGAGGCCGCATGATTCGCACTGGCTGCCTGGAAGCAGACCTGGCCAGGGGCTGAGTCGTGGGGGTTTCAGTCCCTCTGACTTGTCAGCAGTACAGCTTAAGCGGAGGCTGAGTTGTGGTGGTGTTAGTATCATTTCTGTTCAACACTGTGGACAAAATATGAGTTTGTGTTTCCTGATAAGATACACCATGATTCCCGATTTGCAGGAATCTGAGAAGAGTTTAAATAAAGACCCCTGACCTCAGCTGCAGCGTGGGGAGTACCCGAGAGCCGCCTCATCTCCCCACTGTGTTAGGGAGGACACCGCTGGGTCCTGGCCGCCCCTGAGCTGCTCTTCCACCTGCAGTCACCCTTGGCGTCCCCAGCGCCTCTGCAAGCCCCCATGGCCCCCATTGCTAGCTCCTCCTCTGCCTCACTTCCCCACGACCCCCTACTCACACCCCAGCTTGAGCCGCTGTGCTGCTCACTGTGTGCACAGCTCCCCCCCCATGTCTGTGCACACGCAGCCCGTGTGACCCACGGTCTGTGTGCACACGCAGCCCGTGTGACCCCCAGGCCTGCCGTCAGAGAACTGCTGGCCCCCGGTCTCTGGATCTCCCCGGCCGGCGCTTGCAGGCAGCAGTGGGAGCCTCCCACGGGGCCAGAGGCTAATGTATGCTTCTTAAATAAAAGAACGCACGAGTGGAAACATTTGGTCCATTGTATTTTTGCAGTTAATAAAAATTATCGCTTATGAGTTGCTTTATGTTCAGTTTTTAAAGATATTGACTGTTTGACCTATCTGATGGTGCCCCCTGCCCCAAATCGATGAAAAATGAGAAATAGGGAGAGGCAAGTGCCAACAGGGCCCCAGACCTGGCACGGCCTCGCCGCTCCGTAAACGCATAGGTGCCGTGGCCCGGCTTCTAAGCGTGCGTACACCCCAGTTTCTCCCCTCTAAAGCAGGGCTCTCACCTGGCTTCCCGTCACAAGCCAACTGCAGTGATGCGCAGGAAAGGCGGTAGAATAGTGCAGCGTTACAGAAGGCAAGGCAATGGGATTACTTACTGGGTCTCCGTGCTTGTTTAATGTCAGCGAAACTCACTGCTGAACCAGGCAAGAGCTGTCTGAGACAGTGCAGGCCGGGCTCACCTGTGAATATGGACTGGACATTCTAGATCCACTGGACATCCTAGACCTACCAGACACTCTAGACCTGCTGGACATTCTAGATCCTTCAGACATTCTAGGCCCGTCGGGCATCCTAGACTCACCGGATACTCTAGACCCACTGGACATTCTAGACCTGCTGGACATTCTAGATCCTTCAGACATTCTAGGCCCGTCGGGCATCCTAGACTCACCGGATACTCTAGACCCACTGGACATTCTAGACCTGCTGGACATTCTAGATCCTTCAGACATTCTAGACCATCGGGCATCCTAGACCCATCAGATATCCTATATCCAGCGGACATTCTAGATCCAGCGGGCATCCTAGACCAACAGACATCTGAGACCCATCAGGCATCCTAGATCCAGTGGACATTCTAGACCCACTGGATATTTTAGATTCTTCAGACATTCTAGACCCATCGGGCATCCTAGACCTGTC